>NC_065447.1:91923244-92251744 GCF_917563875.1 Diabrotica virgifera virgifera | reverse complement strand
AATCTATAAAATTATTTACATACCTATCCTCCTCTGCGTCCTTATTTTCGGGTGGCGAAGTGCCACCCGAGGTCTCATCCATTATATATTTTTTTAATCACTTACCTAACCTACCTATTATAAACAATAAAGAAAATTAAAAAAAGGAACACTAATTAACACAATAACACACAATACACCGAGAACTGCTCGTTTGTATCGTTAAAATCAAACTATTAAAATGCGGAGAATAAAAATTCCTTTCCTTGTGTATTTAGCTGAATGAATGTATAATGATCATTTTCCACTTTATTTGAATATCAATAAAAACAAGATGTGTTAAAACATGATATAAATTTATTCTTCTTCTTCTTGCAGTTCCTTCTCCTATTGGTAGTTGGCTATCATCACAGCTATCCGTACCTTATTGGCTGCTGCTCTGAAAAGATCTAATGAGCTGCAACTATACCACTCTGTTAAGTTTCTCAGCCAGGATATTCTTCTTCTACCTATGGATCTCTTCCCCTTAATTTTGTCCTGCATTATGAGCCTTAATATCTCATATTTCGCACCTCTAGTAATGTGGCCCAAATATTCCAGCTTTCTTGTTTTGAAGTTCTTTGTCACCTCACAATCCTTTTGTAGCCTTCTAAACGCTTCTGCATTCTTAACACGTTGGATCCAGGGTATTTTCAAAACCTTCTATAGCACCACATCTCAAATGCTTACAGTTTCTTTACGTTGTCTAATTTTAGTGTCCAGATTTTCATTCCATACAAAAAAGTAGAGAACATATAGCATCTTAAGGCTCTTATTCTCAGCTCCAGTCTCGATTAACAAACATTTTATTCATTTTTATAAATGCTTTTCTTGCAATTTCGATGCGTGTCCTGATTTCTCTAACTTGGTAATTTTTTTAATTTACTTAGGTTCCCAGATATTTGTAGTTATTCACTCTTTCTACTTGTTTTTCCTAGATGTGATTCCATATTTGTTGGATCGGCACTCAACTGAAGTAGAGCGGTCGTTCTGATATAGTATCTGATATAGTAAACGCCTCTATGTAAAGAAAATGAAGCGTTTGCGTAGACATGAAGCGTTTGCGTAGTGATAAGTCAGTTACTTAACACTTACACTATATAAAAATTATAATTCTTCTCATGACCATAGTAGTGGATGCGGTAAATAGAAATAAAAAACTGTTGTTAGCAAATTGTTGTCGTGCAATTCGGATTATATAAGCATTACCGTCAAACTTCTTTTGTCACACCAAATATTTTGAAACCCGAATATACATCGATATACATGCAACTTTTCATGCCGTGAAAAATGTGCATTCATAAATACAAATGATACACTTATACGAGAACACGTAACCAAGGCATAAATATTCAAGAATTCATTTGAATATAGAGAGCTGTCACTCGGTGTCTTGTTAGTTGAATTGATTCATTGAAATGGTAACAATGTCAAGTGAGAAATAGAATAATACATGAGGCAAATTACGATAATAGGTTATAGGTTACTATACCTACATAAAATATTCCGTTCTTATAATTGATTAGTAAAAAAATGTGTTAATTTGATAATGATAACGTGGCATATAGTCGAAAAAAAAATATAAATGATCTCTTTATTTGATTTTAAGGAAATCTATATTAAAGAAGTAACATTTTCTATTGGTATAGAGTCCATACAGTATTAGTCCAGAGAAATAATATTTTTCTCGTGACACATCCCACTCTAGGCCGAAACCAAATTATTTGAGTAGTTTGGACATCTATATTAATAACCTTTATGTATCCTGTAGCCGATTTTGATGATAAACATAGTTATAAATAAATAAAGATCAAAAAACGGTAAATTTTCGCTTTTTTAGTCTATAACCAAAAAGTTAAGCGTTTTAAACAAATTTGAGAGTAATAAACTCATAAATCGTCTAAAAAATTTCAATATGGCGTTCGCTGTATATGTATATCCTTATTGGTTGCTTAGAAAATTGCAAAATAAATCATAAATTTTGAGTTTCTATAAATATTCATAACTTATGTAAAAATTAACTAATAACATTCTTATTACACGAATTACTGAGACTTCTGGTGCTTAAATTATATTTTAAAATTCAAAGCAATTGGTCAAATAGTTTAAAAGTTATTTAATTTGTTTATCCCAAATTCATTTTTTTGCAACACTATAAGTCAGAAAATTATGAGGTTACAGTAAGACTTCTGACGGTTTATGGAAGAAGAACATTTATACTATTTACTTAGTTAAAAAAAAATTACATAAAGTAATTTTAAACAGTGTAAAATTATTTTGCAAAAACACGTCGATTTTTTGCTTACTTATAAACAATTAGAATAACTTTTTAACCGTTACCCGTAGAAAAATTATTTTTCTATATTTGAAAAGACTGAATTTTTATACACATTTAGAAAAAAAAAACAATTGTCCTAGGACAATTAGGGACGAAATTAGCCCCCCCTTTTTTAATTCAAATGTTTTTGTAAAATAGTTTTGCAGTATTTAGATTTATTTTTTGTCATTTTTTTAAATTAAATTAATAGTATAACTCTTCTTCTTTCATAAACTATCCAAAGTATTAGTGTAACTTCATAATTTTCTGACTTATAGCGTAGCAAAAAAAATTAATTTGGGAAAAACAAATTTAATACCTTTTAAACTATCTGACCAATTGCTTTAAAATTAAGCACCAGAAGTCTCAGCATTCCGTGTAACAAGAACGTTCTAAGTTAATTTTTACATAAGTTATGAACATTTATATAAACTCAAAATTTATGATTTATTTTGCAATTTTCTAAGCAACCAATAAGGATAGACATATTCAGCGAACGCCATATTGAAGTTTTTTATACGATTTATGAGTTTATCGCTCTCAAATTTGTTTAAAAGGCTTAATTTTTTGGTTATAGACGAAAAAAGCGAAAATTTACCGCTTTTTGATTTCATTTGTTTATAACTATGTATATCATCAAAATCGGCTGCAGGAAACATATTTATAGGTTATTAGTATAGATGTCCATACTACTCAAAAAATTTGGTTTTGGCCTGGAGGGGCTTGTGTCACCAACAGAATATTTTTTTTCCTTATTTCTCTGAACTATATACATACTGTTGCACGTCATTATTTACGTGAGAGATGTAAGTTTACATTGTTGCCCAATTACAAGAAAATCTTGAATCCGTTTTAAGTCAAATGTATCACATAATTATTGCGAAGCGGATTATACAACAAAACAAATTAATATTCAATGTAAATACATTCAATTAAGTTATAATCTTACGTTAAAATAAATAATAAAAACAATAAATATAATAAAACAAATACTAAAAAAAAACAAATCTTAAGTGTAAACACAGCAACTGTCAAATACCTAAATGTTACCAATTTATGCCAAAATGTCACCTTTGTTCTATCGCAGTTAAAGTGTAATCCGAAGAAGTGTGCTTTATAAATAGTATACTGTAAAACAAGTAAGAAAAAAGACATATTTCTCACGAACGAAGAAGTTTCCCACTGCCGCAAATCAAGCGAGGGAGAAATATGTCATTTTCTCATGTGTTGTACACTGTTCTTTTTCTATGGATGTGGTTTTGTCAAGAGTTCAAACTTGAAAATTAAATAATTTAGGTGCTTTTAAGTATATTATATGCATAAATTGAAATACAATACATATACATGTACCTAGGTATTTAATATGCTTAAAATTATATACGTTATTTATTTAAAATTCTAATTAACATTTATTTTTGAACAGTTTTTAAAGATAATTCCTAGTAAGTTTTGCTTCAACACATTTTTTACAATATTAATTATGTTTGTATTGTGCATGTTACCATGGAAACGGCGATCACATATGGAAAACCGTGAGAAAAATATTTCTCACTGCAATGGCCGACTTTTCTAATTGCATGAGAAATTTTTCGTTTTGAATGTATGTAAGTAGTGAGAGAAGTTGCACATTGTAGAGCATCCATAGAAAAAACGCATTATATTCCACTGAAGTTACGGTATGTTTCTTTAAATTTACATTAATTGAAATCTTACAATCTTATTTATAGGAATATATAATAAAATATATCTAGTGGCTGTAATTCCAGTGTACTCAGCTTCACCATTCTAAAAAGGAACACACTTACGGCTTCAACATTTCGTGTTCGTATCATGTGACGTCACGTGCTATGACGTGACGCTTCTAAGTGTTTAAATCGTAAAATTTATTGTAAAAATGGATAAAACAGAATCAAAAGTCATGGTAATTCTCATAGAAGACGAAGTCCCGCAAGAGGAGCCCATCACAAATTATTCGCAATCCTTTTTTTTAAATTTTATGAGATTTTCGTAGGTCCGATAAACAAAATTTAAGAGTAACTGAATTAGTGAGAATAGCAGCCCAAATTTGAAGACAGATGAGCAAAAAGACTATTTTTTATTCCTTTTTGTAAATTTTAAAATAATTTAGTGTTCTTTTATAATCAAAATTTAACCCTCACGCACAAGTTGTACATACAACTTCAGTGAGGAACTGAGTTTATTTTATATGTACAATTTATTTGCTACAAAGCAAATTCTCCATTATTATTATTATTATCTGCTCTGCAATAGGGCTTTTCATTCACAGTCATTTGTTTCCAGCTTCTGTCATGTGTCAAATAATATTAATATATCTACGTCATACGTTATTGGTATATCGTCCAAAGATGTATGACGTAGATATACTAATATTATGTGACACATGACAGAAGCTCGAAACAAATGACAATCATCGTTGAAAAGCCCTATACCGACCAGCGCGTACTCACATTAAGCTTACATTATAAGTCACGGTCTGCGTCAAATCTCACATAAATATCACATAAAATATTAAGTTATATGCCAAATTTATTTACAAACAATAACCTGTCACCTAGTATAGACCATTCCAACATGCTTTCAAGATTCTTTCATTCTGTCGATATGGCGGCTAAGAGGGAAACATAAATTTATTCTATCAGTTCTTAACGCGTTTTAGATCATTTTAGTTGCATTTATTTTTAATTTTGCTTTTGTACAAGGATTAATTTTAGTCCAGAGCGCATCTGTTTTGAGATGGACGTTGAGAGGTGACTCAAATTTTTTTGCAGAAATTGCTTGAAAATAAATCAAATAATAATATTTGAGTTATCCTACCTCTCAAAAAGGTCTGGAACATTGTTTAAATAATCAAAATGGCAAAAAATGAAGGAAAAATTCGATTTTATTCTTGGTTTTTTGATTATAACTTTAAAAGTATTCATTTCCAAAAAAAGTTGTGTTAACATAAAAGTTGCGCAATTAAATTTCCTACAATATAGAATTGGTTAAAAATTTTAAAAATTGTCACCCTAATTGCAAAATAGCAATAATTGCGAAAAAAACATACAAAATCAAGTATTGGCATTTTACGTTTTTCAACCATTTGTGCTACACTTAGGACCTTCATATTTCACCCAGAAAAATTTTATGATACAGTAAAACAATACTGCAAATTTCATTAAGATCGGTTCAACACATTTTACAAAATAAATTTCGCAATCCAGCTTTCGGAAAAAAAACTTATTTTTTCAAAATGTTACAGGACCGAAAATAAGCAGATAGCAAGTTGAAATTTTTTTTGCTTATAAAAGTGTACTGTACCTTTCATTTGCAATTTGCAAAATTAAAATCGATTAATTACCACGGCGTCAGGAAACTTTTTAAATAAACATTAATTTTTGGTGCTACGCGCAGGACAGCGATGTTCGATTCACACAAGTTGATTGCTACCAAAATTTCTTCCAATCTTTATCTAATATATTATTTTCTTACTCTATATTTTGTTGTATTTTAATATTTTAACTCCACAAAAATCAAACTAATTTTATTATTGTTTGTGAAATACTTTTTAAACAATTGCATATATTTAAAAATAATAAACTTTTATTCTCTAAATTAAAATATATGAACAAAGAAAGTTTTTTTTATTAAAAGTGTTATTTCAAAGGATAGAGTATATGTTTTTATTTTGCAATAAACAAATTTATTTATTTACATCGAAATGTAATAAAAATTAAAATGTATCAATCATTATCAAAGGTCTTTGGAATTACCAATCAGAGCAAACTATCCGCTGTCCTGCGCGTAGCACCAATAATTAATGTTTATTTAAAAAAGTTCCTGACGCCGTGGTGTTAACCAATTTTAATTGTGCAAAATTGCATATGAAAGGCACAGTACATTTCTATAAGCAAAAAAAAATTTAACTTGCTATCTGCTTTATTTTCAGTCCTGTAAAATTTTGAAAAAATGAATTTTTTTTGCGAAAGCTGGATTGCGAAATTTATTTTGCAAAATCTATTGAACCGATCTTAACGAAATTTACCGTATTATTTTACAGTATCATAAAGTTTTTCTGGGTGAAATATGAAGGTCCTAAGTGTAGCATAAATGGTTTAAAAACGTAAAATGCGAATACTTGTTTTTGTATGGTTTTTTCGGAATTATTGCTATTTTTTTTAAATATTTAACCAATTATACCAATTAAATATTTAACCAATATATTGTAGGAAATTTATATACGCAACTTTTATGTCAGTACAACTTTTCTCGGAAATGAATACTTTTAAAGTTATAATCAAAAAACGAAGAAAAAAATCGAATTTTTCCTTAATTTTTTGACATTTTGATTATTCAAACAATGTTCCGGACCTTTTTGAGAGGGAGGATAACTCAAATATTATTATTTGATTTATTTTCAAGCAATTTCTGCAAAAAAAATTGAGTCACCTCTCAACGTCCAAATGTACTAATATTTTTACAGATGCGCCCTGGCCTATTTAACATTTTTACTGGCATAAGCGATAATATACTTCATTTCTGTTGAAATAATCGTGATAAAGTTCGGTTTTATTGGTTACTATCAGTGCTACATTTTAGGCAGAAAACCAACTGAACTAAATAAGTTATGATCTGAGGGACAAAAAATTGGTTAAATTTAATAACAAAGCTATAAAATTTCCTATAATAATGCTAAATACCTAACTAGGATACCTACAACAACATCTGTATTGTCTGCCAACGACTTTCGAAAATAATCACTTATCTTCGTTTATTCAATATTTAAACTTTTGAGACACACTCTAGACAGGACTAGATACAAATGTGATTGTACATCGGAATTGTATTCTAGATTTATGTTTTGTGAACATTTTGTTTTCTGGATGTCCCTGATATTTTTAGAAACAAATAATATAGGTGAAACACATATTAAAGAGTCAAACTCTCTAGTTTTTCTATTATTAAAGATATCACAGAAATTAAAAAATAAAACGTTAACAAAATACGATGCTACGAAAAAATATTAAGTTGCCTAGCTTTTCCTCCCCTACAGGTTGTATCAAGCTTGTATTTCAGTTAAAACACATGTTAGCCTAGAAAACTGTCTATTTTTTTTGTTTCCAACGGTATCAGAGACATCCAAAATAACTTGTTCAAAAGACATAAGACTACAATACGATTTGGATATAAACTCACATTTTTACCTCGTCATCCCTAAAATGTGTCTCAAATTTAACATAAAAAAACATTTCTTTTCTTTCACCCGGTATAAGTACAAAATAGAAGATTTAGTAAACTTTTGCACAACTGTAAATACTAAAGAAAAATCTAAAATAATAAACAAATCTGTTCACGAAAAAATCAACTATGAAAATAAGCATAATTTTCTATATCCCTCTAAGTTATGCCTCGCAGTATATTGCAATGTTTTATACTGATTTATAGCTTCATAACCTTGTCTCATGTCATTTTTTGCTACACGTTGATCTTTATTCATAAAACAAAATATTTAAAGATTTTAATTAAAAATCAGCATCCATATACAACAGATATAAAATAATTGGCATAAAATTTAAAATTTTCCTGCAACAGAATATTGCAATCGGTATAACAATGACCTCCGGCCATGCACTTATTAAAGTTTATGTTTTTTCATCAAGCGGTCCATTACAGTACTTGCTTTTTGGACCGACAGTTTTTGTTAGTATCATGATGAGTTCCGCAAATAAACGGAAACCAGATGTTTGTATTACAAATTGTTGCAAATTACGGCAGAATGAGTCCTGCATATCGCAGAATTTATGAATTATTAAAAATGAATATCTAGAGTATAGTATAGTTCGGGATAAAAATAACACGAATTTTTTGTAAATTTTAATTATAACAGGACATTTTTTTATAATCATTAATTTATTTTATTTAGATTAAATTCCTCTACAACTAAGGCCATTAACATGGTGCAGTTGTTTGGACAATCACATTATAGTGTAATGTGTATTACGTGTATTGAGTAAATATCTTGTTACTTACTGAAGTCGACTTCATTTTCTTTAGAAATAGATTGCGGATTGTACCCGAACGTTTGCGGTTCTTCCGATTCCATAAGGAAATTGTAATGAAAGGGTTTAATTACATTGCATAAAAAGGAATTTGGAAGAATTGGTATCATTTATTGCTATAGTTATTTTACAGCTATCGAAAACACCTTCGAATAAAGTATCGTCTACACTCCTATTGGAGTGATTGCGCCCCCTTTGGGCTTTTCTGATTCATTTGTCTGCATCAGTCCGCACTAATATTTTTTTTACAATTGGTTGTGTGACTTGGCGCCTTCTACATTATTTCTCCATTTCTTATTGTTTTGGCTTATGGCTATCCATTACCTAACTCCTATCTTCTTAAGGACCGCAGTTATCTGGTTCTGTTATCTCGCTTTTGGTGTTCCTCATGGTCTGCTGGATATTGGTTTCCATTTGATGTTTTCTTGATAAATACTTCAAGATTTCTCCTTTCTATATATCCCATTAATCTGAATCTTTGTGCATAGATAACTCTGACGATGTCCTCTCCTATAAAAGGTTTTCCTACTTCGTAGTTCATCAGTTTTCTTAATTCATTATTACCTAACTTTAGTAAATCTGCTATTTTATGAATGATTTTTCCCTCCAGAATCCTCAATATTTTTTCATATTTCTGTGCGAGGTGTATTATTTTAGCAGCGTACGGACTTATAACTGGTCTAACTGGTCTAAATACTTCTCGGTGGACTTATATTTTCGTTTCGATGTATTTTAAGAGTCTTTGCATGATTAATTCAGTCAATATTTTACAGCAGCCCTTTAACAATGTTCCACTTCTATAGTTGTTGCATTCTGTGGTGTCAGGTTTCACCTTTCTTTATTATAGGGAATATGCACCCTATTTTCTATTCTCTGAGCCTTGTTTCTTCTTTTTAAATCCTTATTAAGGATTAATATAAAGATTTTGGAACTAAGATTATGCAATAATGAAGGCAGTTGAAAATTTTACGGTGAGTTGCCTATTGCTGCTATCTCCGCTATTGTAGATGCGTATTATACCAACTCCTAGATAAAGACACGATTATTAGTACATTATTTCACGGTTTTTGCTGAAAATTTTAAATAACTGTTTGGACTGACATTCAATTTGGCATATGCATAGCTAACATGTCAAAGAAAAAAGTAATATGGTGCCGATGTGTGCTTTTGCCCTGGGGGTGAGTTTCACCACATCTCGGAAGTGAAAAAATATATGTCCAAGATAAGTCCCGAAATGGATAAACTGACTAATTTTAAGCAACTTTTGTTCTATAGAGTTTTTTCACCAAATCAATACTTTTCGAGTTATTTTCAAGTGAATATGTTCATTTTTCAACAAAATTACCATGTTTTTAGACGGTTTTCGCAAATAACTCAAAACGTAAGCATTTTGTCGAAAAAAATATTTTTACCAAAACTATAGCCTATAAAAAAGTGAAAAAAAAACGGTGTATATATTAGGTCTCTATACCGAGCAAAACCAGAGTTATAGCTAATGAGAAATAGGTTCATATTCGAAAAATTCCAAATAGAATAATTCAATGTGAAATATCCAAATAATGAAACATTCTTGGGGTAAACACATTACAACTTTTTCAAAGTGTTTAAAAACAGCTTTATTTCTGTTTTTATAAAAAAATTTCTAGTATCAAATCTAAGCAAGTTACGCTCAAAATAAAGTTAGTCCCTTTGGTTTTGGCAAAAAAAATCAGGAAGATCACCCCCAAATTAGCAACTTAAAGGAAATTAATCGTTATCGCTTCACAAGTTGCTTTGCTTATGTTGTGTTTATACAAGGTGTCCCAAAAGTAGCGGAACGGTCGAATATTTCGCGAACTAAACATCGGATCGAAAAACCGAAAAATACGTCTTCAAACATTTTCAAAAATCTATCCAATGACACCAAACACTAACCCCACTATACCCCCTGGAGGTGGGGTAGGGGGTAACTTTAAAATCTCAAATAGAAACCCCTAGTTTTTCTTGCAGATTTGGATTTGCTACGTAAAAGTAAGCAACTTTTATTCAAGACATTTTTTTTGAACTGTGGATAGATGGCGCTATAATTGAGAAAAACGATTTATCCTGATATCATAGGTAAATTATAGAAACGGTCTAATATCTCGAGAAATACACTTCCAAATGAGAAACCAAAAAAAAGGTTTTTAATAATTTTCGAAATCCTATCGAATAACACCAAACAAGACCCTCCAACTTACCCCCTGGAGGTGGGGTGGGGGGTAACTTTAAAATCTTAAATAGCAACCCCCACTTTTTATTACAGATTCGGATTTATCATGAAAAATTAAGCAACATTTATTCGAAACATTTTTTAGAATTTTTGGTAGATGGCGCTTTAATTGGAAAAATACGATTTATTAGCGCCATCTATTGGCAATTTTAAAAAATGTTGCGAATAAATTTGCTTAATTTTTCAGGACAAATTCGAATCTGCAATAAAAAGTGGAGGTTGCTATTTAATATTTTAAAGTTACCCACCCACCCCACATCCAGGGGGTAAGTTGGAGGGTCTTGTTTGGTGTTATTCGATAGGATTTCGAAAATTATTAAAAACGTTTTTTTTGGTATCTCATTTGGAAGTGTATTTCTCGAGATATTAGACCGTTTCTATAATTTACCTATGATATCAGGATAAATCGTTTTTCTCAATTATAGCGCCATCTATCCACAGTTCGAAAAAATGTCTTGAATAAAAGTTGCTTACTTTTACGTAGCAAATCCAAATCTGCTTGAAAAACTAGGGGTTTCTATTTGAGATTCTAAAGTTACCCCCCACCCCACCTCCAGGGGGTGTAGTGGGGGTTGGTGTTTGGTGTCATTGGATAGTTTTTTGAAAATGATTGAATACGTATTTTTCAGTTTTTCGATCCGATGTTTATTTTGCGAAATATTCGACCGTTCCACTTCTTTTGGGACACCCTATGTTATCCTGTAAGTAAGTTTCACCGATTCAATGTGCTTATTTTTGAAAAAAATTGGATTTAAAGTAAAATTTTAAAAATTTTAATTTTGAAAAAAATCCTTTTTTCCAAAATAACTTAAAACATTGTTAGAGTTACAAAAAATCTTATACAATAAAAAAAGTCGGCTTTACTTTTCTGAATATTGTGTTTTTTTTTAATTTTTTGTAAGACAAAAGTTGGTTAAGATTCGGTGTTTCTAAATTTACATACACTCGTGATAAGTGACTCGTTCAAGCCCTTTTAACTGCAGTTCTTTCAAAAATAAGGACTTTGAACCGTTGAAACTTACAGATCATAATATGATCAATACATACGCGAGTAAAAAACTTGTGAAGTGGTAATAATTAAGTTCATTTGAAATGCTAATTAGGGGGTGATTTTCCCGATTTCTTACCAAAAAAAGGGACGAAATGTTATTTTGAGCGTAATTTGTTTACTTTTTATGCTAAAAAACTTTTTTAAAAAACAAAAATAAGCATTTTTTTAATAGTTCAAAAAAGCTAAAATGAGTTTTCCCCAAAAAAGTGCTTCGCTTTTTGGTTATGGCACGTTAAAGTATTCGGTTTGGAATTTGACGGATATGAACCTATTTTTCATTAGCGATAACTCTGCTTCTACTAGGTATAGTGACCTAATATATACACCATATTTTTCACTTTTTTACGTGCTATAGTTTTAATGAGAATTTTTTTTCGACCAAATACTTACTTTTTGAGTTATTTGCGAATAACCGTCTGAAAACGTGGTTACTTTGTAGAAAAATGAACATATTCACTCGCAAATAACTCGAAAAGTATTAACTTGGTGAAAAAACTATATAGAACAAAAGTTTCTTAGATTTAATCATTTTATACACTTCCGGACTTATTTCGAACATATCGTCACTTGAATGCAGAACTATCCTAACTCAAAAAAAATTTTTTTTTCGTTTATTCCTTATAAAGGTAATACATATCGTATATTTTCATGCAGAACAATCTTAAGTTCATAACTTTAAATTTACTAATAGAAATTCTATATAGAACATCATAATCCTAACTAGCAAATCATTATTTTATCAATGCAGAATAATCCTAAGTAAATACAAATACAGTTAGGATTGTTCTGCATTTTCAATAACAATGCGCGCCAACATTATTTTTGTTATCTTCTATTTACATAGGATAATTCAACGGCTATCGGTTAGTCATTTCCATCGTCTTGTTGGATATTCACGTTTGTTCTTTTGCCAAATAGAGTTGCAGTGAGTGTGAATTTTAACAACAATAATGAAACGAGGTAAGTTTTAATAATAAATATGCTTTATTAGTAGTTTTTTATCTATTAAGTGAATCTAATTTTTATCTAATAAGTGAATTAATAAAACTGTGAATCTTGTTTTTAAGATGCTTTTGGTAGAAAGTAGGTACGCATTAAAGGGCTGTGTTTTTATTCTGCCACGTGCTATAAATTGTATATAACTATTAGGCACGTGTTGAATTTCACAATATTTTATGATATATTTGAGAAAATATCGCAGAATTACTAACCACACATACATATTTCGTTATTAAATAATATATAATTCTTTATATTGAACAATGCGTTGCTACAGACGGCAGTTTGGGGATACATTATTATTGGGACAAAAATTGTAAATTTGAACAAGTGAAATAAGGTTTAACGTACGTCCTGGTTTCTGAGTATTTTAATTTGTATCAATTAATTTTAAATGTCTGCAATTAATATGTTCTTGTTATGCTGACTGTAAGCTCATTGTAAATTTGTTGCAGGTGCGTTAATGGTAAAAATGGCCATGTCTATGAATCCAACACAACATGAGAATTCTGGAGAATCAAGTAATGATACGGCAGGTAGTCCCATATCTATAGCTACGGTAGAAAGCCCTTCCACATTGTATACTAACCAGCAGTACTACGGAGATCTAGGTGAATTAAGATGTCTACACTCTCCCGTACACCAAGAACAACAGTATTGCCAGCTCGAGACACCGATAGAACAGCAGTTTTCCCAACATTATAATCAATATTACGACTTACCAATACCTACCTCCATAAGCCTACTAGTACCTGAAGCAGAGCAGTATCGCCAATCTCCGAATAATTGTTTGGGTTATTGTTCACCTCTAGATAACGTCATAGATCTTCAAACATCCATCGAACAACCACGGTTGCAGCAACGTGATGAAGCTAAAGATTCCCATAATCCTACACCTAGCGTTGTAAATTTTGCAACACGTGTCCTTCAAGAGCAGGTCCTTCAGCACCAAGATGATATTACGCGTCCATCCACATCTACCGGTAAGCTTTTACCGACCATCTCACATCAAACTGATGAAAATAGTGACCCATATGCTACAGATGGAAGCTCAGATGTTGATTTTAATCCAAATGATTTTGATTTAGACCAGCAGGATGCCCTAGTGTCTGAGGAAAAAATACCAGATATCACCAAGTCTCGTAAGCGAAAAAGAAACCCAGATAATTGGAGGAGAAATAGAATAAAGAAATTACGAAACTCCGGCAAGGCCTATGTAAATTGGAAGTCTAAACAGGTTTCAGAAAGGATTATGAAACCGCCATGTCCCACAACATGCAGACTTAAATGTCAAACGAAATTTCAGGAAAAACATCGCGTCCAGATTTTTCAAGATTTTTGGAAATTGGGAGATATTAATTATCAGAGAGAATTTGTTTTGCGGAACTTAACTGTGAAGCCTACAAAACACCCCAGAAAAAAGAAGGATGCAGTTGAGCTTCCAGAAGGTGATACTTGTGAAAGTCGTAGAAAGCTGTCGTATTTTTATACTTTTCCACAAGAGAATTGTCCAGTCAACACAATCAAGGTATGTCAAACATTTTTCTTAAATACCCTGGGAATAAGTCATCAAATCGTCAAAACAGTAGTTAAAAAAACTCATCATTCAAATTCAATATCGCCACAAGCAGATTTACGAGGTAAAGTACAATGTAATTCTCGATTGCCAAAACATTTTAAGGATTCAGTACGACATCATATTAAGTCATTTGCTTTGATTGAAAGCCATTATTGCAGAAAAAATAGCACTAAAAAATATTTGCCACCTGACCTCAATATCAGCAAAATGTACCGTTTATATAAAACATATTGCAGTGATAACAATATAAATACCATAGCTTCTTATGCTATATATAGAGAGGTATTTAACAATGAATTTAATTTGGGTTTTTTCATTCCCAAAAAAGACCAGTGCGATTTTTGCAACAAATTGTCTAATTCTTCTCCGTCAGAAAAGGAAGAACTTCGTTCTGCAATGGAAGCTCATCTTAAAAACAAGGACTTATCTAGAGCAAATAAAGAACTAGATAAAGAGAGGGCTAAAACTGATAATTCGTTTTGCATGGCTATATACGACTTACAAAAAACATTGTTATGTCCTAAAGCTGAAGTATCTCTCCTCTACTATAGACGTAAGCTTGCATGTTACAATCTGACTGTGTACGATGCTGCTAACAAACAGGGATACTGCTACATGTGGCCAGAATCGCTAGCATGTAGGGGTGCTTGTGAAATCGGTAGTTGCATATTAAGTTTCATTGACGAAATGGTACGAAATGGAATTAAGGAATTCAGTTTCTATAGTGACAACTGCACTGGACAAAATCGCAATCGATTTATATATTGTCTGTACATGTATTGTGCCGCCAAATATGGTGTTAAAATTACTCACAGTTTTCTAGAAAAGGGACATACACAAAATGAGTGCGACTCCGTACATGGGGTTATCGAAAGAGCTGCAAAAAAAATCCCTATATTTAGTCCACAGCAGTGGTACACATTAGCAAGGACTGCGTGTAAAGTGCGACCTTATAAAATTAAAGAAATGGCTCAGGCGGACTTTTACGATTTAAAGGACCTGTTAGCCAAAACTACAAAAAATTGGGATAAAACTGAACTTGGTTGCAAAGTCATATTTAATAATTTGAAAGTTATTATGGTTGACCCAAAATGCCCAAACCAACTTAACGTTAAATATAGTTTTGAAGAAGATTTTATAAAAATTAATACTCTGGAATTGAAAAGGAGCCACCAAAAGTTAGACTCATTAGAGACCTATCAACTTAGAATGTTAAGAAGCTCACCAGTTCCAATTCCTGCCGCGAAATATAAAGACTTATTATTTTTGTGTGAAAACAAGGTTATACCTACGGAATACCATAACTTTTTCACTAATCTTCAAGCTAGTAACATTCCCGAACAGGAAACTGACGAAGATTAATTTAATATGTTAGTTTAATAATTTGACCATTTCATAGTATTCTTTGGTATTTTGATTTTGAGTTGTAAATCTTTAATAAAAATTAAAAAGTTTTAAATTTTACCGATTTTGTTTTTATTTGTATCCTATGTTAATCTTAAATTTATTCTAAGCTTGAAATGTATTAATGCAGAAGTAGCTTATGTACCAAACATCGCACTTACAATAGTTCTGCAGTAGAATTTATAAGTCAGTAGTATCCTAAGTCACACTTTTTATAAAAAAATTATCATTAATCCGTCTCATTCCTAATAACACATTTAAAAGGTTCCTAATATACTATACTGAGATAATTTCACCATTTAACCAAATACTGTTTAAATTATGACACATTGAAACATTAAAATCGCTCTCCTGTAAAATATCTTAAATGTGAGTTAAGCTAGTTCTGCATTCAGGTGACGATATATTTTTCACCCCCAAAAGGGGACGAAACTCACCGCTAGGGCAAAAGCACACATCGGCACAATATCACTTTTTTTCTTTGAATTGTTAACTAGGTGTTTGCCAAATTTCATGTCAATCCAAGCGGTTTTTTAAAATTTAGAGGTTTTACAATATTTTACCTTTAAAGAACGTACTATATAGAGGACTTGAGATTTGGGTCTATAAAGAAGTATATTATATTAGAAGTATATAAAATACTATATTGAAAGAGGTTATAAAAATATAAGCAAATAATTATTATTATTATTTTTTTTTCTTCCTTATTGGATTTGGATTACTTGATCCATTCAGCCACGATAGATAATAAATTACTGTTTGCTACAATATTCCAAATATAATACATTGCATTAAATAATACATTAGGTACATGTGCGCACATATAATACTTATGCACGCACATACATACATACATATGTAGAAGTGGAAACATTTAATTGACCAGTAGGTATACTCCTCATTCATGGCCCTAACCAACTTAAATTAATTTACAAATAATTAAATCGACAAAAAAAAACTACATGCTAATACTAAATACTAATACTAAATGCTAATAAATATATGTTTTTTTTTTTACACAGCGATAAGGCTTCAACCCGGATCAACCCCGCGGAGGTTTACACCCTCTTTGTGTTTTTATTTATTTATTTTTTTTTTCTCTTTTTTATTTTTTTTTATAATTTATTATACTTTTTTTATTTATTTATTTATTTTTTTTTATAATAAGATTTAATTTTTTTTATACATTTTTTTTGTATACATATTTTTTTGTATAATTTTTTTTTTTTTTAATTTTTTCAATATAAACTTTTATAAAATTCTATTCTTATTACCTCCCTGCAAAATCTATTTAATGAACTTTCACAGGGAGACAATATTACATAATAAGGATAAACATAAAAAAAAACAATAATTATTGCTAAACACATTCAACCGGACTCATTCAGTGCAAGTTAAATTTTTCTCTTAGTCCTTTTTAAAAACTCCCAGATGATTTGTTTAATTTTAGAATTTCTACGAGACAAATATAAAAGAGAAGCATTATTTTGTGGGAAAGGTATTTCTTCTTGAACCAGATTGTTCATCAAAAACTTAATTGCAACATCATTATGTTTGCATCCAAACAACCAATGATTAATATCGTCAACATATTCATTGCAATCGCAAAGATCTGATTCGGATAGGTTAAATCTATAGAGGTATGACTTGACAGTGGCATGATTAAAGAGACATCTAATAAACATGGCATATATATTTCTATTGGGATAACTTCTGATAGCAAAAGGCTCAGTAGGTAAACTAGGATGAATTTTGGTGTAGAGATTGTTGCTTCGATTGCAGAAAGCGTGCCACTCAATATCCCAATTTTGTTTCAAACTTTTCTTGCGAGTAGCTGTTAGATCGCTTCTATCTAGCCAAGTTATTTCCGATCCTTTTAAGATTGCCTCTTTAGCAAAAAAATCTGCTTTTATGTTACCGGAAATACCAATATGTCCTTTTACCCAGACGAAAGTTACAGAAGTCTGTTTTTCCAGTAGCTTTAGTTGGTTTTCTAAAATTTTGACGACAAGGCTATTTTTATATAAATGTTTACGTGTGTTTTCTAGAGCTAATAACGAAGATCTTGAATCTGACATAATTACAACTTGCTTGTTAGAAATTTTTTTGTTGACAGCCCATTCTAGAGCTTGATAAATCGCGAACATTTCTGCAGAGTATATGGAACATTGTTTATCTAACTTGAACATCAAGGATTCTTGGTGATCCGGAATATATACAGCACATCCAACTCCCAATCTTGATTTTGAACCATCCGTGAAAATCCTGCATGGATTATCAAGCTTGGCTATATGTTGCTGAAAGTCAACTGGATTCTCACTGTCAAAATTTGGGAACCAAACATTAACATTGGCATAAGATATATTAAAACTCGATTTAAAGAAAGTTAATTCACCTGGACTGTTTAGGTGCTGAGAAACGTTTTAATTATTATGTTTTAATATTAAATAATTATTATGTTTGTTATTTTTTCCGTCAAGCTGAGCCAACCCTGAGTAGTAAAGTTGATAGTGTCGCATAGTTTATGCCGTCGTGAGAAGTGTATGCATGAAACAATTTATTTTCTTTGTCATAAGGGACAGAAGCGGGTTAACATTATGTCTCGGAGGAATTTCTGGATGAGAGAACGTAAAACGGCGTGATAATTATTGTTCCTGTATGGGGAGTAGATAAATGTCAGTAATTTTTCATAAAGGCCAATTTTCACCAGCGAGCGTTAGAAAGAAATGTTTATAAAAGTTATATTGCAGGTGGTGTTAATAGCCGACTTTTTGAATAATTTATGAATTAAAAATATTTTTACTAAATCCACCTACGTGCTAACAATTTGCGATTTACTTGACCAAGGTAATTTAAAAAATAATGTTTTTACAGAATTTTAATACTTAAGCTAATAACCATCAACAATTTAAATTACCGTGCAATATTGTTTATATATAATAACCCTATAGTACTGAGCCTGTAGCTGCTTTCTGGAACGTTTTGATTTATACTCCAAAAATCGGTTTCAAAAATGATTGTTTTAAAAATATGATCTGCTGATTAATATACATACATACAGGGTGAGTTTTTAGTGCGGGATCGGTCGATAATTCCATTACGGTATAGAATATCGAAAAAAGTTATTTAGAAAAAATGTAGGTAATCATTTTCTCCACGCTTGGAAAATATGTCCATTTCTACAGGGTGATCAATATCAGCGTGGTATATCAAACATATAAATTTTTAAATGGGACACCCTATATATTTTTTCATATTTCTATTCCCCTCGTAATTATTGTTCATATAATATAGGGTTTTGCATTACTATACAGAGTATTTAACAAGTTATGACCATTTTTATTTCGAAATCTCTATGAGATTAACACCCTGTATATAAAGAAGTAATTCATAGACAATAATTTGTTTTATGTAGTAAGATAAACAATATACTGTAGTTTTTAAATTAAGTCCAATTAAAATCATTGACGAATGTTTGTATACAGGGTGAACTACAAAACCAAATTACGATTTTCTCTATTTTTTTAAATGGATCACCCTATATTTTATTTTTCAAAAATATTGTATTTATTATACTCTTTCATATTTATATAGCATTCCCTATATCTAAACTTATTACTTTCGGAGATATTTTTAGTTTTCTTCAACTTTCGGGAATACATTCAATTTTTCTAGTAGAAATAAGTTGGTATTGAATGATAATTAAACAAAATTATTTTTATTTAGTAAATAACTAATACAAAATTTAAACCATAGCAATCTGCAATGAATGTATCAATAAATGTGATATTAAGGAATTATCATATTTCCCTAATATACAAGAATCATACAATTCCTACAAAAAAATATAGGTATCTTGTGTATAATAAAATTACAAGAATATTTTTATTTAATGAACAACTCACACAAAACATACATTAAAACAATATACAACTAATTTAATAGTTTTTAGATTATTATATCAACAGCATTCTAAGCCAAGAAGTTTTTAGTAACACATTCCTAATTGCAGATTGTGACCCGCAGTTATTAATAATATAATTTTCATATTAAATTTCATTAATATGCATCAAGAAATCCCTACTTTGTTAACACTCAAACTAGGTGATCTATAAATGTTTAAGGTGATATTGTTAGAGATTATGTGATTGGTCCACATTTTTTGACGGTTGAGGTTTTTATACGACGGTGCTCCAGTTCTTCCAAAATTGATTTTTTTCAAGTGGGGCTATATAAAAAACCTTGTATACCAGAAGCATCCAACAACGCTTGATGATATGAAAAATAGAATAAAAGAAGCTTTTAATAATATTGACTTACAAAAATGTTAGAAATGTGGCTCGGTCATTTGAATATCGGTTACAAAATGGCATAGACGTTGAAAGTGGTCATTTTCAACATTTACTTTAGATTTAAATCCTTAACATCACATTAATTGGTACATTCATTAAATTTTGTTATGGTTTATTATTTTTTTGTTAGTTATTAATTGAATGAAAATATTTGTTATATTATTACATAATACTTATTTGTTAAGTTATTTATATTTATAAGAATTGAATGTATTCCCGGCAAATGAAGAAAACTAAAAATATCTCAGAAACTAATAACTCTAGGTATAGGAGATGCTATATAAAAATGAAAGAGTATCATAAATACAATATTTAAAAAAATATATAGGGTGATCTATTAAAAAGAAAATTGAGAAAATCTTAATTTTGTTTTGTAGTTTAAAAGTGCTTATAAAAATGAATGTTCTACTAAAAAATTATTGGCTTAGAATGCTGTTGATATACTAATCTAAAAACTGTTACATCAGTTGTATATTGTTTTGACTTATGTTTCAAGTAAGTTATTTATTGAATAAAAATAATCTTGTGATATTATTATATACAATACAAAGTTTTTTTGTAGGAATTTTACGATTCTTGTATATTAGGGAAATATGATAATTTCTTAATATCACATTTTGGGTATATTCACTGCATATTGCTATGGTTTATATTTTGTGTTAGTTATTTATCTAATAAAAATAATTTTGTTTAATTATCACTCAATACTAACTTATTTCTACTAGAAAAATTGAATGTATTCCCGAGATTTGAAGAAAACTAAAAATATCTCGGAAAGTAATCAGTTTAGATATAGGGAGTGCTATATAAAAATGAAAGAGTGTATTAAATACAATAATGTTAAAAAATAAAATATAGGGTGATCCATTTAAAAAAATAGAGAAAATCGTAATTTGGTTTTGTAGGTCACCCTGTATACAAATATTCGTCAATGATGTGAATTGGACTTAATTTAAAAACTACAGTATATTGTTTATCTTACTACATAAAACAAATTATTGTCTACGAATTACTTCTTTATATACAGGGTGTTAATCTCAAAGTGATTTCGAAATAAAAATGGTCATAACTTGTTAAATACTCTGTATAGTAATGCAAAACCATATATTATATGAACAGGAATTATGAGAGGAATATAAATATAAAAAAATATATAGGGTGTCCCATTTAAAAAATTATATGTTTGATATACCACGCAGTTACTGATCACCCTGTAGAAATGGACATATTTTCCAAGCGTGGAGAATATCATTGCCTACATTTTTTTTAAATAACTTTTTTCGATATTTTATACCATAATGGAGTTATCGACCGATCCCGCACTAAAAACTCATCCTGTATATGTATATACAAATATACATATTATATATAGCGAAAACCTTTTCTACTAAGCTTTAGGAGTGTCTAAGGATGGGATGAACATAAATGGTGAAATCCTTAATAACATAAGATATGCCGACAACACTGTCAAATTTACTTCAACTTTACACAGTCTGGCAAATATACTGGAACAGCTGAATAAAAAGTGTACCACATATGTTATTAAAATGAAATAAAATCAAAATAAAGTTTATGGTCACTACAAAACATCCAAAAGTCAACGAGACAATTCATATTAATAACAAAGAATATATATATTCTTTGTTAATAATATTCAGATAGAAAGGGTAGATAAATACAAATGGCTAGGAATATTGGTTAATCAAAACTCAGAACAAACACAAGGTTTTACAAGCCGTATAGAAATAGTATGGGCAAAATTAGTCAAAATGAAACATTTATTATTTATATACATATTAGTAGATACCTAAAAATGGATCTAAGGATAATCTGGTTGCGCTGCTACGTTTAGAGATAAATAAATTGGAATATCATGGGTAGACAAAATTAGCAATATTGGAGTCCTTAAGAGAGTTAACAATATGGAACAAATTACACAGGCAATTAAGAAGCGGAATCTTGAATATTTCGGCCATATAGTAAGAGGTCTTTTTTTATAGTCGGCTGCATTTTATTTTAGAGGACATAATAAAAGATAAAAGAGAAGTCGAACCTCCTAGTTCGAATTCTTCCTACATTTCCTACACTTCCTACAAGGTCGAGAGGTTGATAAATAATAGATATATATTTTGTTAAAAGGGATTAAAGTTAACCTGTCTTACATTACAACTAGTATTCACAAATCCATTGAATATTGCCCAAAATCAGGGTGCAATTTTTAAGGAGACAACTGTATCAAATACGTTACTAATTAGTAGCGATCCTTAGTGATAAATGAATTTTACGTCGAAAGTCTTATCAGCCCGTAGAGTTTTTTAACGTTTGATAATTTACTACATTATTATGTATAACAAAGTTTAGAAAGTCCATCAAAATCCTTCCGAATTATGTCACGTCCATAAGCATCCATTCGTTTTGGAAAAATATTTGTTTTTTTACGAACATATTATTAAGAGAGTTTCAAATATTTGACCGAGAGGACAGCAAGAATCTCCCGATAAAAACTATTCTGCTGACATGAGTCCGACATCTGTATTATAAAGGCATAATGACGTAATTGAGGAGAACACGATTATTCCAACCCCATACATGTGTTGACCGCCATCGTTTTCTGACTGGTACACCATATGGTGGTCAACAATACATGAACCACTATTTGGCCACCTCATTTCGCTTCTGCCTCTTATACCTATTAAAAGTCTCCTATCGGAGGTTGGTTACCATCACAGCAATTCTATCTTGGTTGGCTGCAGCTCTGAATAATTTTATTGAACTACACCCGTACCACTCCCTTAAATTTCGCAACAAGGAAATCCTTCTACGTCCCACATTTATTTTTCCCGAGATATTTCCTTGGATTATGAGCCTTAGGAGGGAGTACTATTCGCCTCTCATTATTTGGCCTAGGTATTTCAGTTTTCTCGTTTGTATTGTTTTTATGACTTCACATTCCTTTCCCATCTTCAGAAAAATATCTTGATTTGTCACCCTATCTGTCCATGGTATTTTCCACATTCTCCTGTAGCACCACATCTCGAATGCCTTAATGTTTTTGATGTTTATCTTTTTCAGTATCCAAGCTTCCATGCCGTACAACAGTACGGAGGAAACATAGCACCTTAACATTCTCGTTCTTAATTTCAAATTTATGTCCCCGCAGCATAGGAACTTTTTCATTTTGATGAATGATTGACTCGCTATTTCTATTCGCGTCTTAATTTCTCTTGTCTGGTCATTGGTATCAGTGAACCAAACCCCTAAATATTTGTAGGACGTAACTCTTTCCACTTGCTTATTATTTATGGTTAAATTCACATTGGTGTATATCTTCTTCGTTACAATAATAAATTTAGTCTTTTTGATGCTCGATTTTAGATCATACTTGTTGGTATGAGTGTTTATGTTTTCCAGCAAATACTGTCGAGTTGCTAGGTTATCTGTTACTATTAGCGTGTCATCAGTGTATCGTATATTGTTAATTAACTCTCCGTTAATGTTTATACCAATTTTTGCTCTAGCAGCGCTTCTTGGCATATTGTTTCGCTATATATTGAATAGTAACGGAGAAAGCACACAGCCCTGACGCACACCTCGACGAATCTCAATTTCTTCGGTTAACTCATTATAATTTGCCATGCTACTAGAAATGTCAACAGGGACCTTTATTGCAGTGGTTTCTGATTGCCATCTACATTATGATACCTCTGTCTTTCTTGATTCTTCCGCCTTCGAAACCAGTTTCTCAGTGTCAGAATAAGAGTGTCCTTCCACTTACCTGCACATGCGCCGAATCTGTTGGCCAGTAAATGGTGATTGCTTACCTCGGTAAATACTAGAACGTCAGAGTCCGATAGATATCTAGCAGGATGTCCCAGATGACCATGATCTAGAATCTGGATTATCATACGAGCAGGAGAGGTTGACATTTGAATATGAGAGACTATATTGTATATGTATGTGTTGCATCACTATCCGATGACGACCCAGTATCCTCCATATTTAAATATTAATTATTGTGGTACTGGTAGGAAGGAATTTGGAAACCAATACTCATTTGCAATTCAAATCTACCTGGTTTATTTTATTACCAATAACATGCACACAACCTGTTTTATCGTTTTCACAAAGTCAAACAAATATTACCAAATATCAGGATGGATTTTTTGTACTATGCTCTGTATAATTCGTTACTAATAGCGATATTTTGTGATAAATGCATTTTACGTCGAAAGTCTTATCAGCTCGTAAAGTTTTTAAATTATTTACTACATTTTTTATATATCAAAAAGTTTAGAAAGTCAACTAAAATCCGTCCGAATTGTGTCACGTCCCTAAGCATCCATTCGTCTCGGAAAAAGATTTGTTTGTTTGCGAACATATATTGAGAAAGTTTCAAATATTTGACCGGGAGGAGAGCAAGAATCTTCCGATAAAAACTATTCTGCTGACATGGGTCCGACGTCTGTATTGGAAAGGCCAGATTAAAGTTAATCGCATGATCAGATAGTAATTGATCAGTATTGTGCTACCAGAAACTTTATCCTTCTACCATTACACACTCGGCTTTGGCAAGACGAGTCGATTATATCGTTTTCTGAACTTTGCTATACTTTTCTAGACGAAAGAAGATTAAGAGGATCTGATAGAGCATGAGTTCGATATCATTTTTTTGGGGACACGTATACTTTGATATGCTTTTATACACTAGGGAATCATTATGGAACAAACAGTTGTTAAAATACAGGGTTATAAGCGAAATTATAAATATATAAAATTTAATATATATTTTTAAGTTGGTGTTGTCTATATAGGGTGAGGCAGATAAAGGGCCTATTAGAAATATCTCGAGAACTAAAGACAATTGAATTATGAAAATTGGAATAAGGGGGTTTTGAAGACTGATCTATTTAATGAAAATATTTTCATCTATTTGGTACTTCCGGTTATACCGGAAGTTGCTTATAACTTCGTTTTTTTAAACGGGACACCCTGTATATTTTTACATATTTGGATTCTCCTCGATTTCTTCTTTCTTAAAATATAAGGTTTTGTAATAATATACAGGGTAGGTTAAAAGATAATTACGTTTTCTTATCAATTTCGTAGCAATATTCCCACCCTGTAGGACTGTAGTAGTTAGACATAATAAACTCTATTTATGTTCAAATGATTTTTAATATATTCTACTATTGTTAACAATTATTAGTGTAGCTAAATTTTTAATTTTAGTATACAGGGTGGGTCGAAACTCGGAATGAGTATTTTCTGAGTTTTCTTAAATGGAACACCCTATATTTTAGTATTGTAATGAAATGATATTTCATGGTACTTTTTACGTCTTAAGCAATCCCTATACCTAACTGCTTTAGTTTGTGCTTAATTGTTAATCGCACCAAAAATCTTAACTTCGATGGTATTTTGATACCTCAACCACTATTTTCAATTTTAAGTATCAGTATAGATTAATATGTATTTATTTCCAAAAAATTATTTGTGACTGAATATTTTCACGGCCAACCTAATACAATTTCACCTATTTTGTGTTGCAATTAATGATTGGCTTTAATCACCAATAACTCACAAACTAAAAAAGTTAGGTATAGGGAATGCTTAAGAAATTAAAAAGTACCATAAAATAACATTTCATTACAATACTAAAATACAGGGTGTTCTATTTAAGAAAACTCAGAAAATACTCATTCCGAGTTTCGACCAACCCTGTATACTAAAATGAAAAGTTTAACCATACCAATAACTCTTAACAATAGTAGACTATATTAAAAATCATTTGAACATCAATAGAGTTTATTATACCAATCTACTACAATCCTACAGGGTGTTAATTTTGCTACGAAATTAATAAGAAAACGTAATTATCTTTTAACCTACTCGGTATAATATTACAAAACCTTATATTTTAAGAAAGAAGAAATCGAGGAAAATCAAAAAATGTAAAAATATACAGGGTGTCCTATTTAAAAAAACGAAGTTACAATCAACTTCCGGTACAACCGGAAGTAGCCAAGAGAAGAAAAAATTTTCATTAAATAGTTCATACCTCAAAACCCCTGTATTCCAATTTTCAAGATTCTCTTAGCTTTAGTTTTTGAGATATTTCTAATAGGCCCTTTATCTGCCTCACCCTGTATAGATAAATGGTTTTTTTATTATTAAAAAAAGACCTTAACACACGAATGTCAAAAACACAAATTTTATCAATACATTGAAGCCATTAGACTGTTTAGCATGATCTGAGCTTGTTGTTAAAACGAATGCATGTTTTTTATTTTATGCGATTTTATGAGTAGGTATATCGTGCTACATGATATCTACAAGTTGTTAAGTTAAGAAAATTTATCAGAAAAATATTAATTCATAAAACACTCTAGATTTTCAGAAACCATCTTAAAACCTAAAACTTAAAAACATTTTAAAATACTAATATAAACGGCTACTCTACATAAAAAGATTATCAAAAAAAATTAATATTTCAATAATTGTTAACAGGGTTTAACAAATTAAGATCGATTTGATAATATTCTTATACAGTGAGCACGTAAAGGTTGGAATAAATTCATTTTCTCAAGAAGGGACGATCTTGGGAAAAATCCCGAAACAGGTCGATTTTTATTTTTAAATTACAACTTTTTGGCATATATATCATACTAGTGACGTCATCCATCTGGGCGTGATGACGTCATCGATGATTTTTTTAAATACGAATAGGGAACCTCTGATAGCTCATTTGAAAGGTAATTCAATTCTCTATTCAGTAATATAACCATTGACATAATTATTTATACAGGGTGTCCAAAAATTTTTTTTGGATTAAATTTACTGACATAAAAAGAAGAATGCAAGTAATTTATTTAATCAAAAATACATTTTACTACTCTCAGAAAACATAAAAAAATGTTTGTTTGAAAAAGAATCATTGCTTTTCGCTTAAATTAAATGTTCAAACTGGCAAGAGGAATGTGGGTGGCTGCTTTATTACTGAATTTAAGAAAAAGACAATATTTATTTGTCAAATAAACAATATTTCATGTATTCTGATAGAAGTAAAATGTATTTTGAGTTAAATAAATTACACACATTCTTCTTTTTATGTCAATAAATTTAATTAAAAATATTTTGTTTGGTCACCCTGTATAAATAATTATGTTAATGTTTATATTAATGAATAGAGAATTGAAATACCTTTCAAATGAGCTATCACACGACCCCTTTTCTCATTTAAAAAAATCGTAGATGACGTCATCATGCCCAGATGGGTGAAGTCACTAGTACGATATATATGCCAAAAAGTCGCAATTTAAAAGTAAAAACTGACCTGTTTCGGGATTTTTTTCCAAAATCGTCCATTCTCGAGAAAATTAATTTATTCCAACCTTTACGTGCTCACTGTATAAAAAACTAATACATATTATAGCCTAGTAAATGAACAGGAAATTCGGCGATACCGTGTAATTTTCAGGGGCAACTCCGAATTGCATGAAAATTTGGATTTAGGTTCTACTACCCTCCACTTCAAAGTTGAAATTGTGCCGTTGGTTGCTTCTACTTTAGGGGTGACAGTCACCCCTTCTCGGGGGTGAAAAAACATACGTTCAAGATAAGAGCGAAAATGGATAAAGTGACTGATTTTAAGCAACTTTTGTTCTATAGAGTTTTTTACTTAAGTCAATACTTTTCGAGTTATTTGCCATTGAAAATGTTGATTTTTCGACAAAAAAAACTGCGCTTTCAGACGGTTTTTCGCAAATAACTCAAAAAGTAAATATTTTATCAAAAAAAAATTCTTAGCAAAAGTATAGCTTATAAAAAACCCAAAAAATGGTTTATCAGTAAAGTCTATCAGTCAAATAAAAACAAAGTTGTAGCTCATGAAAAATACGTTCTTATTCGTCTAATTCCAAATCGAATATTTGCACCGAAAAATTAAGCACTTTTCAGGAAAACCCATTTAAACCTTTTTAAAGTGTTTATAAAAAGCTTTGTTTTAATTGCTAACAAAAGTTTTAGCATTAAAAATAAGCGAGTTACGCTCAAAAAAGTTGGCCCTTTTGTTTTGTAAAAAATTATGAAAATCTCGCCGTGTTTAGCTCCCCAAATGAAATTAATCGCTACCGCTTTAAAAACAATTTACTTACCTTTCTATTTTTTTATATGATCTGTCAGTTTCACCGGTTTAAAGTGTTTATTTTTGAAAGGGTTATAATTGAGAAAGCTTGAATGGGTCAATAATCACGAGTGTATGCAAATTTTGAACAGCCATATCTTAACCAATTTTTGTCTTACGGAGAAACAAAATGAAACCAGCATATTTATAATAGCAAAACCTACATTTTTTTAGTCTTTAAGATTTTTCTTATCACCAATACTTTTTAAGTTATTTTGAAAAAATGAAATTTTTCTAAAACTTTTAGAAATTTTTTTTTTAATATAAAACCAAATGTTTTCAAAAATAAGAACTTCAAACCAATCAAACTTAGAGATCATATAAACAATACACATAAAATTAAAATATATGGTAAAGCCAAACGATTAATTTCATTTAGGGTGCTAAATAGAGGGAGGTTTTCACGATTTTTTTTACCAAAAAAAGGGGCCAACCTTTTTTTCAGTGTAACTCGTTTATTTTTGATGCTGTAAACTTTTGTAAAAAACAAATAAGATTTTTTTTCTATACTTTAAAAATGTTAATAAGGTTTTCCCGAAAAACGTTTCTTTCTTCGGTGATTTCGCGTTGAATTTTTCATGAGCTACAACTTTGCTTCTACTCAATTTGTAGGCTTTACTGGTACACAATTTTTTTCGTTTTTTTATAGGCTACCCTTTTACTAAATACATATATTTTTTTCGATAAAATATTTACTTTTTGAGTTATTTGGGAAAAACGGTCTGAAAACGTATTTGTTTTTGTCGAAAAATCAACATTTTAAATCGCGAATAACTCGAAAAGTATTGACTTACGTAAAAAACTTTATGAAGCAAAAGGTGCTTAAGATAAGTCAATTTATCCATTTCCGGCCTTATTTTAAACACGCGTTTTTTATCCTCCGAGAAGGGGTAAATGTCACCCCCAAGTAAAAGCAACCAACAGCACAAATTCAAATTTGAAGTGGAGGGTAAGTAGAACCCAAATCCAAATTTTCATGCAGTTCGGAGTTGCCCCTGGAAATTACACTCCAAAACGGTCATTTATTGGGCTAATATGTAAATATGTAGTTTTTCCAGAAATGGAAAGAAAGACAAACATTTTGTTTATAGAATGCCTTAGGAAATGGAGACTCTTATTAGAAATACTAAATTTAATAGTTATTTATGATATAAGTGTTAAACAAGTATATTCAAATGGGAAATAAGCCACAATTTTACCTAAAAATGATTTTATTAACGTTTCGACGCCCAAGTCGGGTGTCGTTGTCAAAATACAAAATAATACTAAATAAATAAAATGTTGTTGCTTAGTAAAAAATTCTTCTAATAATTTATTTAATCTGACTCATTTATATCGGCAATTCAGACACGTATTATACATTTTAAAGTAGACGACTTTAAAATGATATTGCCAATATTGATGAGTTGCGTTCCTGGGACGACTTTACTAAAAGATAGTTCATTCGATTACATGAAATCAATCCCAACTCAAGAATATGCGCCACAAAAAATCATAGCATGTGATCTATCTTTAAAAAGACAACCAAATGCAACGGTGGCACTGAAATTCTCGACGATTCTCGACACCCGACTTGGGCGTCGAAACGTTAATAAAATTATTTTTAGGTAAAATTGTGGCTTATTTCCCATTTGAATATACTTGATTATAAAATGCCACAAGAAAATAGCTTCAGAACAACAATAAGTGTTAAAAGTACACGTTTAAGGCACGCATGTGAAAGTTTGCAGAATGAGCGATAGCGAGTTCTGCCATTCACATGAGTGCCTTAAAAATGTACTTTTTAACACACATAACATACAATATTTTTTCTACAAACGTAATTACAGGACAATATCTACAAAAACTTTTACTTGAAAGTGACTGACATTCCATTTTTATATTTTTTTGACATTACATCAAAATTGCCTATACGGTTAATACGAACTGCAGTGCCTTAAAAATATTTCAAAGCACTAGTGCCTTAAAGTAGCATTTTTAATGCTCGTATGGAGTGTTAAAAATTGCATTTTTAACACGGTTTTAGAAAAAAATAAGTATACACACCTTTAATCCTAAACACAGAATATGACAGATATGTGAACACGCGTTGAATAATCAATATGAGTACAATACACATATTCATGCATAGTCGTGAAAGAAACGGATGGTATGTATAAAATAACAATCTAGATAGACGTTCTTATTTTACCAAATGAATCAATTTATAAAAAAAACAAACTTCGGTTGGACATGTAGAACCTGGTTGCCATTAAAAAAAAAGTTGTTAGAAATAAAATATAAACATTATGTAATAAAATTAATACCATATAGGTAATACATATTTAAAAAAAATCCACGACGAAATAATCCACGAGTTAAATTACTATAGCTGACTGTATATACCATAAATCAAAAAAATAGTTAAATTCCCTTGTAGTCTTCTTCTTCTCTTCTTCTTTTTGTGTAGACATTACTCTGTCTGTTTTTCAATGTGCCTCCGGTAAGTTGTCGTTCCATTGTTTTTGTGGTCTTTCCACTGATCGACTTCCTAATGGGGAACCGCCTCTCATCGTCCTTACTACTCTTTACTACATATTTGTTATCATTCAGCTTATGTCGTCGTTCGATTCTACTCTTCTGTTTTTCACCCAGTTATTAATGTTGTCCACCTTGCATCGCTGTGGTATATCTGCACTTCTAGCTCTATCCTTTTTGAAAGGTATATTTATAAAAAAAAGTCCCTAAAAATTGCTACATTATAGAACGTATTCGAAATATGATGAATATCCGATGATGGAATGATTATTTTGAAAACGTTTTGTGATGTAGCCGTTTTTACGGATTTTTTATAAACATACCTTTTACAAAGGAATACAACTATTTTTTACATGATTTTTAATTTAAATCTTTATTTTAAAATTATGTATTGGTGTAATTAAGTAGTAATCTTAAACTAATAAGAATAGCGGATCTATGTTGGAAGTACGATAAAAGTATATAGGAAAAGTGAATGGAAAAAGATGTTATTGCCGTTCGATAAAGAGGATGAGAATTCTTTAGCAAGAAGAAACAAAGCCAAAGAAGAATGAAGTAGAGAAACTAGCCAAAATGCGATCGAAAACTATGTGGTTAGAAGATGAAAAATTAAAAGATTTTGCAGAAGGAAGGGAAAAACATTTAGCAAAGCAATTTAGCAACATAGAAGAAGTTTACATGAAACTAGAGGTAACCAGTTTCTACCAAGAAGTTAAAAATACAGAGAAACTATATCGAAAATTGGTAAATATATATATATATACTTGGTATTAAAAAAAAGAAGATTAGCTTCTAGAAAAAACTACAGAAAAATTAAATAGATGAGAGGAGTATGTCAAATATCTATTAAGCTCTTGAATTCTACTATACTTATTGTATTTTGAATTGAATTGAATCAGGATGAATGTTTAAGTATTGGAAAGTTAGTTGTTTCTAAATGATAATTACTACATGATAAATAAAAAAAGACAAAAGGTACTTTTATACAAAAGTATCACTATCTTTAAGTGAATAAATAATAATTAGTTAACGGAAGATCTATAACAAGTTAAGATATGCAGATGATACCGTCATTATGGCTAGCTGTGGGGAACAACTCTAATTGCTAATAAAAACTAAACAGTTTCTGTTATGTGTTTCTCTTCGGTAAAAAATATGGAATAAAAATGAATCTAAAATTGGCCAAGCATAATTATATGTATAAGAATAACTAAGAAAACAAATAAACAAACAATGGTACATTTGGAAAATGTACCTATAAAAATTATTGATAAATACAGATACCTGAAAACGTGGATTTCAGAAAATAATTATCGAACAACAAAAATAAGAGCCAGGAAAGAAATAAAGAAAATTCGTTTGTAAAAATAAAAACAATTATCTGCTACAATTACCTTAGATTAGAACTGATAGTAAGATCTCCTAGGTGTTTTCGATACTGCAGTAAGGACTTGAAATCTGTACATTGAAGCAAGAACACATAAATAAGCTACAGATATTTGAAATGCGGTGTTACATACGGATGTTTAGAATAGCATGGACACAAAATAAAACGAATACGAACGTATTTCAAGAAATGGGCAAACGAAATAACAAACACAATAAAAATAAGAGAGTTACAAACAAATAATGGGAGGACATCGCTATGAAATGCTAACACTGATAATACAGTGAAGAAAAGGGAAGAAGGGACTAGAGGAAATGGAGGGTACTGGTTTAAATGCAGTTCCATGAAACTTTTTAGAGCTACGGTAGATAAAGAAAAGATAGTGACAATGACATCCAACCTCCGACTGCTAGACGTCACTTAAAGAAGAGGAAGTAATAATTATTACCTAAATGGTAATTACCTACATTAGTCTACATCAAGCTCTATAAACATCAAAATAATAAATTATTATTTAAAAATTATAAACATACAACAAACAGCTACTTTACTAAGATTTAAGGAATATAATAAATCTAGTAGTGTCATAAACAACATCAATAATTTTACCAACCAGACAACAGAATAATATAAAAAAATAACATGTTTTTCCTTTTTTCTTTGAAGTTCGTGGCGAACAAATACACCTATACCACAATGTCTAAATCACACAGAATTTTCTTTTACCGCAGAGCTTCAGCTGTCTGCTTAAATTTATATTTTCTTTTTTATTCTGTTTATTCAGTTCTGATAATACTAGAAATACAGCCCGAAAGTTATTGTGGTCGTAAAACCGATCTGAGAAAAATTGAGCCAGTCAGAAAGTGATTCGGACCGCAAATATATAAAAAATTTATGTTGTTACAATGACCTTAATACAGAATATAGAAAAATATTGCTTATTAAAATAGTTGTATTTATAGTACATGAACAAAAATTTATTAAATGTACAGTTTATTCGCGTGAGACATGCATTTGATGTACTCGTAAACATTAGTTGACAGCGATATCGTCATCGGCAACATAAGAGATTGCTATTTCCGTTCAGGTATTGAATATTTTTGGATAACAGTTACTTGTATAATCCGGTAATGTATCCAATTATTTAATTAATAGGATTATTTTTTCACTAACTAGGTATTCGATGACTACAGTAATGTATACAGGGTGTCCCGGAAAATAGTGCGTTCCTTAAAGGTGTGGGTAGAATGCACCATTTAAAAGAAAACTTTCTTATAAATTTTTTTTCAAAAGTCATCGGTTGCCTCAAAAAAATAAAATAATGTCTTCTACTAAAATTTATATTTGGCAAACCGGCAGTTTTATTTATTTTGACATAGCGAAGATATTTAAAATTGTTAACACAGACAGTCGTAATATCATAATTACATGTAACCCGAGAATACATCGTATTGTTGTGGTATTGTCATGATTTCGATCGCAAGTATCATGTTAATTACGTACCTATAGTATATAATTAGTGCAAGATTCAGGTAGACCAAGGCGATTTCCCTTTGAAGTTTAAGAATTTGTAGATGGTTTCAAAACAGAATCTTCAGAGAACCCGAATTTCTGTGTAAAGTGTTGTGTGCAGATAAAGCTTGTTTTACGAGAAATGGTGTGTTTAGCCCTCATAATTGCCAAAAGTTTGAATTTATGGGCTGAGATTATTAGTAATTATCTGATTGACCCATTCGAATTTCCCAGAAAAATGAATGAAGAAATGTAGTACTCTAATTTTTGTAACATGTTATACCGATATATACTTCCTGCAGACGTAGCTTGATTGTAATAAAAAAAATTTTCGTGTATGTTACCAATTTTACAAACCTTATTTATTAGATATTTAATAAACACAAATATTATGATGTTTTTCTATCACTGTTGTCACTATATTATCAATACATATTATGCCTAGTGGTCGATGATTCATGATAGTTGAATTACAGTAAAATTATTTTTACACAGAAGAAGGAACGCAGAGTTGCCGGCTGTATTTGCGTTTCTGTGGACATTAATCACATGCATTAAAATTAATAAATCATTTTTTTGAAAACGGTTGACTTTGCAAAAAAATTTTATCAAACTTTTTTGCTCTAAATGGTACACTTAGCCCGTACCTTGAAGGAACGCACTATTTTCCGGGACACCCTGTATACTAATTCTACAATAAAATCTAATAATCGAGTAAAGAGAAAAAGTGATAACGTGATGTTAATAATATACTGTTACTATGGAACGAGTAGATCAGTTTTGAGTACCTCTAACATAATGTAATTTTTGTTTACATGCACTGCATGTCTTATCATTTGAATTTTTAGTGTAGTTAAATTAAATTGAGTTTTCTGGTGGACGCGCCAGGGACACCAGGATGGTTACGTGAAATTTATAGATTTTGGGTGAATTTTTTATCATAATTTTGTTGATGGAAAGATTTGTAAATAATGTTCATACCTTCACCATAGATTATTATCACAAACAAACTGATTTAATGTATCTTGGACTCAACTTAGTATTAAATACTTAGAAACAACGGCAACTTTGACTGGTTATTTCAAGGCATCTAATTTATCTAATTCCACTTTTTTCACACAGCTTCTTTTAGTTTGTTACGCATTTTTTCATGAAAACTTTTTATACAGTTCGTGTTGTATCAGTTGCCCATACCAACTTTCTTAATTAAAAAAAATACGCTGTGTATTATTAAATTTTTGAATTCTTCAGAACACATTGTCGCCTCAAAGCAACAGTAGGATATATGTAAAAAATTACTTTTGTGATATCCATGTCAAATGATTCAAAATAAACCCTTCTGTTGAGTGTAACACTAAGATAAATAAAAAGTGAAATATTTTTTTCATAATATTACATATCCTTGTGTAGCTTAATTCCCTATAACCCAAATTATATAAGGCAACACTAGGACAACGTACATATCACGCTGTTAATATTTTGTCGTTTATCCATTTTGGTCACAAATATAAATGCAACACTAAGTTATCTTACGCACATATCCTACTGTTGCCATGTAGTTATTGCTGAATTGCGAATAAGTCTTTGTTTATATTATCCGGCTTGCGGTCATAATGTATTATCTTCAGTATAAGAAAAACAATTGTACTTATTCTGATTTGCTATCTGGAATTTATCACGCACAGGAAAAAGGTAAGGTATTATATTGATTACTTAGAGATAGTGTCATTACCTACATGAAAAATTCCCCTTTAGAAATTTCGCACTGATTTAAGAAAATGCAATAAGCTTTTGTTTTCACCACTTTCAGCATCCGCTATTACCAAAACTGTTTCTGAATGTAAAATTTTTACATTTTTGGAAAACAAGTATGTTCATGTTATAACTTAACTATATAATAAAATGTTTAAACAACAAAAATATTTTGCTTTTTGTCTTGAAATGTGTAAAATTTTAAACAAAACTTCAGTGCAATATAAGTGTATATAACAAAAAATTACGGATATCGTTAAAAAACAGATTATCTTTTAGGGCAACAGTAGGACAAGTAATTTTTTTCCAATTATTTTTAATTTTTTTTTGAATTTACATAGCTTGCTGTGTAACATCTGTAAAGTGATGTACTAAAACAAAATTCCATGAAAAACCATTCAAATATAAAAAAGTTATTAAGTACAAAATTTCGTAAAATTTTCAATTGCGTTTTTCTCGAAACTACATTATTTGACATATCCTACTGTTGCTTTGATACGACGATATTTCTCAATTTGTAAATATTTCTCATGCACATTATACATTTCTTATTTTGTAACTCCTTCAGCAGTATTGTCGATTACATGTTAGAAATCGTTCGACAGATATTCTTTTTCTCCCTTGCCCTCTCTTTCCAAACATCTTGTCATGAACAATGAGTTGCAATAATCCATATTTATCTCTGTTCATTCCTCATAACATGGCCATGATATTCCAATTTACGCTCTTTGGTTGTGCTAATAACCCCCATTTCTTGCCCATTCTACATATGACCTCATAATTAGCCACATTATCAACGCATGAAATTCTTAAAATGCCTCTTTAACACCACATCTCAAAGGTTTCGAGTTTACTTAAAGAATCTTTAGTACAAAATGTCCAGACTTCTTCTCAATAGTAATACCACTAGTGATTCAATTTTTGCGACAAGTCTGTCGATTTACTTCTAAACGAAACTGAGTTGCTTGAAAACACCACGAATCCGTAGGACGAGTGGTGTTTTCTTTAAGCAACTCAGTTGAGTTTAGAAATAAAAGACAGACTTATAAGATAAATTAAATCACGAGTGGTATTTTATTAGACTATTTCACGAACAAAGTGATAGGTCAAAAATTCAGTAGAATGAGAGGAAGGAATTTAATAATATTACATTTGATCTAGGTAACCCAAATCTACCCATTTTTTGAATAATTCACAATTAGTCATAATCATGAAATATTTATTATAACTATAAATAATTTGTTATAATTATTTTTTACCTATAACAATAAATAGTTGAAGGCCCAGTCTTTTAGAATGAATGCTAGTCTTTCGTTGTTATTTTCTGCATCTAATTTGTAGTTGCGATCCACACAGAACATCATAAATTGTCTCCATATATAAGATTTAGATTTTCTTGTGTTACTCGGTATATTTTCTTCAATGTTTTGGTTTATAACTTCGTTTGAAGTACCACCGAAATGACTCATTTTGACGTATACAGCTACAATAATTTTTTTGGCAAACGTCAAACTTTGCTTTGCGATCGGTATCCATGGTTACTTCGGTGAAAACACGAAGCTGATAGACCAATCAGAATTGAAAGACAGTTAGTGTTTTCGCAATAACACAAGCTGTCTTTGGTTTGTGATTGGTCAGATTATGTGAAAATTTTAAGATGAGTGAAATAATCCCTGTAATGACGTCGAAAATATATAACATCTGATAATAGAGATTTTGGTACCAAGGGGTAAGTCGTAAGACTTCATCGTTACTAACGCTGATCTTGCTGGTCCTATGCGTTGATTTATTTCAGTAAAGAGTCAAAGAGGTTCCATTGACTGTATATGTTGGTACCAAGGAATGTGTAGGTGTGTACCCTATTAATTGGTTGTATGTTAACCAAAAGCCGTAAGCCGTGTATATAATATTTCTCCTTTACTGACTGCAATTTACGTATTGAGAGCACGTCTATGTTCACTACTTATATCTGATATACACGACATTATTCTTTGCAAACCATCTAACTTATCTGCCCAAACTATCTGCGTCTTCGGGATATTTAATGTATTAGAGACGCACCCCGTTAACTAACATGCCTTCCTGTAGTTCTCGCAGTGCCTGCTCGAAGATATGTTCAGAGTAAATATTAAATAACACCGGGGATAAAATGCATCATTGTTTCACTCCTCTATCTATGGAGACTGCCTCTGACAACTCTATGGAGACTACTTTAATGTTGACAGTTTCGTTGTAATATAAATTTTGTATGGTTTCCAAGTCTCTACCATCTAAGCCCGCGTCTTTCAAGATGATCACGAGCTTATCATTTTTCACTTATAAAATTCTTTTTTGTAGTCGATAAAACAGATATACGTCACAGTTGACATCCCTGCATCTCTGTATAAGCATGCACTGGGCATCTAAGCGAATAGAGCATCTCAGGTGCCTAAAGTATTGTGAAATCCAAACTGTATCCATGATAATTTTTCTTTGCTTTTTTATGTATTCTGCCATGTATCACTTTGGTATGAGCTTAATGGTTGGATAATTTCCAACTTTCTTACCTTAAATGCCTGGATCGATCTAGTCTTACCTTAACTGGTCCAACTGAGAACGTCCTTGCCTTAACTAGTTCCCCCTTCTTTAATAGTTATTTAGGGTTTTTTGAAAATCAAATCATGATGTTACAATGCTTAAGTCTGGTATGTGCGCGAAAACGTGAGATGTCTTGTGTCGCTCTAGCAACACTTATCATTATAATTGTTTCTTAGTTTTCTGAACTTCCAATGAAAGGCAAACCAAAATACATAAAAAAGATAAGCTCAGACTACATAAACCACATAAATAAAAACTTACATGCATTAAGTTTCCTTAATTTTCCTACCTAGCGGGTTTATTGGGTTGAATTTGTCTATCTGTGGTTGAAGTTTCATGTCAGCTTATAATTTTATGTTTTAAAAATTGTGTTCTTTGATTTTGGAAGTGTTGGAGGTGGAAGTTGGAAGTGGATTTTGGAGGTGTTTAGGGAAGATTTTCCATATCCCCCCGTAAAACCGCCACTGTTCAGTAATTTTCTGGAGAGATGGCTTCTGAATAATAGTTTTTCAGACCTATGTTCCATAGACTTTTTTAATCTAAATATTTAGAACTAGCATTGACCCAACTTTTGGTCAATTTGACCAGGGCCACTTTTCCATAAGGAGTGTTGCGAGGTACTGTTTTATTATCTTAATCATGTTGTCAAGTTTTATAATATATAAGTTTTATAGTTATTAGATTTTATATGAGAACATTTTTATAGCCTCAAGCGACTCTTAATAATTGATAGTAATAATTGTAATATTAAAAAAGCTTCTGTTCACTGGTCTATACTCGTGCAGGGAAATCTTGAAGATAATGCCATATGCGTACATTTCTCATCAATTTCTATGGGTTATAGAGTCTGAAAAAGCTTTATCGTATTTTGAAGAGGACATTAAAAAGAAATTTACGTCTATTCTACATTCAGCTTTATACTCCGAAGTAAAGAAGTGCGAGAGCGGCTGTAGGTAAACGGAAGCTTTTCTAAATACTTACTTTGCAAGTATATTTATTTGCTTCGGATTTATACTCGAGTACATTGTGTATTTTTACATAATAAATATGCTTAACCTTAAGCTCTAGATTATATAAAAATAAGGGGACTCTTATACAGATACCAAGGAGGGTTGTTGTATTTTTTTAAAGTGAAATATATAAAAAAATGTTGTTTTGATCTTGGTTGGATGTCAAAATATTTTTTGTAGACTCTTAGAAACAAGACGTTTCTAAAGTGTATAAAAATAAACATAAAATAAAGATATCTCTATCGGTAAAAACATCTGCTAATTACACTCTAATATGAACTTCTTAGTCCAATAGTTACTTGACTGTAGGACATTAGGATCATCTTTCATTAGATACACGTACTTTAGAGGACATTAAAAAGAAATTTACGTCTATGCTACATTCAGCTTTATACTCCGAAGTAAAGAAATACGAGAGGCGGCTGTAGGTAAACGGAATCTTTTCTAAATACTTACTTTGCAAGTATATTTATGCTTCTAGTCCAGAAAGCCACTGCGCATCCGCTAGGGAAAATATTCTAATTCGGATTTTTTGCACAATCTTACTTAAAAAGGACTCCTTTTAACAAATTTGCATGTTGCCAGAACCAAAAGGTGGTCAAAAATTTTTTAAACGTTTTTTTTTTTATTTTTTCCTAAAATTATTTTTTTTTGCATGGAAAAAAGTTATTTTAGATTTTTTGGATCATTCCAAACAGAAAAGGTGTTTAGTGACTTTTCTCTAAAATTGATAGTTTTTGACATATAAGCGATTAAAAATTGAAAAATTGCGAAATCGGCCATTTTTAACCCTCAAAAACTATGTAAAAAACTAAAAATTTGAATGTTGCCAAGGTAGGTAGATATTCTTTAAACATCGATTGATGAAATCCCGAAGAGTTTTTTTGCAATGCAATATTCAGAACTCCTTTGTTTTTTAATTGCTAATCAAGCGTGCGCGACACTATTTTCCACCGACAGTATGGTGCAAATGAAAGGAATAAATTCGTTATTTCGTAAACCGGCGACTTTAAGGAAAAATCCCGAAACAAGTCTATTTTTATTTTTAAGTTATGATATTGTGGCATATATGGTATACTAGTGACGTCATCCATCTGGACGTGATGGCGTAATCGATGATTTTTTCAAATGAGAATAGGGGTCGTGTGCAAGCTCATTTGAAAGGTTCTTCAATTCTCTATTCAGTAATATAATCATTTATATAATTATTTATACAGGGTGTCCAAAAAATTTTCATTAAATTAAATTATTTGACAAAAAAGAAGTAGAAGGACATTCTGTATAAATAATTATGTAAATAATTACATTACTAAATAGAGAATTGAAGAACCTTTCAAATGAGCTACCACACGACCCCTATTCTCATTGAAAAAAATCATCGATTACGTCATCACGCCCAGACGGATGACGTCACTAGTATACCATATATGCCACAATATCATAACTTAAAAATAAAAATCGATCTGTTTCTGGATTTTTCCTTAAAGTCGCCGGTTTACGAAATAACGAATTTATTCCTTTCATTTGCACCATACTGTCGGTGGAAAATAGTGTCGCGCACGCTTGATAAGCAATTAAAAAACAAAGGAGTTTTGAATATTGTATTGCAAAAAACTCTTCGGGATTTCATCAATCGATGTTTAAATAATAACTACCTACCTTGGCAACATTCAAATTTTTAGTTTTTCACATAGTTTTTGAGGGTTAAAAATGGCCGATTTCGCAAATTTTTAAATTTTAATCGCTTATATGTCAAAAACTATCAATTTTAGAAAAAAGTCACTAAAAACCTTTTCTGTTTGGAATGTTCCAAAAAACCTAAAAAAACTTTTTTCCATGCAAAAAAAATAATTTTAGGAAAAAAACACAAAAAAAACCTTTAAAAAATTTTTGACCACCTTTTGGTCCTGGCAACATGCAAATTTGTTAAAAGGAGTCTTTTTTAAGTAAGATTGTGCAAAAAATCCGAATTAGAATATTTTTCCTAGCGGATGCGCAGTGGCTTTCTGGACTATTCGGATTTATACTCGAGTACATTGTGTATTTTTACATAATAAATATGCTTAACCTTATAGTCTAAGAGCTAGAGGCGAGAAATCATCGTCATAAGTAATATGGACTTTGGCATGTGAAATGTGTCTATTGTATGTTGATAATTATGACCCCTTTCAGGCTGACACCTCAGTGGATACAGGGAGTAGCAATAAGGGATGAAAGGGGAAAGTTAACGCAGTCATTAAAGGTTTTCACCTCCTATTTTGTTAAACCTCCATCGATTTACATGAAAATTGGTGAGTAGTTTAAGCATATCTCAAGAAATAAAACTGATATGGTGCCAACGTGCGCTTTTACCCTGGGGGTGGATGCCACCCCTTCTCAGAGGTGAAAACTATTTTATTAAAAATAACCCCACTAATCGATAGAGGGACAAATTTTAAGCAAAATTTATTACCTCTAATTATTAAAATAAATCAATACTTTTTGAGTTATTAAAGATCAAAGATTTGAATTTTTCGTGAAATAAATACATGATGTAAAGCGGTTTTTCGTAAATAATTCAAAAACTGTAAGTTTTATCAAAATAGTTATGATTACCAAAATTGAAGATAATAAAAAATAAAAGAGATTTCTTTTTCGAAAAACCTTTGAGAATTAATAAAAAGTGAGTTATAGGTGATGGAATGTATATATTTTTTTCGGCTAGTACCCAAATCTATGTATTCGATCAAATAACGGGAAAACGGTGCATTTTATAAAATATATTTACTGAACACGTGTCAAAGTACTTAGAAATATGTATCAAATGAGCTCCCGGAAAAGTTGATACCATTAAACATTATGCTACAAACATTTTTCAAAGTTTAGGCTCCAAAAACTTGGAGCTTAATTATTATATTATTTATATAAGTTTTTAAAATTGTTTTAAGACATTTATATAAAATATAGCAAAAATGTATGTCAGATGTGCCCATTATTGGACACCCTCAGTTTCTGTACATATTCAGTTTATACAGGGGCGGTTCTAGACCAAAAAAAGTGGGGGGCAAGGGAACACAACCGCTGAATAAACAAGATAACGTGCCTTTTTAACGAAAATTATAGTACAAAAGTACTGTAAAAACTGAAGGGGGGGGCAGCTGCACCCCTGCCCCTGGCTAGAACCGCCACTAAGTTTATGTCGATAGAAAAATTCAATTAAATATCGAAATAATATAAAAATAATATTTTAGTAACACACATTTAATTAATAATAATATGTTCTTTTTATCATTCGTAACTTCACGCATGTGCTCTTAAATTGACGCTATTGTATAGGTACTTGCTACTGTCATTTCGGAGTCGGCGTTTATATTGAATATATCCATCTCAATCTGAGCTATATCAACATCTTTTACGAGCACGATACATTACAAGTATTTGGTTGAACGCCTATAAAAAGATCCAACAGATCTGGTTATTGAACAAAATTGTTGGGAACTTGCTGAAGATAACACATATAAATTCAAATGGTTTGAAGGGCCTCAAATGCCAGAGATTGTTAGAGATATTATTTTTGAGAATGAAACAGACGATGAGATGGATGATGAGCAAGCTGATGATGACATTCATAATAGCGAAAGTGATGAAAATAATTATGATAGCGATTTTAGTGAATGTGACAGCGAAAGTGAAAAATAAATAGTATTTTCAAGGAAAATTTTGATTTCGTTTATAAATTCGCAAAGTCCGTTCGTTCGTTCCTGCGTTGCCACCCCTGCAATATCTGGAGCTTATGTACCGATGTCAATGTAGTTTTGTCTCCTGAATCCAAATCTTTAAACGGCATTTCGATATCTCAAACCATCTTCGAGATAACCGGCCTCAAAGACAAGTTGCATCTCGGGACAGCAATTTATGATATTTAGCAATTTTAAATAGCGAGATAATTCTACAATGGAGACACTGTACGTAAAAATGTTAATGAAAATTTCATATTATTTCAAAAATATATTACTTCATATAAACTGTAAAAGAATTGAAATATCAAATAAATAAATATTACTTATTAATTTTAATGTAAGTAATGTTAAATGGCAGGTTACAAATTTTTGGTGCTGTCTACCCAATGATTTATGTATTATGTATATTATATTGTATAATATACAGTGTGTCTACTTAAGTTGGACACATATATTATGGGACACTTTTTTATTTTTAATTTTACGAAATAAAGTTATAATTCATAAAAAGTTCTGCATCGTCTAAAACCTACGATCCAATCATCAGATAGCAAATTTTATCTATATTATAGGAGGTATTTTAAAAAATATGAATTTCGCTCAAGATTAAAGTACCTTTTTTTCACCCTGTTGTAAATTATTGTTACTAAGAAAAATTGTTTGGAATTAAAAACTGTGTTCTAATATATGCAATAGTTGTTATTATTATAATTAAATAAATAATAATTATTATAATAATGTAACTATTATCTACATTCTTCTAATAAAAAAAAAATATTAAATTTTTTTCTCAAATTAAAGATACCTACCAATCATCATTTTCATAAAAAGATCTGCACGGTCTAAAATCCAAGATGCAATCATAAACATAAGATTATATAAAATTGTATCCATTTTAGTCGATGTGTAAAAAATATGAATTTCGCTCAAGAAATTCGCTCAGTAAAGTGCCTTTATAGCTCACAATATTTAAATAGTAGGATATAATTGCACATTAAACCTAATTTTTAATTCTAAACAACTTTTCATAATAGCAATTTTCCATATTAGAAATTTAAATACATAAAAAACAAAGTTTTCGTTATAATAATGCTCGCATTTTAAACTTGTTATATTTAAATTGTAATAAAACGAACTTGATAATAAATTATAATCCTAACTTCATTCCCGAAATTCCTTTAAAAATTATTCTGTTAACAAATTTCCAAATAAATATATAAATAGCGTATGTTTTAATTTTCACTTTTTCCTAAAAACTCGAAAGGGTTCTCTTATTTTCATCATCACTTGCTTAGCTCTGATGTTATAAACTTCATCTGGAGCTCACTTGATAGGTATTCTTGAGTACTTTGACAAGTGTTCAGTAAATATATTTTATAAAATGCACCGTTTTCCCGTTATTTGATCGAATACATAGATTTGGGTACTAGCCGAAAAAAAATATACATTCCATCACCTATAACTCACTTTTTATTAATTCTCAAAAGTTTTTCGAATAATAAATCTCTTTTATTTTTTATTATATTTAATTTTGGTAATCACAACTATTTTGATAAAACTTACAGTTTTTGAATTATTCACGAAAAACCGCTTTACATCATGCATTTATTTCACGAAAAATTCAAATCTTTGACCTTCAATAACTCAAAAAGTATTGATTTATTTTAATAATTAGAAGTAACAAATTTTGCTTAAAATTTGTCCCTCTATCGATTAGTGGGGTTATTTTTAATAAAATAGTTTTCACCCCCGAGAAGGGGTGGCATCCACCCCCAGGGTAAAAGTGCACGTTGGCACCATATCAGTTTTGTTTCTTGAGTTATGCTCTAACTACTCACCAATTTTCATGCAAATCGATGGAGGTGTAACAAAATAGAAGGTGAAGAAAACATTTAATGACTGCACCAACTTTCCCCTTTCATCCCCTATTGCTACTTCCTGTATCCACTGAGGTGTCAGCCTGAAAGGGGTCATAGTTATCGATATACAATAGACACATTTCACATGCCAAACTCCATATTACTTATGACGATGATTTCTCGCCTCTAGCTCTCCGTCTATTAAGCTCTAGATTATATAAAAATAAGGGGACTCTTATACAGATACCAACGAGGGTTGTTGTATTTTTTTTAGAGTGAAATATATAAAGATTGTTGTTTTGATCTTGGTTGGATGTTAAAAGATTTTTTTTGTAGACTCTTACAAACGAGCCGTTTGTAAACTGTATAAAAATAAACATAAAGTAAAGAAATCCCTATCAGTAAAACATGTGCTAATTACCTTATAATATGAACTTCTTAGTCCAATAGTTGCTTGATTGTTGGACGTTACGACCATTTTTATTCGATATACTTACTTTTAAATTAACACAATATTTCATTAAAATTAACAATTATTGTGAATACTACTGGATAGTAACTAGAAAATGATATCAGTTAAATCTGCTTTGATTTTTTAAAATTATTATATTACAAATTATGTCTTTCGCTGAAGCTATTAGGTTTGTTCTAGCAACAGTTTCAAACGGTTTGAAACCATCAGCGAATCGTGGACCAGCGCAAGTAGAGGGGGTAGCACTGGTGACTGTATTATGTTCTCTCACTGACCAAATGTTTGCTGACGGTTTCTGACTAGTTTGACTGTTTGCTAGAACAAACCTAATATTAACACCGGTCTCTACTTTTTTAGTTAGCAATTACAGTAATGATTTGAGAGATTTGGTGTTTTGAACAAATAGACTCAAATAATTTACAATAATTATTTATGTTACAAGGAGAAAAATGTCTCACTTAAAAATAAGATTGTGATCATCTATCGAAAATATCGAATTTTCTTACTGGAGTCGAAATACACGTCAGTTCATTCCAAAGTGTTTTAGTTTTTCCTTCACTATAATACAATAAATATAAATTGTTTGTTATTTTTATTTCAATTACTCTAATTGTATAGAAGTAGCAAACTTTGTATCTAGGGCTTTTCGTATTCCTCGTATTACGAGAGATGTCGCTGTTTTGCGTCTCAAAAGGTAGAAACATTTCATCGGGATGCTTTCTCTTAAATAGGCAGGATTGTTGATATCCGTTTCAGAGTTGTGACTGCATAGCTTAACTGAGGATGCATAGATGCTGAAATAGCTATAAGGAGATGGTTGTCTAACTCTGAATTAAACAAAAACAAAAACTGCCTTTATATTTTTCATATTTACTCAGATCTGAGTACCTGAAACTGTCTTTCGAACCTTTTCCTAGACGAAAAAAGGTAAATACGTGACCAAAGTGTCCTTTATTTGCTTTCTTCTATATTCGTCGTCTGTTGTGCTTATATATTGTAAAATCCGGAGATACAGGATGCAGTCAGAAAGCAGTTTCTTAACGAAAAGTCTTGTATTTAAAATATTGTTTGTTATTTTTATTTCAATTATTCTAATTGTGTAAAAGTAGCAAACTTTGTATTTAGGGCTTTTCGTCTTCCTCGTATTACGAGAGATGTCGCTGTTTTGCGTCTCAAAAGGTGAAAACATTGCGTCGCGATGTTTTCTCTTAAATAGGCAGGATTGTTGATATTCGTTTCGGAGTTGTCACTGCATAACTTCACTCAGGATGCATAGATGCTGAAATAGCTATATGGATATGGTGGTCCAACTCTGAATCAAATAAAAACAAAAACCTCCTTTACCTTTTAGTCCTGTCGCCAGGGGTGTACAACGGCCTCCTTAATTCAGATGGACTTACCCAAGTTTTTTTATGTATTTTGACTCGTAGAACACGAATTTTTTGGGTAACAATTGATCCGGATGTCGATAAGTTTGTTATAAACAAAGAACTTGAGGAATTACATAACAGCAATTTTTCGCAAAACGAAACATTTTTTTGTATTTTTTGGGTGATTCTCAGTAAAAAATGATCTTACAAGTTTTTTCGTAGGATGCGCAGTTTTAGAGATAAACGCGGTTGAACTTTCAAAAAATCGAAAAAGTGCAATTGTTGAACACGAATAACTTTTGATTAAAAAATAAAATAGCAATTCTACTTACTGCATTTGAAAGTTCAAGTCAAATTCTATCGGTTTTGATTATTTTCATTGCTAAAAATTAAGTATTTATTTGTTAAACAAAGCCATAAACACATAATGTTTCCCGTGCCAAATGCATGCGTTTTAATATACGTAATCTACGTAGAAATTGTAATATTCGATTTCAAATGGGAAATGCATTGAAAATATCATCAATCACTGTGTGTTTATAGCTTTGTTTAACAATAAAAAAATTAATTTTTAGCAATGAATGTAATCAAAGCCGATAGAATTTGACTTGAACTTTCAAATGCACTAAGCAGAATTGTTATTTTATTTTTCAATCAAAAGTTATTCGGGTTTAAAAATAGCAATTTTTCGATTTTTTGAAAGTTCAACCGCGTATATGTCGAAAACTATGCATCCTATGAAAAAACTTGTAAAAACATTTTTTGCTTAGAATGACGTAAAAAATACAAAATAATGTTTTGTTCTGCGAAAAATCGCTGTTATGTGATTCCTCAAGTTCTTCGTTTATAACAATCTTATCGACATCCGGATCGACTGTTACCCAAAAAATTCGTGTTCTACGGGTCAAAACACATAAAAAAAACTTGGGTAAGTCCATCTGAATTAAGGAGGCCGTTGTACCCCCACTGGCGACAGGACTATTTATAAATTTTCTGTTTTAAAATTGTTTAGGAAACATAGCAAAAATTAAAATATTTTCCAGTAAAAAGTTACACTGGATCTTTAGACTTTCGCTGAAAAACATACAGCTGATGGCAGTTACTTCTTAGACAACTAATTACCGTTCATATATTTGAACCATGCGACATTGAAGAATCAGGACGTAAACTACTTATGTGTTTCGTCATCAAGTAAGTCTATCAGTGATGTTGCTTCCCCAGGTATTGGCAGCGCAATTTGAGAAATATTTCGAACTAATAGTTCTTTGTAGTGTTCGAGTCGTCTTCCACATTGCTTTTAAATCGTGCTCAGGGTTCTCATCACTCCAACCAGTCTTTGGTTATAAATGTGGTTATAAATAATAATTACTAGTTAAAAATTTAAATCACCATGAAATGGAAGTAACAAATGTAGATTGAAACGTTTTCTATGAAAACGTTTTTCAAAGTCCTAGACAAAGCAAGAGCACGGCACGTACAGAGTAAAGTACACTGTATAGTAAAACAATTGATTTATTCTATAAGTTATAAAACACTATTGAAATGAGTAGTTAAGTAAATCTAATCCCAGAATTAGGGAAAATTGCTACTAAATAGCATAATCAATAATATTTTGCTTCTCACCGGATGAATTTTTCTTTGACGTTTGACTGAAAAGCTAGGAACTTTTAAGTTTAACTAAAAGCAATTCGTTGTGTATATATTTTCAGCAAGGCTGAAAATGGAATTTATTTCGGGGTTTGGGTAACACCGTAAGTCAGATCATTGACTATTCAAACTTAGGCGTACCGGAACTTTCCTAATCCAGTATAAGTGAGTACGAGCCCCTTCCTATTTTAGTTGGCCCACCTTTGGAATTTGCAGTTTATGACGTTTACCATAAACAAGTGATAATTAACATATTTTTATAAGTTATCATATTAATTATTATTGAATTTTTTACTAATATTTATTGAAAACATTACCCTTATGGTTTTTTTATTTATTCCAAACAATAATAAAAAAAATCGCGAAATCGTGGCTTTTGATTCAATTACATCAACATAAATTGATTTTTTCATAATTATCTTAAAATCAGAGTTAGGCTATGGAAAATGATATCAAAACAATTGTCAATTAATGTCAAATATATTTTGTGATATTATAAAGCCTATTGCCATTTGTCGGGATAAAGTCATCGATGGAAATGAGTTAAGGTAAAGTTATGGATGAGAACATTTGTTCAATCATCAATAGATTTTTTAATTCTCGAAAATCAATTCGAAAATCGCGAATATGCTTCAATTGTCAGAGTATGGTGTAAGAAATATAGTTAGGAGATAGAAAACCTCAGGTTTTGTCATCACAAAACCTATGAATGTAGGAAAAAGTAAAATAAGCGAAGCAGATAGAAGGAGATTAAGACGCATTATAGTGAAAAACAGACGTGCAACTTATCTAGATTTGAGTAGTTTTTGGAGTAAACTGGTTGAAACACACATTTCTAAATCGACATGTCTATGAGAGGTCCACAAATTAAGATTTTCTACTTACAAAGTGATTGATAAAGTTAAAAAATCAATACGAATTTTTTGTGAAAATTTAAATTTTACCTCAGGTTAACTAAAATCCAGTCTTAACATTAAAACACAAGAAAAATATGTTAAAATGATCAAAAGAGCATTGATGTTGGACAAATTCACTAAGGGATAGCATACAATGGAGCGATGAATCCATATTTGAAGTTTGTGTTGGAGTCGAGTTGGATACAGTAGGAGTCGAGTTATACGCAGGAATAGTAAAGCTTTTCAGCTTAATGTTTTAACAGAAAAGTCAAATTTCCTACGTTTATCATGGTCTGGGGCAGCATGTCATCTAATTGTTTGGAAAAATTGCATTTTATTGGAATAATTGCATTTAGAATATTATTTGAAGGTTTTAAATAATTTGTTACCGATTGTTAAGTCGGAACCAAGTCGTTTCAATAAGTTTAAATTAGCGAAAATTTTGTCTTCCAACGAGATGGCGTAGGTTACCATACCTCAAAAAAGAGTTTAAACTGGATTGGTGACCACGGCATACTACTTCTGGAATACGTTTATAACAGTCTTGACTTGTCCCCGAGAAAAACTTTTGCGCCTCTTCTTTACGCGAAATAAAAAAAAAAGATTGAGGAGACATCCTGCTAGATCCGTCAAAGAATTGAAGCAAAAATTGGAAAAAATATGGGATCCATTTACACCAGAGTGTTGACAGAACTTTATCAAAACTATGCCTCAAAGAATTTTGAAACAAATTAAAAATAAAAAAGATGACACTTAATTGAAAACCTCCACATTTGTTTTGTTAAAATTAGATATTTTTTGCGTTTTTTTAATTTGTTATTATTCTGTTTAATTGGTCGTTATTATTAATTTAAAACATATTTTGTATACTTCTGGAAATCCAGAAATTATCGATGAAGTAAAACTTTCAAAATTTAGGTGTGCTGGACTTTTGTTTTTGTTCTATAAAATTGGATTTTCTTTTAAATCTAGATTTGGCCAACTGATATGGCAAGGGGCTCGTATATGTCCAGTAAATTTCCAAAATACTTTCCAAGTAACTAACCTACAAAGTAGATTTAATATAGAAAGAAGACCATGACTCTGACTCTTTAGACGTATTTTAAAATATTGATAAATTAAATCCAAATACCTGCTGGACGTGGATATACCATTAGATAAATATCGAGTTTACCTGGTGGAAAAAATGGCAAATAGAAAAAATAAATATCCGAGTTGAGCAGAAAGCTAAATTGTAAAACGAAATATCGGCAAAATAGCACTGTTTACGATCGATTTTATTAATAACAGTCGACATTCAAAACGTATTTTGCATTTCGACACATATATCTCTGATTTCAGCCTGAGGGGTGTAAATACCATTTGCAGCATCATCGGCTGTTGTCCACATAATTGGATTCCAAATGTAAAATTGTTCAGTTGTTGCGTTCATTTGACTACAACCATGTTTTGTTATTTTTAAAACAGACATTTTGTTGAATTTATCGGTACACCGCCATAAAAAATTGCCATTTAACGTGCCCGTGATTGAAATTACAATGAGTTGTCCCATTACAACTACAAATATTTAACTAGGACGGATTTTCATAAATTATTTCATTGTTACCACCACTGTAACATAAATATTATTGCTTGTAATAATATCTATAGTATTTGTGTAAACATTCTAAATGTATAAACATAATGAACACTCGAGCTCTTTTTTAGTAATTGATCAATATTTTATGTTAACCAGTCCCTTTTTACATTTATTTTATTTTATAATGTTTCGTTCACACCTTTCGTATGTTTTCCCTTGTGTCAATATTTTCCTGCGTTATTTTCTATACTGGGTTGGGATAAAGTATGGAACCAAGCAAATATCTTTGAAACGAAATAATCAATATTTGTGAAACTTTGCATGCAAGTACAGTGACGCAACATGCATCTGTTGCCATATTTTTTGTTACTACTCCACTTACGGTTTCACCGGAAATACCCTCAACTTATTTAATTTAAATGGGACACCCTGTATATTTTTGCGTATTTCAAAAGAAATTGTTATTTTGAATTCATTCATACCAAAATTTGGTAGAAAAAATTTGTTAAAAAATGTCTGTAGATAATTTTTTGTATCAATACAACATAGTAGGAAATAAACGAGTACCATCTACATACTGTAGACTAAAATTGTTGTTTACATGCACTGCATGACTTACTTAAATTTAGTATAGTAGGTAAAGCTGTTACTGAACTAATTGACAGAAATAAGTTGTATTAAAAATGGTTCATTTAAGTGAAAAAGATCGTATTGAAATATGATATTGAAATGACTATTTCACTCATCTTAAAATTTTCACATAATCTGACCAATCACAAACCAAAGACAGCTTGTGTTATCGCGAAAACACCAACTGTCTTTCAATTCTGATTGGTCTATCAGCTTCGTGTTTTCAACGACGTAACCATGGATACCGATCGTAAAGCAAAGTTTGACGTTTGCCAAAAAAATTATTGTAGCTGTATACGTCAAAATAAGTCGTTTCGGTGGTACTTCAAACGAAGTTATAAACCAAAACATTGAAGAAAATATACCGAGTAACACAAGAAAATCTAAATCTTATATATGGAGACAATTTATGATGTTCTGTGTGGATCGCAACTACAAATTAGATGCAGAAAATAACAGCGAAAGACTAGCATTCATTCTAAAAGACTGGGCCTTCAACTATTTATTGTTATAGGTAAAAAATAATTATAACAAATTATTTATAGTTATAATAAATATTTCATGATTATGACTAATTGTGAATTATTCAAAAAATGGGTAGATTTGGGTTACCTAGATCAAATGAATTATTATTAAATTCCTTCCTTTCATTCTACTGAATTTTTGACCTATCACTTTGTTCGTGAAATAGTCTAATAAAATACCACTCGTGATTTAATTTATCTTATAAGTCTGTCTTTTATTTCTAAACTCAACTGAGTTGCTTAAAGAAAACACCACTCGTCCTACGGACTCGTGGTGTTTTCAAGCAACTCAGTTTCGTTTAGAAGTAAATCGACAGACTTATCGCGAAAATTGAATCACTAGTGGTATTACTATTGATAATCGGTTATGGCGAATTTTCATTTTTTGGAAGTCCATTTTCCAAATCGATGAATTGGACGTAGAGGATTCATAGAGTGGCCTGCTCGTTCTCCGGACCTCAACCCGTTAGATTTTTTTTCTTTGGGGTTATTTAAAATCACGTGTTTACGTTAGGCGACCAACATACTTGCAGGATTTGAGACAAAGAATAATAATTGATGAATGTGAACTAATACGTGGAGAAATCTTGCAAAAAGTGGTTCACGAATTTATTTATATGCTTGAACGTTGTCAGGAGGTGACCAGCAAGCATTTGCAATATTTGAAATTACTTTTTTTTTTATTTTTAATATCATTGGTCTAACGTAAATAAATTAACCTATTTTTTAACTGTAAAAAGATTTATTTCTTGTTTTAACAGTTTTTCCTTTCAAACTTGGTATGTATGAATGAAAAATGACAAGTTCTTTTAAAATCTGCAAAAATATTCATAGGTCTGGATCCCGCGTATGAAAAAAAAGTTGATTAATAGCAAGCTGAAAATTTGTTAATAGCTTAAGGGTGTCTAGTCGAATAAACTTTGATATATGGGAACATTGAAACAGGGGTAGTTTTAATTGTGTAACAGGTTAAAAATTTGGAACGGTCAGACCACGAAAACGGCACATTTATTTTGTCCGACAGAACAGACTTAAACTCTCCGAACAGAGATTAAACTCTCATGAAAAAATCAGACTGCTATTTATTACCTGTCATAATTCCTGTCATTTGACATATTCTACATGTTCCACTCATTAAAACGCCCATTTGGTGATAAATAGCAGTCTGATTTTTGCATGAGAGTTTAATCTCTGTTCGAAGAGTTTAAGTCTGTTCTGTCGGACAAAATAAATGTGCCGTTTTCGTGCTGTGACCGTTCCAAATTTTTAACCTGTTCCACAATTAAAACTACCCCTGTTCCAGTGTTCACACATATCAAAGTTTATTCGACTAGACACCCTTAAGCTATTAACAAATTTTCAGCTTGCTATTAATCAACTTTTTTTTCATACGCGGGATCCAGACCTATCAGGGTGTCCCATTTAAAATAAATAAGTTAATGGTATTTCCGGTGAAATCGAAAGTGGAGTAGTAACAAAAAATACAGCATCAGATGCCTTTTGAATCACTGTACTTGCATGCAAAGTTTCATAAATATTGTTTTTTTTTTCGTTTCAAAGATATTTGCTTGGTTCCATACTTTATCCCAACTCTGTATATACTTACGTGCATAGAAATCGGCCCACTTAAAAATTTGGTCATTTTTGATGACTCGTATTTCCTAAACCTCTTGTACGATTTAAGTGATTTCTCGAAAATATTATAGCCCAATTCTTTAACAATACCATTGTAATAATATTGTTGCTAAACAGACAAATTTTCAATGCATACCGGGTGTACCAATCAAACTGTGTTATTTCCTCAAAGTTCGCATCATCCTGTGGAATATTCTAGCATATATAAAAACAACTGAAATTAAAACCCTACTATAGCGTCTGGATTTATTAACATTCTGTTTTTTGAATCATTCGTTTATGTTGGATAATAAAAAGTTAGGTACTTTACCAACTAGACATGTTCTTCATCAATACACGGTGTTTCTAAATAAGTGCGACCAAATTTAAGGGGTAATTCTGTATTAAAAAATAATGACATTTAACTTGATAAACGTTTGTCTGCAAATGATTCGTTTCAGAGATACGGGATGTTGAATTTCTTCCTGCAAACTGACGATTTATTTATTGATTTAAAACCAGTTGAGATATGCAAATGAAATTTAGTAGGTTTTAAGAGATAATTATTGCGGATTTTTTGATATAAAATTAAGAATTTAATACTCATTATTATCGCGCATACGGGTAATATGACTGATCATATTACCCGTATGTACGGCAATAGTGAATATTAAATTCTTAATTTTGTGTCAAAAAATCCGCAATAACTGTCTCTTAAAACCTACCAAATTGCATTATCATATCTCGACTGGTTTTAAAACAATAAATAAATCGTCAGTTTGTAAGAATAAATTCAACATCCCGTATAGCGGAAACAAAACATTTGCGGACATACGTTTATAAAGCCAACTGTCATTATTTTTTCATGCAGAATTGCCCCTTAAAGTTTGTCGCATTTTTTTAGAAACACCGTGTATTAATGAAAAACATGTCTAGTTGTTAAAGTACCTAACTTTTTTATTATCCAACATAAACGATTGGATCAAAAAACAGAATATTAAGAAAACCTGAGGCTATGGTTGGGTTTTAATTTCAGTATTTTATAAATGCTAGAATATTCCACAGGGTGATGCAAACTTTTAGAAAAAAACACAGTTTGATTGGTACACCCGGTAAACAACACTATTATTACAGTGGTATTCCTAAAGAATCGGGCTATAACATGTTTAAAAAATCACTTAAATCGGCCAATAGGTTTAGAAATTATGAGACATCAAAAATGACCAAATTTTTAAGTGGGCCGATTTCTATGCACGTAAGTTTATTATACTATTATGTTTTTCAATACGTTTCCTACTTTCGTCTACCTAACTGGGACTGTGTTTTTTCCTCATTTTTTCATTCTATGCCCTTATGATTTGTACTTTTACTACTCTGAGTATTTTTTCATTTTTCAGTAAAGACCAAGAATGACTTGATTAGGCAAAGAACCGGGATGAATAAAGTCTCAAATAACTTCAAGAACAAAAACTGCAATGGTTTAGTTACCTTGAAAGTAGAAACAAATAATATGTGATACGAAGGATATAGCTGTTAGAGATTGATGGAAGGTAAGGTAGAGCATAATCGAGGAAAATATGGAAGGACTATATGGTAGAGAACTTAAGAGAGAAAGGTTTAGGTAAAGAAGGCACGATGGACAGGAATGGGTGGCGAAGAGGAGTAAGAACAGTAACCCCTGAAAAGGGAAATACTGGAGAAGAAAAAAAAAGTATTATTTCTTCTTTGATCCCAATATTCGAGGAGCTGGGTATCAAAGACTGACAACTTCATTGTTTTTCAAAATTAAGTTAATGGAGAGTTTTTCACAAATAATTCAAATCTAAATGGGTTTAGTTTCAAAAGCAGCCAGAACATGCAAGAAATTACAATTCAAAACGAGCATCAGTTTCAGAAACGTACATCTCCAACTTAATTTTTTAGCAGAATCGGACTACTCCATTACAGCCAATCGAAAGGTAGTATTTCCTTCAACTTTCCATGCGCACTGGAACAAACCTACTGAGAGTGGCCTTTGCTTTAAGTTTGCAACATTTATCTACGTTATTTCAACTGTTTTCGTGATTTTTTTAATATTATTTGCGTTAGTTTTCCGAAAAATGCAAGTGAACGTAGTCGAAGCACCTAAAAATGATGCCAGGAAAAGATTAGTCGACAAAAATTATAGACATTGGGTTCAAAAACGGACAGCTCCAGAGCTTGTTTTCTTTATTGATATTAGTGAATAAAACATCAATGTACAGTATAGCCCGAAATAAACAATACTGAAACTGAAACACAGGTTACTCTTTCTGCACGCTGTCATACCCAAATTAACTTGTATATACCTGCCAATAATTTTTAACAATTATTAATAATTAATAATTTTTAAGAATTACTTGGCAGGTCTACGTGCAGAAAGATAAAACTATGTTTTAGTTTCAGTATTGTTTATTTCGGGCTATACTGTATTTATATTTTCGTTATTCAAAAGTATTAAGCGACGCTAGAAGTATATTCAGAAAAAATCACCATTGGATTTAAAGAATATAACGCGCTGCAGTATTTCAGCATTCCCGAAAAAAGTAAAAAATGGAGTAGTCCGTCTTTGATACTCAGCTCCTCATTTATTTTTTACTTTATTGTAGGCTTTGTTTTGTTTTTGTGCAATATGTTGGGTCTTTAGAAAGAAGAAAAGCAGCAAACAAACCTATACAAAAGAACGTCAACGTTAAAAACTAGAAAACAATGACCCTCAAATGGAATTCGTACGAAAAATGCGAGCCAAAATAGGTGATGAGTAAGATAAAGATTAGAAAACGATTACGCTATAAATAAAATAAAAGTGTGTGGGATAAACTTGGAAGAAAACAGAATGCCTTTAACACATGAATCTTTTGCTTCTAATAGGAAATAGTTATGTTTATTCTATCGTCCTGGCTCTTGTAATGTTTATCCTTTATAGGTTTTTTTTTGTACTGGGTGTATCGTTTTGCGTCGACCAGCCTGTCGACATGATCTCTCCATTTGCGGAGTCTCAAACGTGTCCATTTTATCACATCCTAGACTCTAGTTTTTCCTAATGTATCCTGATTCCATATTCAGTCTTTGAGAGAAATTTTTGTTATGGTGTTCAATATATGTATTAATTTCTGTAGTTATTGTCAACATTTCTTGTCATCCTCCTTGTATTGCTTTAATTCATATTGTATTAAATAGTGTGATGTATAATGCCTTTTAGGTCCAAACTAATTAAAACTCTATTGTTTGGTTCAGATACATTATATTTACATTCAAGTCCATCAATGACTAACTATAACAACGTGTTTACATATAACAGTAACGACCTAGTACAATAATAATTAAATGCTGAGTACAATAATCTTTCTCCACCGAGTTAATGTTTATATACACATTTAAATAATAACAAAACATGACAATTCAATGTTACTTGCGGTTATTGATACAAGAACAGATACTACATGGATTAATGACTTTGAATGAGTTTTAAACATATTTTGTACAGGGTGATATTATAATACCACACCTCCCCGTTTTGTTAAAATTACATATTTTTAAAATAAGATTGATTGTCTATCATCGCCGTTTTTTTTTTTAAAAAAGAAAGTCCTAAGAAGAGAAGAAGAATATCTGAGTGTATATCCCTCTTTCCCTTTCACAGAGTTTTTATGATTACCTAATACTATTTTCAAAAATTAAATTTCCTAACTATCCTAACTAACTGTAACATGGTACATTTCAGATCAATCGATTTTTCCCTAAACATGTATATTCTTTTTCCTATTTTACACAAAAGTTCATATTTTCCCTATACTAAAACTGGTATTTTATAACCTATTACTAGTTCACGTACTTTCACGACGTGTCTTTTCGTCCTTTTTTTTTCGTTCACTAATTCACTTCATCAAAACAGTGTCCACAGTGAATGAAATTGATCCTAACTTTTAAATAGTCTTTTAGTGCCTATAAGCCGTAACTAATTTAATTGTAATAAAATCTCGACTTTAATACTTCCTAAGCTAAGCTAAATATTACCTAAACTTCTATTAAATGGTATATAAAAAAAGAATTTAACGTTACTTTACTATTTCATCTTATTATTTCAGTCTTATTTTGATTTATTTATATACGCCTTACTAACTTTAAAATATTGTACCTATAATAGAAATGTAATCTCTCTAAAACTTTTAATATGTCTCTAAAAAACTTCTAATAACTCTCTTGTACCTATAATAAATATTTAACCTATCTAAGAACTTCACTTTTTGTGTCCCTTTGCTTACTATCTACTAACACTTATTGTAAGATATTGTCTATCCTTAATTCAAACACTTCCATTTTACGCGAAAATTTAACCTGAATTCATTATATGCATTTAAAAATAAGTTATTTATAATTTACGTTACTTTAGAAAAAAAAATTTACAGCTTTAATTCTTAGACATATTTCAATGATTAGTTACTTATTTGCTTAGTATCTTCTTAATTTTGCTTCTTTTCTTGCAATTTTTATGTGTCTTCTTTCATTTTTCCCACATATTTTACTAAAAATTCTCTTTTTTTTTCTACTCTTTTTCTTGTCTGGTACTACAACTATATATTTCTTCATTTTTCTTCATATAACAGCAATTCTACAGTGTACATAATTCATCTTCATATACATATTTCATATAACAATCATTTGTCATTTAATCATCAATATATCATTTCATAATATAACATCATAATAATCACTTCCTTTACTTATCCCTCAATGCCTACGTTCGACTAATCAAAGTGGCTTTACTCGAGAGAAAAGTTCCAATTCTTCTACATATTCCATATAACAATCATAATACTCAATACTAGCCACGAAACCTCTACAATCTACCTTAACAGAAGCGGGTATAACATCGTTGGCTAGATCAAATTCTTTTACAAATTTCACAACCTCAATCCCTTGCTTTGAGGCCGTTGTTTATTCACGAATAATCATGAATAAAATAGGTACTCTCAAAACACAGAGTGGGTCTCTAATAAGCTTTCAAGCTTCTATAAATCACTTAGTACCTTCCCAATTTGACAAGAGCAGTGGGTTTCTTATTGTCTCAAGTTGTCTCATAATATTTAGCTTATACTATTGTTAGTTCTTCTTCTTATCTATATAGTTCTTCTCCAAATTCCTTATCTCGACGCATCAGGTCGGTTCGTTAAAAATATATATCTAGCTTATAGCAATGTTTATCGTATGTCATCACTAATCATTATTTATTAAAAAAATCACTCAAAAAATATTAATTCAGGTTCATATCATACAAAATTTAACACAAAATCGATTAAAATGTATCTATAGAATCAATAAATATCAATAATAAAAACAACTGGCTAATAAAAATTCAATAGTAGTATACATATTCGAAAAAAATTCAATAAAAATTCAAAAATGGTATATGCAAAAGTTATAAAAATATTCAAAATCAGTTCATATCTCAAACTTCGATAGAAATTTTTGAAAAAAAATTCGATATTCCATAAAATATTCAAAAATAACCGTACTAAAAATCGAAATCGGATAGAGATTTTTCAAATAAATTCAATAAAGATTCAAAATTCAATAAAAATTCAAGAATAGCATATATAATAAACTTTGATAAAAATATTCAATTCAAAAATCACTTCATATTTCAAAATTCATAGATATTCTTAAAAAAAAAATCGATACTTCATAAATTATTCAAAAATCAGCAAAGATAAATATTCAATTTTCAATAATAATATAAAACGAGGGAAGCATTTTTAATAAAGATAGACATTCTTACTTACATTTTATCACTTTGTCTTTTTACTGGGTTTCCTGTCCATCTTCGTCCCGGTCCATCTTCGCCGTCTCCGTTTCCACGTTGTTACCGCCATCTCTGCTCCTTCAGAAGACCTCCTCTAGTCTGCAGGATCAGCCATGTATTAAATAGTGTGATGTATAATGCCTTTTAGGTCCAAACTAATTAAAACTCTATTGTTTGGTTCAGATACATTATATTTACATTCAAGTCCATCAATGACTAACTATAACAACGTGTTTACATATAACAGTAACGACCTAGTACAATAATAATTAAATGCTGAGTACAATAATCTTTCTCCACCGAGTTAATGTTTATATACACATTTAAATAATAACAAAACATGACAATTCAATGTTACTTGCGGTTATTGATACAAGAACAGATACTACATGGATTAATGACTTTGAATGAGTTTTAAACATATTTTGTACAGGGTGATATTATAATACCACAATATTTTAGTACCCTAATTTTTCCCGTTTATAGCAGCGTTCTCTCATTCTCTTTTATAATATAATAATGTTTTTATTTAATTTATTTTAATTTACTTTACTAATGGTTTTGACCTTCCCCAATTCATATTTCTCATTCTCTCATTAAGTTTTCCTCATTCCTCATTTCTTCCGTAAATTTTTAAAATACAAAATTTACTAATTTTCAAGACAAAATCAATTTAAAATGAGTAGTTATATAAAGACACTCCAACAATATATTGTATCTTGTGTATGGCCAATAGAGCAGGGTTTATTTTTATCACGTGACTTTTATCACGTGACCAAAAATTCGAGAACTAAATATTAGCAAAACACTTTTATTTTGCACCGAGGTTATAATACATAATTGGATTTTCAGTAACAAACAATTTTCCGTTATATCTTAAATCTTCGTCCCAAGAATTCAAAACCTCATCATTGTACATTTATGCGGTCAAGCCAGCTGCCGCAGATCACTCTTATCGAATATCTGTTCGCCCGTCTTTCTACCTACGTCGACGGTGGTTTATTAATTATTTTCTGGTACATTTGAAATAAAAGAATCGATTTTTAATTGAAATAATGTCAGTCAAAAATAAGTAGGATTCGTAATAACTATTTTATCTGATTTAGATCGGGATCCTCGCTCATTTTTTATTTATATCTTTTTCACTAATGAGGTTTTTGTGAATAAGTGCTATGATTCCTATTGTGGAATAATAAAATATTACCTATTTTATTAAATATTACTAAGTAGCAGGCTCACGCATGATCACCTAAAGCGATCTTATCGGAAGTTAATTTTTGTTCTTCTAACTTGGCTGCACTGATGACAAAACAACGAGTCAGATATACTTCTCGGGATATATAGATATTCGATGCCTAAAAGGGCAAATATTGTGTGTCCAAAATTGATGTTTTCGGTAAAATCAATTTAAAAGTTTGCATTATCCGTAATAGTCGAGGAAATGAAGCTGAAAAAATGGCAAAACCTCGCAATTTTTTCGTCCAGCATCGATTTGTACAAAAATTTGGGATTAGGCTCATTTCACCCTCTAGTTCATTTTCAATATTGAGCCGTTGTACGCTTTTGGTTTTTTAAGGGTGAAAACTACCCTTAATTGTAAAAAAATATAAAATAACATTTTAAACTTTAATATTGTCAACATTTGGTTCTCATTAGTTACAGAATGATTGTTTTATGCTTTTAGATATACTCTCATAATATTTTAACCCTTAAAACCACCCTTGTTGGAGCTATATATAAAAAATTTACTTATCCTAAAAGAATAATTTCGGCTTGCATCGATTTACATAAAAATTTGGGATTAGGATCATCTCACCCTGTACTTCATATTCTATATCATGCTTAAGGGTGTTGATTATTTTTAGGGGTGTAAATTACCCCTTATTGTCAAAAATTATATAAAAACATTGTAAACTTTAATATGGGTAAAATTTGGTTTTGGCTGGTTAAATAATGATTGTTTTATACTTTAGGATATAATATTTTAATATTTCAACCCTTAAAAACCACCCTTAATAACATTAAAGTTTTTATAAGTAGAAATTTTAATAGATCTATACAGAAAAATGTAGAATTAAAGAATTACAAAAACATTTATTTACACAAAAATACGAATTTACAAATATGTACAAATACAAATGCAAATAGTTTTTTGTCATCTTCCAGTATACGAACCGGTTCTGTGGTATTATACATACATTGAAAATTATTCGTAAGAGGACTATCCGAATTTTTGGAAAAAAAGTTCGTTTTATAAACGTAGCTCCTTCATTTTTGGCGATAAAAAGTTTTTTCAAAAATAACTTTGTAGGATTTTTGAAGAGTTATAAGACTGTGTAAACTATATTCCGTAAGATCCCTTAGTTTTTAGTTAGGGTGGGTTTAAAGGACTCGAATAAGGGGGTCTTTGCTCGTAAATAGAGGTTTTAAACAGCTATATCTCGCTAACAGTTCACTGTAATGAACTGTAATGAAAATCTAAGCACAAGAGAACTTTACCAATTAAAAAAACTACAATTTAGTAATCTGTCTATTTTTTCCTATCTCCAGTATTTTCGAAGATATTTTGTAGTAAAACTAAAACATGGGAAATTCCAAAAAATTAATTTTTCTTTAAACTCCAATTTCTCTAAAATTAGGCCTTTTGAATAAGTCAAACTTTTTAGGTGTATTAATAATACAAATATAAAAGGAATTACAGAAAGGTAAAGACCAGATTTTAATTAGGAGGGTAGTTAGAGGGTTGTTTTCATTGATTTTTTCATAGAAAAAAGCAGGTACCGATATTTTTTCATCATAAGTTGCTTAATTTTCACGGTAGAAGTTTTATATTATTATTTTTTGAAAGATCTAACTGCATACTTGAAAAAATAGTATTCAAGTTTTCCTCGAAAAATGCAAAGTATTTCCGTTATTTGGGTTTAAATATTTCAAATTATGCATTTTACGAAAAAAGCTAACTTTTAACATGCTGCATCTCGGTCCTTATTGATCTTAAAGATATTACAGAAAAAGAATTTGGTTTATATTACTAAAAGGTACAATTTTGATATCTACAATTTTTTTGATTAAATGCATATTTTTCGAGGTATTCTCAAAAAAACTTCTAAAAAAATCGATTTTTTCGTCGAAAAACTGTTACTTTCAAGCGCGAATAACTCGAAAAATTATTAGTTTTACGAAGAAAATGTAAAAAACATTTTTTTCTTAGAATTACTTTTTACATCGATCTACATGGATCAAATGTAATAAAAAATGCCCGCCCCCGAGATGGGGTGGCAACCACCCCCAAGGTTTTAGCGTACAGCGGCATGATATAGAAAATGATCCTTGGACTATTCCCTACCTTCTGTGAAAATTTCAAGTAAATCCATGCTGGACGAAAAAATTGCGAGCCAAAATGCTTCATTTCCTCGGCTATAACAAACCGTACAGATTTTAAAAGTAACTAAATTACAGTTAATATCGTGTTACACTTTTCTTTTATATCTTATTCGGTTGTATTTCTGTTAGGGTTAAATATTAATCACATTTAACAAGCTAAAAGTGCACATACAATAAAAATGTGAAGTAAAACATAGACATACAATATGTTATTTCCTTACTGCAATTTGTGAAAATATCATAAAATCAGGTTTAAAATAGTATGTACTAGTAGTACAAATGAATTTTTTATTAAGAGCGTAAGCGCAACATTTTGGACGAATGCTTTTTAATGCATTAATTTTTTTCGAATCCTAAGAAAACCAATAAATATTTTTGAAAAATTTAAGCGCAAAATGAAAGATTACATTATTACCGAGGGCCGAAATTTCATTAGAATAAACAAAAAGTTTCTTTTTAATGAGATATTTGAAATTAAGAATCACACAAAATTTTCTCTTCTTTTACATTCCTATAACTTAATTATAATTAAAATAAGCATTATAGCCCAACCTACGCCGCGAACATGCATTGGTTAAAGAATATAACAAAATAATGGACAGTCGCCAGATTCTAGTCCACAACGACATCCCCGATATTCTTGGAAACCGTCTCCGATCCAGGTTACCCCCTCTACAATCTGCTCAAGCGCTGCAGCAATCCAACTTTGACTTAAATACCCGATGGAGAGAAGATTGGGAAAGTAGGACAGATCCGCATTACCATAGTCTACCGGACATCATAGGGAAACCTGGCGAATTTGAACGTCCCCGTAAGATTTGGGCAGCCCTTAATCGAATTTGAACAAACTGTGGAAGATGCGCCGACTCCCTCCACAGATGGGGTAAACTCCCCTCGCCTTCTTGTGACTGCGGCGCTGCAAGACAGACGATCAGTCACATTGTTCAGGACTGCCCACGCAGAGCATACACAGGCGACCCTATAGACTTTGTAATGGCAACCGAAGGGTCAATCGAATATATAAAAAAATTGGACATCTGTTTGTGATGCATTGTATAATGCATAAATCTAAATATATTCTGTGATATACTTAAGCCATACGCTAAATAAAAAAAAATTTCACATGGTGCTTGAAAATAACGGTTATAAAACAATAGTTTAACAACAAATCGTGTATGATGATTTTAATGCAAAAATTTAACGATAGCCCGGTACATTCAAGTTAAAATTGGTCATTTTATTCCTGGCCACTGGCCACAATTTATTAGTTTAGTAAATTATTAAAATTGACCTCAAAAACAAAATTTAAATTTTCTTAAATTGTGTTTTTTCAGTTCAATTTTAATAATTTACTAAAAATTGAAGGGTTTATTTCAAAAACAACCAATGTCAATTTTATGAAATTTTTAACTATTGGCACTACTTGATAGCAAACTAACATTTGCAATTGTCAGAAACATATCGTGACAAAAACCGCCATAAATACACTGTTTTTGCGTAAACAACCAAGGTCAGTATATATTTTGTCAATAACAACCAGCCATTGGCAGTTTTTGCTCTCAATTCTGGAACATCTATGCCACATAATGAGAGACGAAAAGTACTCCCTCCTAAGGCTCATAATCCAAAAAAAATCTCGGTAATAGAAATATGGGACGTTGAAGGATTTCCTGGTTGCGAAATTTAAGAGAGTGGTACGGGTGCAGTTCAATACAATTGTTCAGAGCTACAGAAGCTCTAAATTCTTAATGTTTATTGGTCAGATAAATAGTTGGATGTTCTGGTCAGATCAAAAGCCATATTACGGTTTATTTCCAATATAGGCTGGTACAACAGATATATACAATTATTGTATATCTCTGTTGTTTTCATTTTGCACCAGTATTTACGGGAGTGTAGTTCCCATATTTTAGAGAAATATGTATAATATTTATTATATAATATACTAATATTTTATTACATCTCTAAAACTAATATTTTATTCATTTATTTACATATATACGTATGTTCGTATGTAACTATATAAAAAGATTCATATATAAATTCGCTTGTATGTCAAAAAATAAATATGTGTTTTATTAACAACGAAACTAATACAAATATATTCGCCGTCAATACAGATGTAGATTAAAATTGAATAAAATAAAAACCATCAGTTTAAAAACACGAGAAAATGTTTTTTGAACACTGGAAATTAAATATTCAAGTTACCCGGATAAATATTTTATACGACAGAAAATGCGGTATAATCTAAAATGTGATATAAATGTCAGTAGTACAATAAATTCAATAAGTAATGAACTCTCTGTTATCATGATATGAATAATTTATATGTTATATATTATTTTTTCTATGGATGTTATACAATGAGCAACTTCTCTCACTACTTACACACATTCAAAACGAGCAATTTCTCATGCAGTGAGAAAAGTCGGCCATTGCAGTGAGAAATATTTTTTTACGGTTTTCCATATATGATCGCCGTTTCCATGGTATCATGCACAATACAAACACAATTAATGTTGTCAAATAAAATGTGTTGAAGCTAAACTTACCAGGAATTATCTATCAAAACTGTTCGAAAATAACTGTTAATTAGAATTTTAAATAAATAACGTAAGTATATAAATTTTAAGACTATTAAGTACCTACATGTATATGTATTTTATTTTAATTTATGCATATAATATACCTAAAAGCACCTAAATTATTTAATTTTGAAATTTGATCTCTTGACAAAACCTCATCCATAGAAAAAGTACAGTGTACAACACATGAGAAAATGACATATTTCTCCCTCACTTGATTTGCGGCACTCGCCTCGTGCCTCGGCTCGAGCAACAAACTTCTGCGCTCGTGAGAAATATGTTTTTTTCTCACTTGTTTTACAATATACTAGGTATTGTTGTTTATGACGGGTGTCAATTTATAGAAAAAGTGTTCTTAATCTGAATCTAATATTAGTTATTTTAAGCATGAATTAACTGATCTAAAAATGAGTTTTGAGAAAACTATGGCCTCTCCGTCCGTATAGTTGCCGTCCAGTAACTTCAATTAGTTATAAGTTATTAATATAATATAATTTCATGTATAGAACTCATCATCAATAATTAGCATAAATACACTCGTAAATAGGACTCATTACTGCAATAAAACCAGAATTTTAAAATAGACCTGGAGAGATTTATAAAGTAAGCACTGGTCTGTCTATAAAAAGCTTTTGTAAAAAGAATTATTTTGTAAAAAGTTTTCTTAATTATCTAGTGCAGTTACTGAAGGTGGATATGAGCTATTTCCTCCGATTTCATTGAACCTCCATAGATTTGCATGAAAATTGGTGAGTGGTTAGAGGATGCCTCTAACTGGCTTATCCGAATTTTTGGAAAAAAAGTTCGTTTTATAAACGTAGCTCCTTCATTTTTGGCGATAAAAAGTTTTTTCAAAAATAACTTTGTAGGATTTTTGAAGAGTTATAAGACTGTGTAAACTATATTCCGTAAGATCCCTTAGTTTTTAGTTAGGGTGGGTTTAAAGGACTCGAATAAGGGGGTCTTTGCTCGTAAATAGAGGTTTTAAACAGCTATATCTCGCTAACAGTTCACTGTAATGAACTGTAATGAAAATCTAAGCACAAGAGAACTTTACCAATTAAAAAAACTACAATTTAGTAATCTGTCTATTTTTTCCTATCTCCAGTATTTTCGAAGATATTTTGTAGTAAAACTAAAACATGGGAAATTCCAAAAAATTAATTTTTCTTTAAACTCCAATTTCTCTAAAATTAGGCCTTTTGAATAAGTCAAACTTTTTAGGTGTATTAATAATACAAATATAAAAGGAATTACAGAAAGGTAAAGACCAGATTTTAATTAGGAGGGTAGTTAGAGGGTTGTTTTCACTGATTTTTTCATAGAAAAAAGCAGGTACCGATATTTTTTCATCATAAGTTGCTTAATTTTCACGGTAGAAGTTTTATATTATTATTTTTTGAAAGATCTAACTGCATACTTGAAAAAATAGTATTCAAGTTTTCCTCGAAAAATGCAAAGTATTTCCGTTATTTGGGTTTAAATATTTCAAATTATGCATTTTACGAAAAAAGCTAACTTTTAACATGCTGCATCTCGGTCCTTATTGATCTTAAAGATATTACAGAAAAAGAATTTGGTTTATATTACTAAAAGGTACAATTTTGATATCTACAATTTTTTTGATTAAATGCATATTTTTCGAGGTATTCTCAAAAAAACTTCTAAAAAAATCGATTTTTTCGTCGAAAAACTGTTACTTTCAAGCGCGAATAACTCGAAAAATTATTAGTTTTACGAAGAAAATGTAAAAAACATTTTTTTCTTAGAATTACTTTTTACATCGATCTACATGGATCAAATGTAATAAAAAATGCCCGCCCCCGAGATGGGGTGGCAACCACCCCCAAGGTTTTAGCGTACAGCGGCATGATATAGAAAATGATCCTTGGACTATTCCCTACCTTCTGTGAAAATTTCAAGTAAATCCATGCTGGACGAAAAAATTGCGAGCCAAAATGCTTCATTTCCTCGGCTATAACAAACCGTACAGATTTTAAAAGTAACTAAATTACAGTTAATATCGTGTTACACTTTTCTTTTATATCTTATTCGGTTGTATTTCTGTTAGGGTTAAATATTAATCACATTTAACAAGCTAAAAGTGCACATACAATAAAAATGTGAAGTAAAACATAGACATACAATATGTTATTTCCTTACTGCAATTTGTGAAAATATCATAAAATCAGGTTTAAAATAGTATGTACTAGTAGTACAAATGAATTTTTTATTAAGAGCGTAAGCGCAACATTTTTTTACAACAAATGCTTTTTAATGCATTAATTTTTTTCGAATCCTAAGAAAACCAATAAATATTTTTGAAAAATTTAAGCGCAAAATGAAAGATTACATTATTACCGAGGGCCGAAATTTCATTAGAATAAACAAAAAGTTTCTTTTTAATGAGATATTTGAAATTAAGAATCACACAAAATTTTCTCTTCTTTTACATTCCTATAACTTAATTATAATTAAAATAAGCATTATAGAAGTTTTCAGGGACTTTTTGCCTCGGTAATAATGTAATCTTTCATTGTGCGTTTAAATTTTTCAAAAATACCTATTAGTTTTCTCAGGATTCGAAAAAAAAAATAATATATTTAAAAAGCATTGGCTCGAAATTTTGCGTCTACGCTCTTAATGGAATAAGTATGCATAGAGTCAAACACAATTAAACCTTAGGCTAACTTTACGCAGACGCGTGTAACACATACTATAGGCTGACGGGCCTCCAATAATATGGACAAATATTGTTTCTTTGGACATAGAATAAAAGAATCGTTTGGTTTGAATTTTGTGAACAGCACAAGTATTGTATTATTGGACATACAACATTTGTACTCTAAGTTTATGGTGTTGTTAATTGATACGTCTTTAATGCTACTTTAACCCATTAACCGCCAAGCAAAGAAATACTGCAATATTATGTAATATATTTGATTAACTGGAGTAAAATAAACTTAAACATTCATAAAAAAATTGTTTTACACTTTGATAATGGCAGGTGTCACAACAACAAAATGGTTCGTTTTCGAACCTTTGGTGGAAATGAGATATAAAAATTGAAATAAGTAAACAATTTTATTTTTTGTGAAAAGTCTCAAAACATTTAGAGTGTAAATGAACCTGGCATTTTTGAAACAAAAATAGTATGGTTAGAACATTGCCTACACCTTCTTCAGCTTCTTTGTCAAAAACGAAGTTGCACGGCATTCTATATTTTTTAGAAATTATTTTAGATATTTCCAGTTTACACTTTCCAATCCTGTATCTCGCACTGTTCCAATTGCATAAATTCGACAAATCGACATATTGTCTACAACACTAGACAACCTCCCTTATGTAGCCCCTTCCCCCAGCCCTAGATTATAACAAAACTGAATACCAGAATACCCGTCTCTCTAAAGGTAGGTATCCACTATGTTCGTAATATTTTAACACTTATATCATAAATAACTATTAAAACAATTTAATAACAAATACGTAACAATTAAATAAAAGAATAAAGTATTTAACAAACAAATTAAAACTAGTTGTTTTAAAGTCAATAGAATAAAAAATTTCAGTGCAATACTAATAATGTTTAAATTGCTTATATTTATTTTTTTTTTATTTTTTTTTTGTTGGTAGTCAGTGTTATCACCTCTAGTTCTGTGCAAGCTTCAGTTTGCGTGGGCACGCTCCTATTCAAATTTCAACATTTTGTTGTGGTAGGTTGCTGCATTCTTCAAAAGCAGCTTATACTAGCTGTGCGGTGTTTTGTGGATTATCCCGGCGAGCTCTAATTTTTCTTTTAAGCATATCCCACAAATACTTTATAGGGTTAAGCTTGGGTGAGCATTAGTTCACCCCAAACAAGGGATACCTTCTGCTTCAATGATGTCTCTAGTCACTCTAATGGTATGTGGAGGTCCAATACCATGCATGAAAATTAAATTTTCTCCTGTTGCATCTCTCTAGAGCCTAACTACAGGTTATCAACATACCTGTGAGCAGTTAAAATTGATTGGATGAAAATTAAAGAAGTCTTGTTACAGATCACAATTCATCTCCAGAACATTATACTTCCCCTTGTATATTTGTGAACGGATCTGACAGTTTTTGTTCTTGCTTGTCTTCTTCGACCTCTACGTACACGATTTCTTGGGTCATCTGATTTTACACCAATCCTGACTTTTTCTGAAAATAGCATATTTTGTCAATTCCCAATGTTCCAGTTTTGGTGGTGAAGACACCAATTTAGGTGACCAATCTTGTGCTATCTGGATAACTCGGAAACTCGTAACTGTCTTCTACAGTATTCTTCTTGGCACGAACTCTTCTTCTTGTCGATTCAACTGAAGAAGTTACACCTGTAGCTTCCAAAGCTGCTTTTGAGCTGCAGGTGAGAAATGGTTGGGTGTTTTCCAGCTGATTGGATAACTAAACGATTGTGGCGAGCCGTTATTACTTTTTGGCGACTTTTTCTTGCTTTATTTTTAACCTTTCCTAGTTCTTATTACCTAGCATAGGTTTTGGACAGAACGCCCTGTCTTAAGCATATATCTACAGCTATGTCCTCTGAGAACATTACTTTCTTCACAAGACCAATATCTTTGCCCGTTGTAAAGTCTATAACCCCACATGAGGCATATTTTCGTTTTTGGACGCAAAAGTTAGTTTATTTATTATTGTTCAATTTGCAACTCAAGCAAATAACCTATACCGTACAGATTGTCTTATATATTTGTTTATGTTCAATAAAAACCTTTATTTTTCGCAACAATAACAAGCTATTTTCAAAATAAATAAATATTGCTTTGAAATACAAGGTGATTCCATATAAGTTTGATTGTGTGTATATTATATCAAAAGACTTACATTATCATAATAAGCTAAAACAACTCTGAGGGCTTGCAAAACTCTTATATTTGCATAAGATTCTCGAAAAAGTATACTTACAAAAATTATGTGTATTATAATATGGAATGTATTTCTATATTTCTCACCTACAACAAAAAAAACTTTATTAATTCTCTATTCGCGGTGTGCAAGTACTTGGAAAGGGAAACGAGAAACGACCCTGCGCGAGTCACGGAAAAATATTGCCACTATCTTAAATAATTCATATTGTCAATCGAAATTGTCAAATTGACGTATATTTCATACCTTCTGTCAATGAAGCAGAAAAATTATATATTGCTCCACAACATTGATATGATATGCAATTATTATATAAAGGTAAATTTAATTAATTGTATTTTGCTTGCAGTACTGCATTTTAATAACTAATTTTATTTACTACATACAATTGTTGATGTTTTCATAACATAACCTGAATCTTATTTTTTATTCTTATTATTTTTTTGGACTATGGCCTTGACAATTATCCAGTAACCAGGACTAATATAATTGGCCAATATAATTAAAAGTGCGAATAATAGTACAGAGCGTAGAAATAGGGGTCGCTTTGCCGAACTTGCACGGTCCAAATAGTAAATTATGGAAAAATACAAAAATGTGCTGGGGGCAAGGCACATTAAAATAATGGATAATAACAGAATACGTAAAACGTTTAGTGAAACTATAGTGCTACGGGCAGTAGGAAGACGAAGGAAGCGGTGGATAGACAAAGTGAGAATCGATGGTTAAGATATATTTAGGGTGAATAACTTAAGAAAGGCAGCCAAGAAAAGGGATACTTGAAGGTGTATGCTGAAGGAGGCCAGAGCTTAACTTGAGCTGTAGCGTCTTAGGATAGAGCAACATAGATAGATGAACATATTGTACATACGATGTTAGTTATATGAAGCCCTAAAACATAAAAATAGCTCTTTTTAACGCTTTTTGAAAAATTGTTTTATAGGAGCCCCCTCCCCAAAAACTTATTTTAAAATTGTCCTATTGCAGCTACTGATGTTTACTTTTAACTTGAATTTTTTTAACTTTTGTCAAGCTTCAAGGCGCCATTTTGATAAAAATTAAAATAGACCCACATTTTATCAAAACTGACCATATTCAAACAGCTATAAAACTGCTTTTAAGTAATACAGCTATATTTCGGTAGAAACCAATCGAAATATCTAGAAAAAATATACAATTTTGTTTTACAAGGTTTTTTCGTGCTTCACAACTTATCAAGCTACGGTCGTTTAAAAAGTGCCCTTTTTACAAAAAAATGCGTTTTTTCGCATTTTCAAAGAGGTGGAACTTTTTTCTGCCAACTTCGAATTGCACAAAAAATTTTTTGAAGCTAATCTTTTATTTATACCAGTGATTCTCAACCTGTGGGGCGCGCCTCCCTAGGGGGGCGCGCTTTTAGCAATGGGGTGGCGTGAAAATATCAAAAAAAAAACCTAAAACATTGACTAATTTACTAAAATCAAAGCAAAACAAAATTCTGACAAGCAAAAAAATAAAATACCCATGAACAAGGAGCTATACATAGTTATGAGCACTGAATACTAAATCAACAAATTTAATGTAAATTAGTGACTTCCTTGGGCCTGTCTTGCAGAGCAAAGCTTATCGAAACAGGGTGTAATATTAGAAATAGACGCTCTCAGTTCTTTCTCTATGTTTTGTTGCGCGATCTATAATTGGCCTTTAAAGCAGCCATCGCGGAAAATCCTGTTTCGCAAAGGTAGGATGGTGAAAACGGTAATAGTATACGGAACGCTCTGGTTTTCAGTGCAGAAAACTCATCATTTACCCCTGCCCAAAATTCAAAGAGGGATCTAATATTAAACTGTTTATTGATTTCGGCATTTGCTGTGAAGACTATGAAGGTTTCTTCTTCTGCAGTAGAGAGCTCTTCGGGTATAATTTGAAACGGATTCCCGACCCACTCATAACTATTAGATACGTATTAATTGGTCGTCGGCTAAAAAGTATCTTTTAACATTTTTTGTCAGCATTGCTAAATGATTTTCAATGGTTACAAAAACAACTTTCACGTGTTGTTCTTCAACCTGGTAAGTTCTAAAACATTCATCCACATTTTCAAATATTTCTAGGTTTTTTGCTTTAAATTTCTGCTCCACAATTTCAGTTTTCTACAGAAAGCGTTAACTGTATCATTCGTATCAAATGTATGTGTATTGGCCCCTTGAAGTTGTAAGTTTAAAATACTTAGTTTCTCGAATATATCAACCAAGTAACTCAATTTCATCAAAAATAAACCATCGTGAAACATCTTGGCTTGCGGCCTCTTTTCTTCTTCTAGAAAAATGGCGATTTCATGTCTTAATTCAAAACACGTTGTAAAAATTTTCCACGTAATAACCATCTTGCCTCACAATAAAATAATAATGCTGAATGTACCGCATCCATGTCTCTGCAAAGTACAGAAAAGATTCTAGTTTTCAAAGGTCTCATTTTTATGTAGATAATTAACTATTGTTACAACCGTAGTTAGCACAATATTCAAGCCAGAGCTTCTCTGTTGATCATACAGTGCGTCCATATACACATTGGAGACTTTTGTTTCACAAGCGGGTGTAGACTTACCGGACATAGTACGAGCACCATCGGTGCATATTCCAACGCAATTCTTCCACTATATTTTTGCTTCATTTATATAAACATTTAACATAGGAAATATTGCAAGCGACTTTGCTATCAATTCTACTGGTTTGCAGAAAAGTAGTTCTACTACTGATCTGCCATCACAAAATCGAACGTAGGCAATAAAATGAGCATATTTATTGCTACTGTTGCCTCATCAAGCTGAATCGAAAACAGCTTTTCACGCAACTTCCTGATTAGCTGATCCTGTACATATTCAGCTATATCACCAATTCGGCGGGCAACAGTATCATTTGATAGAGGTATAAACTCCAATTTTTTAGCAAAATTATCTCCAAACTTTCTACAATTTTGATTGCAGTTGGTAATATAAGATCTTCACCACTAGTGTTAGGCTTTTTAGATCTGGCTATTTAATATCAGACTTTATAAGAGGCAAGCAAAGCTATTTCATTCACAGTCAAAGTTTTTATTAAAACTAATTTTTGCTTTTCACGCCATTTTAATTTTAACTCGAAGAATTCTCGGGGTTTGCTAATGTACTCACTATGAAGCGTTTCCCAATGTCTTTTTAGTTTATTAGGTTTCATGCTACTCAAGGAATATTATTATTTTATAGATAGATATATTGTTATTAAACGAGGGGGGGGGGGCGCGGTAAAAATAATTATGGAATATTGGGGCGCAAATGGTAAAACGTTGAGAAACGCTGATTTATACTATAATCTTCCGAAGGAATTTCTGTGGCTATTTGCTTTTAAACCCTTCATCTGAACCTCTAAAAAATGGAGAATTTTGATACCTTCTTGAGCTTACATACCTTAGCCTGTTGACCTTCCTCGCTAAAGCAGGGGCTATTTAACTTTTCATTCATCATGAATTGCGAAAGTAGAAAAAAACATATTTAATTTAATCTCTGTAAGGAGACCCTAGCGTTTACGAAACCAAAGTTATGACAATTTTAAAATTTAATTAAATTTAATGTATAGTCTGTATTGCGAGGCCGTTCCTGTATGAAAAAATTATTCACCTTTTTGGGTCCGGAAAATATTTTTTTAGGTTCTCTGGATCATTCTGAACAAAAAATGTCTCTTCTCATTTTTCTCTATAGTTAATAGTTTTCGAGTTATAAGTGCTGTAAAACTGAAAAATGCGAAAATACGCATTTTCAAGGCTTGAAAATTCATAATGTAAATTACAATTTTTGAGGTTTCTAAGTACCTATATTGAAGATTAAATATTTACTTTTAAGATTCTGATCAGAAATCTGTCCTAATTTCAATATGGACCGTTGTTTTTTAATTATTTAATATTATGAAAGACGGCGCGGCGGCTTAATAGTCGAGGGGACGCGCATAATTAATAATTAAAAAACAACGCTCTGTATTAAAATAAGTCCCTATTTTTGACCAGAATCGTAAAACTCAATACCGTATCTTTAATTTAAGCACTTACTACAATCTCTAAAATGATAGCTTACATATGAGTTTTCAAACCTCGAAAATGCGTATTTTCGCATTTTTCAGAATTACATCGATGTTTCGAGGTTCAGATGAAGGATTTAAAAGAAGCAAATAGCCAAAGAAATTTCTTCGGGAGCTAATAGTATATATAAAAGACTGCCTTCAACAAATTTTTTGTGCAATTCGAAGTTGGCAGAAAAAAGTTCTTTGAAAATGCGAAAAACCGCGTTTTTTATAAAAAAAAAAACCCTTTTTAACGACCGTAGCTTGAAAAGTTGTGAAGTACGAAAAAAAATATTATACTACAAAATTGTAGACGCTTTCTTGATCTTTCGATTTGTTACTACCTAAATATATTTGCTGTTTGCAAATATGCCTAAATATGTTTGCGTTAATTAGAAGCTGTCTTATAGCTGTTTGAATATGGTCAGTTTTAGTAAAAAGTGGCTCTACTTTAATTTTTGTTCAAAATGGCTCCTTGACGTTTGACAAAGTTGAAAAAATTCAGTTTAAAAGTAGACATGAGTAGCTAAAATATGACGTTTTCAAAATGATTTTCTGTGGAGAGGGACCCTAGAAAGAAATTCTTCAAAAAGCGTTAAAAATGGCAATTTGTTTGTCTTTTAAGGCTCACGAAATAGCCGCCTGAGCTCAAAAAAATTTGAGAAAATTCGGAGAGCCATTTTTATTGTAGTACCTACAACAACGTACTAAAATTTGGGGAAAGTCGGTAGACCTCCCCACAAAAGTATAGAAAGTGATAAATATTAAGTGTATATTTGCATATTTTGGATAAATTTTATAAGTGCATATGCAATTATTAAAAGTGCATATTTTGAGTTTTTTATGAAAAACCGCTATAAAACATGCATTTTTCACGAAAAATAAAAATCTTTGATCTTTGATAACTTAAAAATTAATGATTTATTTTAATAACTTTATATAACAAATTTTCTTTAGAATTTGTCCCTCTATCATTTGTGGGGTTATTTTTAATAAAGTAATTTTCACCCCTGAATAGGGGGTGGCATCCACCCCCAGTGTAAAAGCGCAAGTTGGCACTATTTCACTCTTGTTTATTGCGGTATCGTCTAAAAATTCACCAATTTTCCTGAAAATCGATGGAGGTTGACTGAAATCGAAGCTAAAAGTTGATTTTTACCTTCAGTGATCAGCCCTATAGAAAAGATATTGCAATTCTTGGATTTTAGACGCTATATGCTCGATAAGATATATTTTAATTTTTCTCGACATTTTTCTCTTGAGTTGAATTAATTAAAGTGTTGTTCGAGGGTTAAGGAGGTAATCCCAAAAATCTAAACTATATCACTTCGAAAGCTCATAAGTTTCTCGTAATTTTACCGCTAAGATCAATCCAATATCTTTCTTTGTATGTAGTGGGAGGGGGGCTGCATTAGCCCCCACAAACAATTTTAATTTCTGCCCAGTGTAACGAGCCCGAAATTTTTAATCTACGGTATATGAAATCTCAAAAATAGCTCGTAATTTAGCGCTATTTGTATCTTAATCTATACAAGGTGGGGGGCCAGCTCAACAAAGGTGAAATATAAAGAAGTTTTTCCACGTATAAACAATTATTATCAAATAGACGGCCCAGTTTTTCTCTAGAAAATTTATAAAAACATTTAGTTATAATACATGTATATAGTTTTAACTTTAATAACAAAATAATAAAGAATGATGATGATGAATATAAAGAATACATGAATATAATAATGTAGAAATTTCAATAAATATTTTTGTGACTTTAATATAAAATAAATCAAATACTTTCAATACAAAGATTGCTGCGTTTTTTTAAATGAATTAAATGCATAAAAGCATATTTTAGTGCATATTTCAACTGTTTTTTGTGCATATTTGCATGCATGTTTTAGGGTTTTTTAAGTGCATATTTCCCGAGCTCTAGTGATAAATATTGCTCATATACATATTATAAATATACAGTGCTAGTCAAAAGTCCGTACCCCCCTCTTATCTTTTGAACGGTTACACCTATAATAGTGAAATTTGGAGTGAGGAAATAAACAGACGTAAGCTTCTTAACTAGTCATGACAGGTGACGTAATAGTGACAGATGACGTGTAACGCCACTGTTATCGATAATTTTAAATGGGACCTTATAGCCAGTGATACCTCGTTTGAAAGTTATTCAAAATACCTATTCAGTCGTGCTAATTTTTTTGGGTTTAAGTTGATTTTGATTTTGGTGAATAAATTAAATAAATATAATATTGTAGTGTCGCATTTAATTGATAAAAAATCAAAGGTCCGCCTATGGTGTTTTTGTCAAAAAAGTTGACATTTTTCAATTCTCTAGTAGTTTTTACATCAACGTCAACCTTTTTGACAAGTTATCATAAGCGGAATTTTGAATATTTATTAATTTAATGCGAAACTACAATTTTATATTTATTTCATTTATTCATCAAAATTAGCTTAAACTCAAACAAAATTAGTATGACTGAATAGGTATTTTCAATACCTTTCAAACGAGGTATCACTTGCCATAAGGTCCCGTTTAAAATTATCTGTCATAGTGGCGCTGTAAAGTCATCTGTCACTATTACGTCACCTGTCATGACTAGTTAACAAGCTTACGTCCGTTTAATTCCTCCCTCCAAATTTCACTATTATAGGTATAACCGTTCAAAAGATACGAGGCGGGGTACGGACTTTTGACTAGGACTGTATACAGTCATACATAGCCGTAAAACTAATAATCCATTTATTATGCTTGAGAAGTTTTTTCGCGCTTTTTATGCCGTTCTCATATACTTAATTACTTTTTAAAATGAAAGCAAAAGGCACTTAAGGGGGGAAACGTAACGCTTTGACAAAAATTTCAAGCTGTTATTAATTCATAATCTCAAAGGCGAGTTTAACTCAATTTACTCATTAAATTATTTATTTCAGTAATAAAAAGGTAAATCATACAGAAATCTCCGCCATCATATTTAATTTTCTGGAGCTTTGATATTTGAGTAAAGTGGGTTGTAATTTTTTAATGCAAAAGTATCGGGCGTTATTGTCAAGTGCGACTGAACATCTACAAAGGCAAAAAGGGTTCATTATTGTCTTTAATAAGTCAAGCTGTAAAATTACTCTACAATATATAAAAATTGTAGTAACTTAATAATAACTTTAAACATTTAAATGGGTATATTAGTTAAAATTAATATATTAGGGCAAAATTATTAAGTTCAATAAGGAAGGAAACCTTAGTTTAAGTAGAATTGATCAATGGAGAACAGGTCCATTCAAGATCTTGGTAGTTTTTCACGATTTGCTTTTGGATAAAAATCTAATAAGTAGTTAAGTAACCCACACAAAAATTTGTTCTTTGTTAAATCGTAAATTTCCTGAGCGAATAAAATAAATTTTTCTTAAATTGGGGCAGCTCAGTCTTACTATAAAAAAAGAGTGCGACAGGGGTGTGTATTATCACCCCCACTATTTAATGCATACTCTGAAGAAATTATGAAAAGACCTCTTGAGGGAGGAACAGCAGGAATAAAGGTAAATGGAACGCCAATTAACAACATTAGATATGCTATCATAATAGCAGAAAACCTTAAAGACCTCCAAAAGCTAATGAACAAGATAGTTGAGTATGGAGAAGAATATGGATTATCAATAAACATCAAGAAAACTAAATTTATGAGGATATCAAAACCCAAAATAATGATGAAAGCCTGACAAATAAAGGTAAAACTTTAGAACAAGTAGAAAACTACAACTATCTTGGCACAATAATTAATCACACAAACGATTACTCCAAAGAAATCAAAGTTCGAACAGAGGAAGCAGAACAAACTTCAATAAAATGAGAAAGGTAGTTTGTGCAAGAGAACTGCTCGTACACTATTGATAAAATTTTATATCTGATGATTGCACCTGAGGTCTTAGATTATGCAGAGCATTTTATAAGGAATAATTTTTTTCATAAAGTTAATAATAAAAAAGTTGTACATATGGTTCTTACTTAGTGGGACCAGTAGCATGTGTATATGTCACATTTTGAGAAATCACATCTTGTTTAAAAATAGTCCTAGAATTTTTTACAACACACCATTTTCAAATAAAGAAAATTGGCTTTCTTTTTTATTGCACAATGCGTATAACTAAATATTTAATAAAAAAAGTTACAATGAGAAATTTAAAAATAATCGACAAATATATCAAAATTCATTAATATTAAAAAATTTTTAAAAACCATATCTTGCTTATAAATAGTAACACAGTCTTCCACAATAGACCATTTTAAAGGTAATTGACTATTTCTCCTACTAAATGTACCATTGCGTATACCTAAAGCTACGTAGAAAAAAGTTACAGAACAATGTTTGCGAAATAACAAGGAAAATGAACCAAAATCGCTGTGAGTAACGAAGTTTGAAAAATTATATTTTGTAAACTATAAAATTATGGAGAATTCTAGAGAACACCATTTTAAAGAGGAAGGACGGAAGTGTTTTTTCTATGAAGCAATGCCTATACCCATATCCTAATGGGAAAAAGTTATGGGAAAAAACAAAATTTGCTATCTTTCGTGTTGTTCTCTTGCTTTTCTTTTGAATATAAATATTTTTGCAAAAAAAAATATTTTTGACTTTAAAATGTGATATTTCGATAGTAAATTTAACCTAGAACAATTTTCCTGTAGATGTGTTTGTGCCAAAAGTGCATAGAACTTACTTTAATTTGCCCTGTGCCTAGGGACTAATTCACCCCTTTCTCAAAAACGCACCCCTTGAAATGGTAGCACTCCGCGGTTTTTTCATATTTAAAGGTCCGTTGATTATATTAAACAATAAAACCCCGTTAACGTTGTAGTTCCTTTCTAAAATACATAATCAATAGCCTACTATAATTGCAAAACCTCATTTTGGCCCAAAAATGGAGTTCTACTTTTGTCCCGCTGACTCTTCAAATGCGTTGTCGAATGATAGCCCAAAAATGGCATTAGAGGTGAGATGTTTGACATAGGACTTCCGGTTTTAGAGTATCAACCGGAATTACTGTTTTTAAAGTCCACAAAATATTATAAGCGATATATTGGTCGACGCGCCTTAGCAAGACGAGAACAAATATATTATATACTTCCGGTTTCATGCCTGTCTGTCCGTAGGTATTCGTCCGCGAGTATAACTTATCCGTTATTAGAACAGATATAATGACAAATGAGTATCGAATGAGAGCTTATAATCCAAAGATGGTACTAGAGGTGATAAATTCCACCTCTGACTTCCGTCTCAGAAGTACTGTTTTTGTATTTCCGTCGCCGAAATAGTAGAACCGATATATTACTCGACACGCTTTAGTAAGACGAGAAAAATATATACTTCCGGTTTTTATATTACTTCCGGTTAAAAGAGTGTAATCGAAAGTACCACATTATAGTTACATAGTTATTATAGAAATAATACATGTGGATGTATCAATCATCCTGCATGGAAAAGGCGAGCTCGAATATTTAGTTTCGGTTTTGATGTCACTTACGTTTAACACGTTGATCGTCATGTGTGGCAACTGTGCCTCGCACGAATGTATTTACAACAGGCCGCACCGCACACATATGTCTCGCATGTAATGTTTTACTCCAAGCCTTTTACTCTTGCTTCACGTTTGAGTAGAAATGCTACAAGAAATAAGAGTAGATGGCCCAATGAACAAATTTAGTTAGTTGGCCCGGGCCTGGACCCGAATATATAAGATTTTATTAAGGGTTGAATGTCACAATATCATACAATAATTTTTTTTGTTTTATGTATTTTATTCTTTTTATTGTTGTAATGTAGTTTGTTAGGCAACTAAAAATCAATGAATTTAGACAACAAAATATTATTTTATTTGAAAAATAAACAGAATAAATTTGAAAATATATAAAATAAAATATATTCGCTTAGATTTATAAACGCAAAATGTGTAATCCAACAATAAAATAAAAAATAAAACGTAAGAAATCAGTATTTTGCAGTCTTTATACTCGTAATTTGCACATATGAACAGAAGTAACCTTGAACTGGCCTTGATTCAACATCTTTGTTTAGAGCCCAATTGGACAGGAACAGATTTGCCAGTATAGTCGCTAACCTCCATTAAAGGAGAAAGCACCACAAGAAGAAGAAGAACAGAAGTAAAGCAAGGTATACAATAAAATTTATAGCACTGTATACATTTAAAACGCGACATAGTGGCCTTAGACGTAGCGTATTTTCTACCGTGTTGTTCGGACATGTTCTTGTAGCAATTTGAGCATCTACGTCTACTAGTAGTGTTCACTTCCTGAATGTGATGGCTCTCTACCAATGGAGGATTTTCTCTTGAGGTTATGTTTAGCAAGTGTTTGGCAATATCTTCTCTAAATTGGGTAATTGTGATATTTTTACCAGTAACCTGTTTATATAGTATAAACGCGATTTCGATAGTTGAACCTAAAAGAATTTCTCTTGCCAATTTGCGATACGACTTGAGGCTACGTCTGATGCAATAAGAGTCGGCTTTTAGATGATCAGAGAGATCAATGAAACTTTTGTTTTGGTTATAGTCTGTAATAGCCGTTGGTTTTTCCTTTTCAGTTCTTAGTCCAGAAAGCTACTGCGCATCCGCTAGGAAAAATATTCTCATTCGGATTTTTTGCACAATCTTACTCAAAAAGGACCCCTTTTAACAAATTTGCTTGTTGCCAGGATCAAAAGTGGGTCAAAATTTTATTAAACGTTTTATTTTTGTTTTCTTCCTAAAATTATTTTTTTGCATGGAACAAAGTTTTTTAGGTGTTTTGGATCAGTCCAAACAGAAAAGGTCTTTAGTGACTTTTGACTAAAGTTGATAGTTTTTAACATATAAGCGATTAAAAATTGAAAAATTGCGAAATCGGCCATTTTTAACCTTCAAAAACTATGTGAAAAACTTAAAATTTGAACGTTGCCAAGGTAGGTAGATATTCTTTAAACATCGAATAATGAAATCCCGAAGAGCTTTTTGTAATACAGTGTTCAAAACTCCTTTGTTTTTTAATTACTAATCACGCGTGCGCGACACTATTTTCCACCGTTGCATGTATATACACTATGGTACAAAAATGAAAGGAATAAATTCGTTATTTCATAAACCGGCGACTTTAAGGAAAAAACCCGAAACAGATCGATTTTTATTTTTAAGTAGTGATATTGTGGCATATATGGTATACTAGAGACGTCATCCGTCTGGGCGTGATGACGTAATCGATGTTTTTTTAAATGAGAATAAGGGTCGTGTTGTACCTCATTTAAAATGTTCTTGAATTCTCTATTCAGTAATGTAATAATCTACATCTTTGTTTATACAGGGTGTCCAAAAAATTTTTATTAAATTAAATTATTTGACAAAAAAGAAGTAGAAGGACACCCTGTATAAATAATTATATAAATGTTTATATTACTGAATAGAGAATTGAAGACCCTTTCAAATGAGCTAGCACACGACCCCTATTCTCATTTAAAAAAATCATCAATTACGTCATCACGCCCAGATGGATGACGTCACTAGTACCACTATATACGCCAAAATATTATAACTTAAAAATAAAAATGGACCTGTTTCGGAACTTTTCCTTAAAGTCGCTGGTTTAGGAAATAACGAATTTATTCCTTTCATTTGCACCATACCGTCGCTCGGTGGAAAATAGTGTCGCGCACGCTTGATTAGCGATTAAATAATAAAGGAGTTCTGAATATGGTACTGCAAAAAACTCTTCGGTATGTCATCAACACATGTTTAAAGAATATCTACCTACCTTGGCAATATTTAAATTTTCAGTTTTTCACATAGTTTTTGAGGGTTAAAAATGGCCGATTTCGCAATTTTTTAATTTTTAATCGCTTATAATATGTCAAAAACTATCAATTTTAGAGAAAAGTCTGTTTGGAATGATCGAAAAAACTTAAAAAACTTTGTTTCATGCAAAATAAATAATTTTAGAAAAAAAAAACAAAAAAAAACGTTTAAACAATTTTTGACCCACTTTTGGTTCTGGCAACATGCCAATTTGTTAAAAAGGGTCCTTTTCGAGTAAGATTGTGCAAAAAATCCGAATAGGAATATTTTTCCTAGCGGATGCGCAGTGGCTTTCTGGACTATCTATTTTTGGACTTTACAGTAACTATCTTATTTTTGTGTTTTGTTGTCAGCATAAAAACTTCACGTTTATCACACCACTTCAGTATCACTACTCCAAAATCACTTTCCTTGGCAATAACTTCGCCTTTTTTTAATATTTTTTGTACTATGTCTTTTGGGATTCCCTTCAGATCTTATCTTAAGGTGCCGACCAGATGAGTTTGTCTGTCCAGCAATTTGTGAGCAAGTTCGATACTGGTATAATAGTTATCCACAAATATGGTTCGACCACTATCCAATAAATTTTTGCAAAGCCCCATAACAATCGATGTTAGTACGCTGTCAGAAGTAGTATTTATTTCTGTCCCACAATATATTTTGAAATCATACGTGTAACCATGTTCAAGACAAAGTTTGAAAACTTTTACCTTAAACTTGTGTATTTTGTTTTTTAATGTATTGTAGAAAACTAAGACGTTCTCAAAAAGGCACGAGGGTTTCGCCTGCGCAAACATTACGTAAAGGGGTTACTGCGCTTTGAAATTTTTGACTGATATGATTTATAAGGGGTTTGATTTTGTGAAGTTTGTGTGAAGTATATGTACTTTAATTATCAAAAAAATGCCAGTGGCTCAAGAGGAGCTCAAATCGGTTTCTAGACATTAACGATTTTATTTCATTTCAATATAAGATATTCTTACTTCAATAGGATGTCACACTAGGCATCTAAACTAATCCCATCCAAATCTGTATACCCAAAAATATTTTCAGTTCGTCAGTAGTAGTATCCTTCCATTGTCGAATCCGAGAAGTAAATTGGTTCTTTCTGCTTTTTGCGAAGCGTATTTATTGGTTTCTTGTACCATCCAACTCATGATATCGTCATCCACAAGCAGTATAAAAAATCAATCGGCTGGTTATTATGCATACCTGAGATATTTTCATTTATATTCAACCCTTGCTCGAAAACAGTGAAATGTTTCAAATTATCTCCGGTTACCTCATTCCAGTTCAACACTGTAGAAGCACTAGGTATTTCATCAGCTTTATCACTATCCCACTCAAAGTTTCTGATAACACTTTTAACCGTTTCATCTATTAGATTCGTAGGAATGCTAACAGGATTAATTTCCATGTTGCCAGCATGCTTTTTTTGTTCAACGCTTTCGATTTGTACTGCAGATGATGTACTGGGTTGATCTATGCTATTAGAGTTATTAGAAACGTTGAGTACCTTTTTTTCTTCTTTTTTTTTTTTGAACAGGTGATGAAGAATAATTAGATGAATCTGAATAATAACTACTTGCGATATAAATTTCCGATGAATACTCATACACCTCTTCATCTGACAACATATTATCCATTAGCTTTTGTAGTTTACTTTGATTTTTTTCATAATCATCCATTTTTCTCAATTTTACTGCGACACTGTTACTACGATAACAACTTGATGCGAACTAAATAATACACTGGTTAGACCCATACCGCTACAATACGCAGGTTAAAGGATCCCCCAAACCGACGCGAAAGTTTTGCGACGCGAATTTTCCGTAGCGGAACATTCGCAGGCGGAGCGGTAGCGGACAAGGGTTCCCCATATTGACGCGAAAGCCGACGCGACTATTCGCCATACAAATGTGAACAAATTATATTTTTAAAGGATCCCCCAAACCGACGCGAAACTTTTGCGACGCGAATTTTTCGTTGCGGAACATTCGCAGGCGAAACGGTAGCGGACAAGGCTTTCCCACATTGGCGCGTAACCTGACGCGACCGTTCGCCATACAAATATGAACAAATTATAATTTTAGAGCGGTCTTTTCATCTCCGGATAATTAATTAACGAGAAGTTTATCTGACAGATATTTAATAAAACTGTCAGATAAACTTCCCGATAACTACATAGTTACCCGGAGCACAATGGAAATAACGGCAACCGCATTGCTGACCAGCTATCTAGGAAGGCAGTAGGCGTAAGAGTTTTAGGCCTGCTGATCTTTTTGGCTGGTCAATTACAACAATCTAGGAAATTGCCAAAATGTCACTCCCGCACGCAAACCGTGAAAAGATGGAAACAAGGGCCTGAATGTAGACTTGTAAGGGAACACTAAAGAACCTTGAGAGGTCAGCATCAGAAAACTACTTGAGAATGTTATTTCATAATCAATAATCAAATATTATTTCTGAAAATGACTGACTAGTTCATGAAAATTCATGCATTTTTGCTAATTTAAAATATTCATTTTAATTCAATCATTTTCTCCTAATTCTAACCCTATACTATCCTAGATTTTATCCTTTTTTCTTATATTTTTCTAATCTTTACGTAAATCATATATTATAGGATATTGTTTCACAATTTCAATGAGTTTTTCTGTAACAGACATTTTAATTCACGCGAAACTACAACGGCAGCGGAAAAAACCGTGCATGCAGCGTTTCATGAAAACAACGCTGATCTACCGCGACCGTTGCGGATACCGCCCCAACTAGTGTGAACACGCTCATAAGTCGCCGTGTCTATCGATTCGCCGCGATTCCGCGTAGGTTGCGGCTGCGAAAGTTTCGCGTTGGTTTGGGGGATCCTTATATCGGCCAACAGGTTTAGGAAATACAAGACATCAAAAATGACCAAATTTTTAAGTGGGCGTAATCTCTATGCAAGCAAATTAATAATAATATTATAATATATAATGAAAACTTATCATTTTCTCCTAATTCTAACTCTATACTATTCCAGACTTTATCCTTTTTTCTTATATTTTTATAATCTTCGTCCGTTAAATCATATATTATAGGATATTGTTTAACAATTTCAATTCCGCCGTGAATATCGTGAAAGTTTCGCGTTGGTTTGGGGGATCCTTAACTCTTGCGATGCACGTGCGCATCGCATGGCCTCAGCTTAACAATTTTATTTCTTAGGCCGTGCAATGCACCCGTGCCTCGCAATTCAAAATCATGTTTAGAAAGAAATTTTGCTATATTTAAGAAATGCGTTGTTTTCGTACTGAATTTTTATGCGTTTTAAACGAAAAAAATAAATTGGCCTGGGGAAAAGGCAAACAATATTATAATTATGGCGATCAACGTGTTAAAAAGTTATGACCGGAAGTTCGGCAAAAATCACTCAACATTGGTGAAATACTATGCCAATTGACGCAGAGTTACACGAAGTGTTCACATATCGACTTCCAGTTCTACTTCCGGTCACCTTGAGTGAAAATCCAGGACTTGCGAAGTCCAATTACTTGTTTAAGAGGAAACAGTAGCGATCAACAGGTAGCGAAAACGCGTTCCAAGATTGCGGCTGTAATTTTGAATATTTTTTAGAGATATTTGGCACACGTATTCGTAATATAATAAAGAATGGCGGTACAGAGCTCAATTTGAAAAATATATTAATATGTGGAAATTGCTCTGTAATTAAATACAATATTAAAAAAACGAGCCTGTATCGCCATTAAGAAGAACAAAAAAATACACTTTCTTCAAATAAACTTTTTGATCCGATGCCTCGATTTTGTGTCATTTTGGAACTACTAATGAAATAAAAAATTTCAGTAGTTCCAAAATGACACAAAATCTAGGCATCGGATAAAAAAGTATATTTGAAGAAAGTGTATTTTTTTGTTCTTCTTGGAACGCGTCTTTGCTACCTGTTGATCGCTACTGTATCACCTTAATCCAATTTAATTGTATATTTAATATAATTTGCAACAACACCATTAAGCAAAAAACATTTTTAAGTCTAAAATAGGACTACAAAATATGTCTTTTAAAAAATTCGCAAAGGACCTTTTATTTTGGACAGGAAATAATATAAAATAAAATTTTCATCCTTCCAAGATAATTAGGATACGCCGAAGAGTAACAACGAACGTTTTTTGTACATTTTTTTATACTGCTACTCCCCTTTGGCGTGAGACAAGAAAAAATGATATATTATGTAGAAAAGCACCACGAGGAAGAATAAAAAATCTCACGTCTGTACCCGTGTTTAATTTATAACTCGACCTACACGATATGTCGGTCTGTCCCTCGGATTCTGAGGAAAATTATTGCTTTTCTCCTTTTCCTATCGTCGTGAAACCTAAAGGGGAGCATGAATAACGATTTTCGTTTCATTATAGGTGCAAAAACCAATTCATCAGCCAGACTAATGCCTGCAAAAAGTCAGCACGCTATGCCTTCAGTTGTAATAACGATTATTTGGTAAGCTTTTCCGGTTTTTTGATGGATCAGTTGCAAAGAAGGATTTATCTCTACTAAAGGAAATTAACTTTGTGGCAACAAGAAGTATTTTATAGCGGCAATAAAATACACTAGTAATGCCATGAACTAAGAAGGTGTATGAACTCTTGCGGTAGGTTCGACTAACTTGCGAGTTGGGTGTTGTTAAAACTGTTTGAAATAGTCTATTGCCAGGCTACAAGTTTTCGAAAAATAGTCACGTTATTGGTCAACTTATTGTCACTGTCTTGTGATATTATATTGTCAGAAGGAGTAATAATACTGGAAAATGGACAATATATATAAACAAGTATGGCTGGAACACTTCAGGGAGCTGCTAATAGAAGCAGAAACAGAGAATCGAGAAATAAATGAAGCTGAAGAAGAAGAAGGAAATAAAAAACACAAAGGATGGGAAAGCAGAATCCACGGAATACCTATACAGGAAAAGAATATCAGAGAAGATTGCTGAGACTGGAATATTAGATAACGATAACATCGATGAAAGCTGGCAAAAACTCAAAGATAACATAATCGACGCTGCTACATAAACACTTGGAGAGAGAAAAGTAACGAATACTCACATATTAAAGAAGAAAACCCCGTGGTTTAGAGATGAAGTTAAGATAAAATGCGAAGAAAAGAAGAAAGCCTTTTTACAATACAGAACAAAACAAACACAACAGGCATACAACCACTATAAATGAATCAGAAACGAAACTAATACTTTAGTGAGGCAAATAAAAAGGGAGCACTGGCAGAGTTTCTCAAAGCAGATGGAACACGACTTCTACAGAACACAAAAAGAAGTATGGATAATGATCAGAGGACAAAGAAAGGAGATAAACGAATTAATAAAAGCGAAACACATTCAGAAGGAAACATGGGCAGACTACTTCCGATCTCTATTTGCTAAAGGCGACGATAATGAACCACCATCACCTGAAGTTACGACAAACGAAGAAATAAACATCGAGGAGGGAGAGGTAAAGGAAGCATTAAGAAAATTATAAAATAGAAAATCTTCAGGAGAGGACATAATATCGAACGAACTACGAACTCCTAAAGTACAAAGGAAAAGATCTAACCAAACAACTATTCAAACTAATACAAAAAATAATAGAACAAAACAGAATACCACAAGAATTGAGATCAAGCATCCTAATACCTCTCTTCAAAAAAAGAGACAAAACCAGACCCGGAGAATTAAAGAGGGATTAACTTATTAAACACAACATCAAAATAACAACAAAAGTGATAACAAACAAATTGAAAGAAATTATAACATTAGCAGAAGAACAACAAGGTTTTAGGTCGGGAAGGTCCTGCACTGACGCTATATTTATAATGAGGCAAGTTCAAGAGACATCGTTGGAACACAACACACCGGCATATTTATGTTTCGCGGATCTTAAGAAAGCATTTAATAGGGTCACATTAAAGGACGTTATCCACTTGATATACTCGAGAGAGGTACCTCTGCAAATAATTAAAACGATAGAAAACATCTACCAGAACAACACAATAAAAGTAAAAGTGGAAGATGAACTAACTGACCCAATTGAAGCCGGCAATGGGATAAGACAGGGGGATTCCTTGAGTTCTTTATTGTTCAACCTGATCATGGACGAAATAATAAAAAACGTAAGAACTAAAAAAGGATACCAAATGGGAGAAAAAAACTTAAAATAATCTGCTATGCGGACGATGCAATACTATCTCTCAAAGTGAAGATGATTTTCAACGTATGCTATGCTGCACCAATTCAACATAATCGCCAGAAAATTTAACATGTTAATTTCTTCAAAAAAGACAAAATGCATGGTTATAATAGCAGATCCAATAAGATGTAAATTGGAGCTGGAAGATCAGATAATAGAACAAGTGAAGGAGTTTAAATACCTAGGAATCACACTATCTAGCTACGGAAGGCTCGAAACAGAAGTGGAAGATCAAGTGAATAGAGCAAACAGAGCCGCAGGTTGCCTGAATGACACAATATGGAGAAATAAAAATATCGGAAAAGAAATGAAAGGTAGAATGTACAGGGTGTCCCGAAAAGATTGGTCATAAATTATACCACACATTCTAGGGTCAAAAATAGTTCGATTGAACCTAACTTACCTTAGTACAAATGTGCTCATAAGAACAGTTATAGCCCTTTGAAGTTACAAAATGAAAATCGATTTTTTTCAGTATATCGAAAACTATTAAAGATATTTTATTGAAAATGGAAATGTATCATTCTTATGGCAGGATGAACTTAAAACAAAATTATAGTGAGATTTGTCCACCCCATAAAAATTTTATGGGGGTTTTGATCCCTTAAACCCCCCCAAACTTTTGTGTACATTCCAATTAATTCATTATTGTGGTAACATTAGTTAAACATAACGTTTCTAAAACTTTTTTGCCTCTTATTATTTTTTCGATAAGTGAGTTTTTATCGAGATGCGGCTTCTTTTTTAATATATTTACATAAAATTGTTATGGGAGTTTTGTTCCTTTAAACCCCCCAAATGTTTGTGTACGTTCCAATTAAACTATTATTGTGGTACTATTAGTTAAACACTGTTTTTAAAACTTTTTTGCCTCTTAGTCTTTTTTGATAAGTCACCTTTTATCGAGATGTGGCTTCTTTTTCAAAATATACCTAAAAATTTAAATTATAAATACATTTTCAGATTATCAACAGGTCTCTATAATCGTACTTAACCATATACAAATATGTGGTGGATTCGAAAAATATTCAAAATATCTCGATAAACACTGGCTTATCGAAAAAATCCTAAGAGGCAAAAAAGTTTTAAAAACAGTGTGTTTAAATAATGGTGCCAAAATAATAATTAAATTGGAACGTACACAAAAGTTTGGGGGGGGGATTAAGGGAACAATACCCCCATAAAATTTTTATGGGGTACACAAATTTTACTTTACCTTTTATTTAAGATGCTGTTGCCATAAGAATGCCACATGTCCATTTTCAATGAAAAATCTCTAAGAGTTTTCGATATATGAAAAAAAATTGATTTTCATTTTGTAACTTCAAAGGGCTGTAACTTTTTTTGTGTGCAATATTGTATATAGGTAAGTGAGGTTCAATCAACCTATTTTTGACCCCAGAATCTGTGGTATAATTTATGACCATTCTTTTCGGGACACCCTGTATAAAAGAGCCATCAGACCAATAACGACAGACACGACCCGAAACACGAACCGACACAGAGAGGACAAAAAGATTGCTCGAAACAGCGGAGATGAAAATCCTTCGAAAAATCGATGTTAAGACTCTATGGGACAGAGCTAGAAGTACAGATATACGACGGAGATGAAAGGTGGATAACATTAATAACTGGGTAAGAAACAGAAGAATATAATGGAATGACCACATAAACCGAATGACCAGAAATAGGGTAGTCAGGACAGCGAGAGACGGTTCCCCAATAGGAAGACGATCAGTGGGAAGACCACGAAAACGATGGAACGACAACTTACTAGATGCACATTGAAAAAACAGACAGAGTCATGTCTATACAAAAAGAAAAAGAAGAAGAAGAAGATTAATTTTCCTTTCGTCATTATCATTTTTGTTCACAAAATTTCCTAAGGCTCTTACGAATTGAATGCCAAAAATTTCATTTAGACTTATCCAACTGCAAAAATTTGATAGATTTATTGCTTCATTTCCTTGCTTATATGAGTTTGTTGTGTTCATCGGTGAGGTTTGAAAAATGATAGATATCTATATCGTTACAAAGATAACTTTGTAATGAAAATCGAACTCTTTCAGCAGTATTGCAAACTCCAATGAATGTTGCCAAAATTCAGGGTGGTCCCTTTTGAGTGGCCAACCCTGTATGTTTCCCTTAAACGGTTTTTTATACGGAAAATTCCCGCTTAATCTCTGTATACAGTCGAATTCAGGCGATTAGCATGGCATTCGAAACTACTGTAATGCCGACCGAGAATAAGGATATATATGACTCCTTTGTTTCGACTACGGCGTATAGACGAACTGTATTAAGTTGGCATTAGACTGTCGCTATTAATAAAGCTGCTCATTCAATTTGTTGGATACGTGCTTTGTTTTAAAAATAGTGTGGGATTAATGATGGGGAATGGTGTTAAGGAACTCGGAAATGGGATGAACAAACATTGTCTAATCAACTGATAGCTATCAGTTGTTTTTTAACAGACAATTTATTACAAACATTCATAATATGATCAGCAAACACGGTAAAAAAGGATAAATATATAATACGAACTGTTTGGTAAATATTTCAAGTGAAGCGATTAGTTGAGCCCATAGAAGACTCAATCCAGGAACTATAATACCTCACATAAATAGTTGTTATTCGGCTGAATAATAATGTCTGAAGGATGCATTCTGTTCCCGGTATTATTTAGTATGTATTACTCTTACTTAATATGTATTAATATGTTGTACTTTTAACACAGCGCCGGATAAAGGGGCGGGCGAGCCGGCGACCGCCCGCGGCGCTGAATTTTGAGGGGCGCCAAATTTTGAGGGATGCCGATATGAAAATAAAATATTTTTCACATTCATTATTTTTTATAATTTTAAGCATTATTCTTAAGAGATGATTGAATAATAATTTTAATAATAAGAACACTATTTCTAACTAGCTATAATCAGAATCAATAATTCAAAAAAAGATTAATAGACAGAAACAAAAATTTTCTAATCAATGTAATGCAACCTAATAATTTTTATCACCTATACAATATTAATGCAGACTAAAATGTTTTTTACGACCTAAAAAGTTTGTTCAGTTTTTAAAAAGACATTTGTCACGTACCTACGTATCAATTAGTAACAATGTACATACATATGTACTTTAAAAAATTGACAAAAATCAAAATGAGTAGTCAAAGATATTATAATACTGGCGCTTGTATGTTAGGAATGTTATATACGCCTCAATGGTTAAAGTTAAATAATTTTGTCTTTCTGTTCTGTAAATTTTGTGTTAACAAGAGTGGCGTGTGTCCGTGGGTGTGTAATAAATAAATCGAAATAAAACAAAGATTTGTCAGATATTGAGACATTGTGGTATTGTGGTATTAATTAGGTAGGCAATTTTTTTTTATTTTTATGTTATACAGTGTGTCAATTTTAAAACTTACCATGGGCTATATCTCACGAACAAAAGCTGATATCGAGAAATGCTTGAAACCGTTTCTAGGAAAGTACGGGGGAACTAAAATGACATGAAAGAGAACTCACCCCCATCAATCCCCTAGGCCCCACCCACCACAACCAAAAAATTTTAAATTGCAAACCCCTACTTGTGATACATCATTTAAAAGACTATAAAAAATTCTATCCAATGGTATAAAAAATAATTATACAGGGTGTTAATATCAGCCGGCTTACTATGACTTTAATATTTGTAGTGCTATCTCCCGGACTATTATTGTGAATGATAAATTTCCGTCGGTGCATTTTTTTGTATAAAAACTTAATTTGCCGTTTTTGCAAAACCAGTTAAAACATAGTCGCTTTTTTGGTACGCGAGATTATGGCCTAGCTCACATAGACCAAAATATACAGCGTGTCTACTTAAGTGGGAAACATATGGGAAACTTTTTTGTTATTCATTTTACGAAAAAAAGTTATTCTTTATAAAAAGTTCTGCATGCTCTAAAACCTAAGATTCAATCATCAGATATCAAATTTTGTCAATATTATACGAGGTAAGTCAAAAAATATAAACCTCGTTCAAGAGTAAAGTACCTTTATTTCTCTCAATATCGAAAATTCTTATTATGAAAAGTTGTTTGGAAATAGAAACTAAGGTCAAATATGCAATTACATGCTTCTAATTGGAAAAAAATATTTTCTAAATTTTTCTCAAATTTAGGTATTCTTTATAAAAACCTCCGTATGCTCTAAGACCGAAGATGCAACCATCAGATATCACATTTTATTAATTTTATACGAGGTATGTCAAAAAATATGAATTTCACTCAAGAATAAAGTAACTTTATTTTTCACAATATTGAAAATGGTTATTGAAAAAAGTTGTTTAGAATTAAAAACTATGTTTCAATATGCAATTACATCTTTCTAATTAAAATATTGTGAAATTTAAAGGTACATAATATAATCTTGAGTGAATTTCATATTTTTTGACACACCTCGTATAAAATTAATAAAAGTTGATATATCATGGTTGTGTCCTAAATTTTAGACCATGCAGAGCTTTTTATGAAGAATAATTTTTTTTCGTAAAATGGATAATAAAAGAGTTAATAATTAAAAACGACGTTGGGTACCTATCCATAAATTTGAGAAAAATTTTTTTATTTTTCTTTTCAATTAGAAGCATGTAATTGCATATTTGATCTTAGTTTTTAATTCCAAACAACTTTTTACCATAAGATTTTTCGATATTGAGAGAAATAAAGGTACTTTACCCTTGACCGAAATTCATATTTTTTGACATACCTCGTATAATATTGAGAAAATTTTTATATCTGATGATTGAATCTTAGGTTTTGGGGCATGCAGAACTTTTTATAAAGAATAACTTTTTTTCGTAAAATTAATAATAAAAAAGTTTCCCATATGTTTCCAACTTAAGTAGACACGCTGTATAATGTAACCGCCATTTTCGAGTAGGGACCCTGTATTCCCGGATAGTTAACCCCTTTCATCAGCTCTAAGTCGTTGCCTTTGCAAGTACTCTATCTTTAAGAAGATAGGCTGATAGGTCCGAAAACGTTCTGAAATTTATGTAATCCATTTTAAAATTTTAATTTTAATTAAAATATATCAATAATTACTACAAGTGAAAAATTATTTTAGTGAAAATTATTTTATTAAAAATAACCCCATAATTCGATAGGACACATTTCAAGCAAAATTTGTTATATAAAATTATTAAAATAGATCAAAACTTTTTGAGTTATTAAAGATCGAAGATTTTAATTTTTCTTGAGAAAAATGCATGTTTTTACCAATTTTTCATCAATAACTCAAAAAGTGTAAGTTTTTACAAAAAAGTTATTATTATCAAAATTGAAGCTAATAAAAAATGAAATAAACCCATTATTAGAAAAACCTTTTATTCTTAACTAAAAGTGAGTTATAGGTAATTGAATGTATATTTCTTTCGGCCAGTAAAAGTTGAAGTAACGGGAAATTGATGCATTTTATAACATAAACTTATTAAACATTTGTCAAAGTACTTCAAAATATCTATTAAATTAGCCCCCGAACATGTTGTAGCCCCCCGTTAAAATTTATGCTCCAAAATTTTTTCAAAATTTATCTTTTAAAAATTTTTCCAAAAAATATTACTGTTTTTTTTAACAACTCCGTTTATATTTAAGATATGAGGTTTATCTAAAAATTTTTTGAAAGCTAATTTGAAGTGCTATTTAAGCACGTTGAACCTAATCTTTTAGACACCTTACTTTTTGAAAAATAAAAGGTTAAATGACCCTGGTTGCATGGTTCCCACAGCAAAATTTAAGATTTGAACGTTTCTATCTCGGTACAACAGGTAAAATATTTGGCACATAAAAAACTAAAATTTGATTATATATAATTTTTTATGTATATTGAGTATTTTTGGAGTTATTATCAAAAGAATATGAGAATTACAATATTTTTAAAAATTATGATTTTTTTAAATTATAACTTTTTTTCAAAAATACGCATTCTAAACCGGTCAAAATTATCAAAAACATTACTTATGCTAATATAAAGAAGTTCTTTTAAGGATTACTATAAATTCGAATTTTTGTGGAAATGGCATCTGTTATATTTTTCACTTTTTCCTAAAAAATTCTAAACGGTTCTCTTATTTTCATTATAACTTGCTTAATTTTGACGCTATTACCTTGTTCTGAAGCTCCTTTGATAGCTATTTCGAAGTACTTTTCGATGTTTAGCAGGAATATTTTATACATTGCATCGTTTTCCCGTTACTTAAGCTTGAATACTTAGATTTGAGTACTCGCCGAAAAAAATACACATTCAATTGTCAATAATTCATCTCACAATAAAACAATCAAGTAACGGTCGAATCCATCAATTATGTCAATAATTCACTTTGAACTAACATTAGTTTAGTTCTTTGTGTGAGGAATGTATTCAATTTTTTATTGTCTTCAATTTCAGTAATAATCACTTTTTTGTAAAAGCTTATAGTTTTTGATTTACACGTGAAAAACCGATTTAAAACATGAATTTTTTTACGAAAAAATTAAATATTTGGTCTTTAATAACTCAAAAAGTGTTTTTTTATTCTAATAACTTTATATAACAAATTTTGCTTGAAATTTGTCCCCCTATCGAATTATGGGGTTATTTTTAATAAAATAATTTTGACCCCGAGAAGGGGCGATATCCACCCCCAGGGTAAAACGCAAGTTGGCATCATGTCACCTTTGTTCCTTGAGGTGTCCTCTAATTACTCACCAATTTTCATTAAAATCGACAAAGGTTCAACGAAATCGGAGGTGAAAACCTTCAGTCAACTATTTGTAAAAATAGTTATTGTAGTCTGCATGTTTTTAAAAACCTGATTGTTTTTATACGTTAATTTCAGTGATTTCCACCTTGAATTAATATGTATACTTTTTCACTGTTGCAATTTCATTTACTGTTCGATATCCCGGTTAATCTACGTAGTTACAGTTGCAGTTCTAATACTTCAGGATTAGGACGCAGATTTGTATTCAGTGCAGTGCGCCTTCCTGTTTGAAGAGATTAGAGAACAACGAGCAGGTATCGGACATTACGCATCGCAGAACAAATTTCTATTGGGAAATGGGAAATTCCAATCTATTCCAACCGGTAATCGTAATCGCTTTAATTCTTGTTCCAGTAGGGGCAACGAATGGAAAAATTATGTATCTAGAATATGGACGTACAATACCGCTTTTTGATCTTTTTTTTTTTTCTTATAGTTCAGTATCATACAATAAACATTTTCCCGAACCTGAGCAGTCGTAATCCAAAATATGTAAGATCAAAATCTCTTACAAAGAATACTTTGATAAAGACGATATAGTACAAGTAAAGGTGAACTATATACATGATATCGACTTACACATCCCTATCATATAATTCAAGCAAGCATTTGGCCTAATAAATCCCGACCTAATGATAAGATATGGAAAACCTAGATATTCCAATGAAACTTATACATCTTACGAAAATGAAAATGAAAGAATCAACGGCAGCAATAATAAATCGACGTAATCACCAAAAATATAGAAATAGCAACTAAAGTTCGACAAGGCGATTCTCTATCAACATCACCACTAAACGTCGCCATAGAAGGAAGAGTAGGAGCTACAGAACTAAAAGGTACAATCAGTGCCGGATTAACCATTAAGCATAGTAGCCAGTTGCCTATGGGCCTCGGCCCAAAAAGGGGCCTCGTAAAATTAGAATTAAATTAAAAATTAGAATTAAATAAAAACTACAAATCATATTATATGTCTGGATCCCGCGTATGAAAAAAAAGTTGATTAATAGCAAGCTGAAAATTTGTTAATAGCTTAAGGGTGTCTAGTCGGACAAACTTTGATATATGGAAACACTGTAACAGGGGCAGTTTTAATTGTGGAACAGGTTAAAAATTTGGAACGGTCAGACCACGAAAACGGCACATGTATTTTGTCCGACAGAACAGACTTAAACTCTCCTAACAGAGATTAAACTCTCATGCAAAAATCAGACTGCTATTTATCACCAAATGGGCGTTTTAATGAGTGGAACATGTAGAATATGTCAAATGACAGGAATTATGACAGGTGATAAATAGCAGTCTGATTTTTGCATGAGAGTTTAATCTCTGTTCGAAGATTTTAATTCTGTTCTGTCGGACAAAATAAATGTGCCGTTTTCGTGGTCTGACCGTTCCAAATTTTTAACCTGTTCCACAATTAAAACTGCCCCTGTTACAGTGTTCCCATATATCAAAGTTCAGCTTGCTATTAATCAACTTTTTTTTCATACGCGGGATCCAGGCCTATTATGTTGAAAAACTCAAATATCGCACAATACCATAAAATAATTATGGCGGATATATAAAACTACATTACAATGCATACTTTTGTTCACATAGAAAGCCTATGTTGTAAGTCGCCAATGAATGCCGTTTGGTAGAAGGAACAGTACCTACTGCCGGTTAGTCTACACGGTTTCTTAGAAAAGTAGGTAAGAGCAAGAGGAACTCTTTGGAAAAATTTAATCAAATTTTGATGCAAGTTCTTAAAAGATTAGTCTCTGTGGTTAAGTAAATCTAATTGCTGATTAGCGTTTAGAGGTGATACACATATCCTTGGTTTACAAAATAACGGGAACTACTTAGGTATTTTAGGGCTGCTTGTGAGTACGATCTTTTTTTAACCTCTGACTTAGTGAAGTGTGGCAATAAGGGTACTAAAAAGCCTTCTTTGATTTGTGTAGTTTCAAGTATCTGTCCAGAATAATAAAAGAAACTAAAAAATAAGCTTTGAATACAACTGTTGAAGTAATTAAAAAAGGCAAATATTAAGTAGTTAAAATTAAGTAGTAGTTAAGTGTTGATTCAACACCAGATTTGTCTCATATTGACCAGTTGACTATTATATTAATAGTAGGGGAGCCCAAGCGGGGATTTTTGCAGTTACTCGAGCGCGTCAGGTTATCATGTGGGGAGAAATCTGGTACCCTGCAGATGTACCTCTAACATATATTATTGGCTCTTAACACAGGGGAGTTCGTTTAGGGGACCCGAAAAAAAATATATATTTAAAAATACTCTAACTTGACAGATTAAGATAAGGTAAGTTAAGTACATGCAAACGAGTGTATATTTAAAAAATCTGAGTGAGTCAAAATGGGTGAGTCAAAATGTTTCACAAAAAAAAGCAAATATTTCGCGAAATGAACATCATATCCAAAAACTAAAAACTAAGTGTTTAATATTTTTTTAAAATCTATCGAATAATACCAAACATGACCCCCCACGGAGAGGGTGGGGGGTAAATTTAAAATTTTAAATACAAATCCCGCGATATTTCGCAAAATAAACATCAGATCCAAAAACTGCAAAATACACTTATTAAGTATTTTTAAAAAATATATCGAATGGTACCAAACACGACCTCCCAAGTAGGTGGGGTAGGGGGTTACTTTAAAATCTTAAATAGGAGCCCCAAATTTTTATTGCAGATTTGGATTCCTCACGTAAAAATAAGCAACTTTTATTCCAAATATTTTTTTAAATTATGTCGAACTGAGAAATGTAGAACACTTTAAATATCTTGGGGTCTGAGTTAATGGAACTAATGAGCATAGTAATCAAAGAAATAATCCTGAGAGGAGTCAGAACCTACTGGAAATATCACAATTCACTAAAAGACAAGAAGCTTGTTCAGAATACTAAATTTAAAAATATACAGAGCAGCAATTAGAACAGGAATCACATATGGTGCTGAAGTAATATTTTTGACACAAAAAGATGAAGATAGATTGACAATGAATTCTGAAGAGAAAAATGATTCGGAGAAAACAGGTCCACTACGGGGCTGATTAATTACGAAGCAAGAGAACATTTTAAAGTAGAAGACATCATCAGAATTAGTTTTTAGGCAAGTCACCAAATGGAGACCAGTATTAGGTAGACCAAGAGGAAGACCCAAAACCATATGGAAGAACGAAATAGAAAAGAATCTGAAGAAGATGAGTGTTAGGAAATGTAGGAAAATATCAAATAGCAAAAATAGTAACGAATGAAGAAATAATGTAGAATATGCTAAGTCACACGAAAAATAATTTTAAAACCAAAGTGTAAATGTAACAAATGAATTGAAAGAGTCTAAATAAGGCAATAGTCACTCCTCTAGAAGTGTAGATAACATGATGATGATGAAACTTGAAATATTACTATTATTGTTCGGCTGAACAAACAGCAACAGCATCGATTACTACACAAACCCTTACCAGTACGACTAACTAACCTGAAACGTACCAATCTAATCAAGCTCCAACTACATCATTACACCAAAGCAGCTTTTTACAACATGCTGAGTCAAAATTACCAAACGTAATTACAGAAGTAACCGAAAACAAAGACACTCATTTAAAACTCTCTATAAATGAATTCGCCTCACCAGAAACTGACAATGTACTTCAAGAAGATCTATTTGTATTACCAAAATCCACAGGAATTCTAAAGAAGACAAAGACATCTAAACTTGAAGAAACGCATTCGAATGTATCCATTTATTGCATGACAAATTCTGCCAAAACCTTCATCAATAATCACGAATCACCATTTCCGCTGAACAGTGTTCAATTAATCCTCCTCCTAGAAAACATAGCTGGCTTATCGAACCCCATAATCTCAATTAAAGACTTCACTTCTGATTTGAGAGGTCTCGGTGACATGTTAAAGCAAATCTATCCCTACTTAAAAGAAAAATCAATAAAAACAAGGCTCACTTGACTAACTTGAATAGAAAAATACTTGCTCATCTTGGAGAGTTGGGCTCCGGATTAGAAAGTCATCACAGAACGGATCACAGTCATCATAGATCAGGCATTGAAGAGGCAGACAGAAGTTCTCGTAGTGCAGCAACAAGTGCGGAATCTGAATTAGTGCGTAAGTGTGTATGTAAAGACCCCAAAACGTTTTTTTTTTAACAAAAGTGATTTTATGTCGCAATCTAAACGAAGATCATCGGTAAAACCAGATACACGACAGTGGAAAACAAGTGCTGGTTCGCGGTTTATTCAAACAGTTCTAACGAGCCTACTTATAGGACACGCCAAGATTACACACTCATATTTACTTTCGGCCAGTGAACGTCCCATGTGCGACCTATGTGCTACGCCTCTTACCGTCACCCATCTGTTAATTAAGTGTCCAAAATATGAAAGCGAACGTTCAATTAACAATCTACCAAACACTCTTCCAGTTTAATTAGGAGAAAACCGTCCAGTAAAAGACTTACTGTTATTTGTTAAAAATCATTGTTAACCTTTGTTTACCGAGTAATGCCGCTAATAACCTGTTGGTAAATGCGGTTACTTTTCTTTAATAAAAATATAAATAAAAAGTGTCAAACATTTACTATCTACGACTAACAAATTAGAATAAAACTCATCTCTGAAATGATTTCCCAAGTTAACTTTGTTATAGTTTACATAAATTACTGTCCTTTTATTGCAATTTAAATCCTAAAACGATATAATGTAGTATAGATATCGCACTCGAAGGTTAAATATTATGCTACAAAACTGACCTACACCCATATATTTTTTATTACCTCTTGATTTATATACGGTTACCGCTAACCGCAATGCTGTAATGAAAACTCAATTTTCGGCAAAATCAACTTTATTATTAATTCATTAATGTGAAAATTCGTAGCAGTGTCAGCTGTTTCTCATGTTTACCTGGGTAATGAGTTTAAATAAGAAAGCAGTGAAGAACGAGGTAAACATTGGCAGAAATAAATGGGCTTAAAGAGTAGACCTTTCTGTTTATTTTAGGGTAGAAAGGAGTATTGACACAACTAATTTGAACCACTACGAGAATATGGGAATTCGTGAACATTTCCAATGTTTTCTTTTGCTCTTTGTAGGAGTGTATGTAGACGAAAGGGCCATTGTAACTATTTGTGGATAGCTTATAAAATAATGAGTTAATTTTTTATTTTGGACTGTAGTATAGGGCTTTCAGTATGCTTCTTAAATATGCATATATATTTCTGTCAATAATAGTACGTGAAAATTTAAAGTTTTGCAAAGACATTTTTAAGATGAAAATTTTAAAATTAATTTTTGAATGTTATAACTCTAATTGAATGGACAATTATTAATGAATGTCCTGAAATTAAAGAAGATCGACTACAATGACCTCAGGATCAGATCTAATTTATAATATAAGCTTAACGAATAGCTGTCAGAAGAAATTGAAATTGGACGTGGGCTGAGACAGGGATACGTATTGTCGCCAGTTCTCTTTAATGCCTGCTCGGAGGAAATCCTACAAAAAGCACTTGAGGGTGAAAAAGCTGGAATAAATATGAACGGAGTTCCCATTAACAATATTAGATATGCGGATAACATTGTCATCTTAGCCGAAAATATTAAAGATTTTCAGAGACTAGTGAACAGAATAGCGATATACAGGGTGTCCTGAAAAGATTGGTCATAAACTATACCACACACTCTGGAGTCAAAAATAGTTCGGTTGAACCTAACTTACCTTAGTACAAATGTGCTCATAAAAAAGTTACAGCCCATTAAAATTACAAAATGAAAATCAATTTTTTTCAATATATCGAAAACTATTAAAGATTTTTTATTGAAAATGGACATGATTCTTATGGCAGGATCATCTTAAAACAAAATTATAGTGAGCTTTGTGAGATTTGTACACCCCATAAAAATTGTATGGGGGTTTTGATCACTTAAACCCCCCAAACTTTTGTGTACGTTCCAATTAATTAATTATTGTGGTAGCATTAGTTAAACACAATGTTTTTAAAACATTTTTGCCTCCTAGTATTTTTTCGATAAGCGAGATTTTATGCGGCTTCTTTTTTAATATATTTACATAAAAATTGTATGAGACTTTTGTGCCTTTAAACCGCCCAATTGTTTGTGTACGTTCCAATTAAACTATTATTGTGACCACATTAGGTAAACACAGTGTTTTTAAAACTTTTTTGTCTCTTAGTCTTTTTTTGATAAGTCACCTTTTATTAAGATGTGGCATCTTTTTCAAAATATACCTAAAAATGTAAATTATAAATACATTTTCAGATTATTAACAGGTCTCTATAATCGTACTTAACCATATACAAATATGTGGTGGATTCGATAAATATTCAAAATATCTCGATAAACACTGGCTTATCGAAAAAGTCCTAAGAAGCAAAAATGTTTTAAAAACAGTGTGTTTGACTAATGGTGCCACACTAATAATTAAATTGGAACGAACACAAAAGTTTGGGGGGGTTTAAGGGAACAAAACTCCCATAAAACTTTTATGGGGTACACACATTTTACTTTAATTTTTATTTAAGATGCTGCTGCCATAAGAATTCCGCATGTCCATTTTCAATGAAAAATCTCTAAGAGTTTTCGATATATGAAAAAAAATTGATTTTAATTTTGTAAGTTCAAAGGGCTGTAACTTTTTTTGTGTGCACTATTGTATATAGGTAAGTGAGGTTCAATCAACCTATTTTTGACCCCAGCATCTGTGGTATAATTTATGACCAATCTTTTTGGGACACCCTGTATAGCAAAGAATACGGTATAGCAATGAACATCAAGAAGACAAAATTTATGAGAATACCTAAAACTCAAAGACATAACAAGAATCTCCTCATAAACGGAACCAATGTCGAACGAGTAGACCAATATGCATATCTTGGAAAAATCATCAACTTCACAAATGATTACTTCCAGGAGATTAAAATTAGAATAAAAAAGGCTAGAGAGAATTTTAACAAAATGAGAAAAGTGCTCTACACAAGAAATCTAAAGTTAGAGCTAAGAATAAGGTTGGATAGGTACTACGTTTTCTCGACTCTGTTTTACAGAATGGAAGCTTGGACCTTGAATGCAGCATCAATTAAAAAACTGGAGTCATTCGAGTTGTATGTATATAGAAGATTTTTAAAAATATCATGGACAGAACACGTCACAAACAAAGAGGTTCTGACAAAGATGAATAAAGAAATGGAAGTCTTAACAGGTTGACTGCCAGGCGGTCGTATACGACCGACAGTTCAATAAGTACTTCATGCCACGGCGGTCATATACGACCGATTTGATACCGTTTGTGATATAGTTCCTGTTTTGCCAGAGGTTGTGTATAGAAGCGCAATTATTGCAGTATTCGACCGCTGTGGCATACAGTTGTCGCATATACATATCAGTTTTCATTTTGTCAGAATAGGGGTGACTGAAACGATATCGAAATTTTGACATGTCTTTATTTTGGGTAAAAAATATAAAAAATATTCATTCCAAACTAAATAACATACAAAAGTTAAATAGGAACATGAAATAAATTATAAATTATCAGTTATTTGGAATGTTTGTCGAAACAATCTATACAAAGGCGAGGTTGACCTTCACAAGTGTCTGAGTAAGTTGCTAATTTTCTGACCCGATTTTTTGTTATGTTTCCCCGAATCATTTTTCATTTTATCATAATGGTCCTTCTTTTTTCACCAAAGTATGAATTTGCATCGATCTCCTTCTAGTTCGTCTTAATTTGTTGTCGTTCCCATTCGGAATCATTATTTGGCTCAATTTTGTATTCATAATTTAGGAGCGACTTTATTACATGCGCTCTCTAAATTCAGTTATTTTTAACTTTTTATCGACTAATTGATAGAAAATAATGTGAGAATTTACGAGTGATGTATCAAGAAGAAATTCCAAAGCGGGCTTCATGTACCATTTCAGTAATTTTCGTAGGGGTGAATTATAACTTGCCAGCTGGTCTGACTGGTCAATTGAGGACTTTCCCTCATTGTATTCCATTACAGCCTGAGGTTTATGAACAACACCACTAACTTCGTCGTTGAATTGCCTCAGATTCGGTAGTGTGTTAGTAGATAGTAATAAGATATCTCTTTTATACTTCTACTTCAAACCGCAGATGCCTCCCTCGTCTTCCAACAAAAATGTTTTCCCTTTTTTCAATTTTTTATTTATTACTTCTTTTGGGTTTCCACGACGATATGCTCTTAGTACTGTATTAATTCTTTTTTGTTAGTAGGAGCCCATCGATATAGTCTAGATTCGTTACCGATATGCAGCGTAATTTGCCTGTAATCCAGCTTCCGCAGGATAGTTGAAAATCTTGTGATTTTCAATAAGTTTTTTCCATGAGAATTGTTCGTATCATCAGCCTGACTTTGGTGATCTACATTTTCCTGTATCCCTAAAAATTAGACGAGATTGTTGCCTTGCTAACAATCAAACCTCTACTGAAGAAATATTATTCAAAGCAACCACTCGGCGGAATAGTACACGACATGAACAGAACGACCGTCCAAACGACCGCTAGGCACCACAGGAATACGTATACGTATGTCGCCTACGCCCCAGCGGTAGTATTTTTTTCAAAAATTTGGACTAATAGATTTGATAAAATTGATGAAACATTAGTAATAGAAGTATTTCAGTTGGTTGCCAGATGCACTTTTTTTAACTTGGAACCATGGACTTTTTTAAACATTTTTTTTTGTGGCAGTCAACCTGCTAAATACAATCAAAACCAGAAAATTGGAATATCTCGGACATATTACACGTGGAGAGAGATACAACTTGCTCCAACTCATTATGCAGAGAAAGATTCACGGAAAAAGGAGCATAGGGAGACGCAGAATACCGTAGCTGCGCAACCTGCGACAATGGTACGGATGTATACCAAATGAACTTTTCAGAGCAGCCGTCTCCAAAGTCCGAATAGCTATGATGATTGCCTACCTCCGACGCGGAGATGGCACTTGAGAAGAAGCTCTCTAAATTATTGACAATATCATATTTTTAATAATTTTGAAAATTATAAAATTTATCAAAGGAAAATAATCACATTTTTAGAGTTGCACATACTACATGGTCTGATAAAGAATCTAATTTGAAACGAAAAACATGTTTTTCCAAAAAATTATTTTGCCCCGAATCCAATTCAATTCTGGAAGCTCTGCAAAATAAGTATTTGTTTTATTAATTATTTCTGCATTAGAATAAAAATTTTAATTTACAAGACCTGTTCAGCTTTGGAAACACATAATATTCGGAGGGGGGCCAAATAAGGAGAATAAGCTGTCTAGAAAGCAATTCGAAGAACAACTCATAAAATTTTGGTATTGTTATAGCGCTCTTAAACTGGAAGGCAAACCACATAAACTTAATATCATACAAGTTTATGCGCCAACCAGCACATCAGATGACATAATGATCGAGGAGTTCTACGAAAAACTGGAAAAGAAAATCGTCAACATACCAAATAAAGAGCTTACTTTAGTATGTGGCGACTTCAATGCAAAAGTTGGCAACACTACACAGAATGACGACATAAAGAATGTACTGGGGAAGTTCGGTATATGCCAGAGAAATGAAAGAGGTAGCGGTTTAATCGAGTTTGCTATCAAAAACAATTATTCAATCATAAATACTCGATATAAAGCACGTACGTCTTTTTTTTTTTTTTCTTCCTTATTGGCTTTGGATTACTTGATCCATTCAGCCACGATAGATAATAAATTACTGTTTGCTACAATATTCCAAATATAATACATTGCATTACATAACACATTAGGTACATGTGCACACATATAATACTTATGCACGCACATACATGCATACATACATATGTAGAAGTGGAAACATTTAATTGACCAGTAGGTATACTCCTCATTCATGGCCCTAACCAACTTAAATTAATTTACAAATAATTAAATCGACAAAAAAAAACTACATGCTAATACTAAATACTAATACTAAATGCTAATAAATATATGTTTTTTTTACACAGCGATAAGGCTTCAACCCGGATCAACCCCGCGGAGGTTTACACCCTCTTTGTGTTTTTAATTTTTTTTTCTCTTTTTTATTTTTTTATAATTTATTGTACTTTTTTTTTTAATTTTTTTTCTTTTTTTTTAATAAGATTTAATTTTTTTTATACATTTTTTTTTGTATACATATTTTTTTGTATATATTTTTTTTTTTATTTTTTCAATATAAACTTTTATACAATTTTATTCTTATTACCTCCCTGCAAAATCTACTTAATGAACTTTCACAGGGAGACAATATTACATAATAAGGATAAACATAAAAAAACAATAATTATTGCTAAACACATTCAACCGGACTCATTCAGTGCAAGTTAAATTTTCCTCTTAGTCCTTTTTAAAAACTCCCAGATGATTTGTTTAATTTTAGAATTTCTACGAGACAAATATAAAAGAGAAGCATTATTTTGTGGGAAAGGTATTTCTTCTTGAACCAGATTGTGCATCAAAAATTAATTGCAACATCATTATGTTTGCATCCAAACAACCAATGATTAATATCGTCAACATATCCATTGCAATCGCAAAGATCTGATTCGGATAGGTTAAATCTATAGAGGTATGACTTGACAGTGGCATGATTAAAGAGACATCTAATAAACATGGCATATATATTTCTATTGGGATAACTTCTGAAAAAAAGCACGTACGTCGACTTTATATTTGGAAAAATCCTGGAGATACGTCTAGAAATAAAATAGATTACATACTTACCAATATTCGCTGGATATGGTCAATTCAAACAGTCAGATCATATCCAGGGGCGATATGCGAATCCGATCATACTCTACTCGTAGCTAAAGTAAAGCTTAAACTTAAAGCTCCCAACAAACGAAATGAGACAAATAGGGTAGAACTAAGAAAGAAGGACGACCTGCTCTAGGAAGTACATAAAATAATGCCCTCTATTCGTAACGGAACACCACAAGAAATATGGAAGACTTTTAAACATTGTGTAACAACACCAATTGATCATCCAAAGATAAATAATCCTGTGAAACGGAAACACTGGATAACAGATGAAACCATTAAATCATTGAGAATAGAAGAAATCTTTGTGAAAGTGGTGTGCATGGTGAAAGGGAAAAAGCTAGTTTAAGAAACCTCAATAGAGAAATAAAACGAAGATGCAAGGCAGACAAAAACAGTACTATTAAAGTATATGCAAAGGGATTGAGAGAAATGATCAGAATAATCAGCCGAGAGATCTGTTTAGAAAAATACGCTACTTAACAAGAGAGATTTTAAAGCCAGAACTTGGGCCACTGAAGACAACACTGGAACTCTGAGAACAAACAGAAAAGATATAGCAGAGACATGGAGATCGTATTGCAGGGACAAAGATGATCAACGCCAAGAACCTGTTAACCAAATCTCTGATGAGATTGTAGAAGAACCTGATATACTTGAAAATGAAGTAAGACTCGCGATCAGAAAGTTCAAACATAATAAAGCACCAGGTCGAGATATGATAACAGCCGAAATACTCAAAGCCACAGAAGAAACTGGCGGAAAATTATTTCATCTACTCTGTAACCAAATATGGCATTCTAAACAATGGCCTAAAGACTGGACAAAATCTACAATAACGACAATTCATAGAAAAGGCTTCCATAAATGCGACAATTAAAAAACTATTTCTCTCATATCACATGCCAGTAAAATAATGCTACATATAATCAATGAGAGACTAAAAACATTCCTTCAAAGAAAAATTCCACAAGAGCAAACTGGATTTACCAAAGGTAGAGGTACTCGAGAACACCTGTTAAATATAAGACAGATAATCGAAAAACTCTAGAGAATTCAATATTCCACTGTGCATATATGCTTTACAGATTATCGTAAGGCGTTCGACAGGGTCAAGTGGAGACACTTATGGCGAATACTAAAAGAAGTAGGCGTACCCCAACATCTTATTTCGCTTATAACTAAACTATACGAACACACTACTGGATCAGTTAAAGTGCTTGACATATTTTCAAACGAATTTCATCCAGAACGGGGTGTCAGACAGGGATGTATACTATTTCCACAATTATTCAATATATATGCAGAGCATATTATGAGAAGAGCACTTGACGGATGGGAAAAAGGCATCTCAATAAATGGTCATAAAATAAACAACCTACATTTCGCAGATGACACGGCCCTTCTTGCATAAAGTTAAGCAGAGCTTATTGATCTTATACGACTGGTTGAAAACGAAAGTCAAATATTTGATCTGCAATTAAACATATCAAAGATAAAGATCATGATAGTGGATAGAGTACATAACAATCATCCACACATAACCACAATTAATCGGTTTGAGATTGTGAGCTCATACTTATATCTGGGATCATTAATCACAAATACAGGGTCACTACAGGAAAAAATAAAACGTAGATGTGACCTAGCAAAAGTCGCCACAGCAAAAATGACCACAATATGGAAGGACTGTCAAATTTCAAGAGCGTTAAAGATGAGGTTGGTAAACTGCTTAATATTCCCAATACTGACCTACGGATGTGAATCTTGGACCCTGAGAAATTCGGAAAGAAGAAAGATAGACGCCATTGAAATGTTTTGTTGGAGACGAATGCTACGAATTCCTTGGACCGACCATAGAACAAATAATTCAATTTTAGGAGAGCTAAAAGTTAGCCAAAGACTCTCCAGTAAAGTCCATCTCCAACAATTAAAATACTTTGGACATGTTATGAGAGGAAACACAGAAAACATGTAAAGGCTCATTATACAAGGAAAGGTGGAAGGCCGAAGATCACGAGAAAGATTCCCAACAAGATGGATCGATCAAATTACAGGAATATGCAAAAGACCTATGCATGAGTTAAAAGAAATTACCAGAGACAGAGATCTTTGGAGGCGGACAATACATGACATCACGTCGACCACTACACTCCCTCCGGGGGGTCAGGGTTGAAGAGAGAGATAGCGCTCTGAAACGAGTAGGCGATGGACTACCCCAGCTAATTGAAACAATATTCGAAAATATTACCCCAAACAACTAAGATAGCCATCGTTACACCCTTAGCTTAGCTCAGTCACTCAGGTGTGTGTTCGTCTTGTCCTAACCTTAGATATGAACTATGAAAATTGGAATGGAAACAAACAAAACAATATTTTTAACTAATCATGTTTATTGTTCATAAAGATATAATAAATAAAATGACTTAGTAAATTGCATTAACCAATATATTTAAATTCTTGCCAAAAACTAACAATTCTGGATTATACTTATGGCTTTTGGTAGCTGATGGTATCTTCTTGATGTCGTATGGTACTGCTGTAGACTTCTTGTAGGCCTGGGCGGATCTTCGGCCCTAGGCCCCTGCAGCTAGGGATGGTGGTCGTTGCAGTCTGGATGTCATTGTCTTCGCCTTCAAGTGTGCATCACCGGTGATGTGAGGCTTAGGTTCCCGAAGAGGGAAAGGTTGATCTCTTTCCAAAAACCCAAGAGGAAGATTTGTTGAAATAGAAATCATTTATTTTTGAAGCTGCTCTGCCTTTTAAAACATTACCCCTCCATTTTGAGAATGAGATATGGGGGTTGTCACTGTCATTAAAATGACATGACAACGAACCTTGGACCGAAATTTGAAATAACGAACATGGAACACAATAGATGATACAATGTAAATAGGGTTGCCTATTATAGAACGGACGCCAACCAATTTTTAAAGGGGAAATGGGTAAACCAAATAGAAGAAGATAATTATTAATGAAATAGTTAAGGAAATAAGGTAAAATAATTATTTAAAAATAAAATATCAAAGATGTGACGTTTGTAACGTTACACACTCCTCTCACCCATCAGAAAAATTTTGAACACAAGTGAGAAATTTTTCTCAAAGAAAACAGGAATGTTACACACTCCCTCCACTCATCAGAAAAATTTCGAACACAGGTGAGAAATTTTTCTCAAAGAAAATATGAAGACAAAGTTCTAACCAGAAATAAATATATGCAGTAGTAATCGTTCAGAACAAATCAAAAATAAATACTCATAATAAAGTAATTATTAAGTCAATGTGTATAGTTAATTTAAATTATTAATCATAAAAAATTTTAAAGTACCAAAATAATTTTCAGATGTTACTCTGGGGAAAACAAAAATATTACCCAATAAATTGTAGTATTCATCACACTATAAAATATTTATTTATTATAAATAAATGACTACAGAGAATATCTATCTCTGGGAAAAAAAATAAATGTATTTTAAAAAGTATGAAATCAATTTAAAATTATAGAGACATAGTATAAAGTATTAATCAAATTCAACTAAAAATCCAAGTAAGTAATAATTAAAGGTAAATAAGTTGACCTAAGCCAAATAATGCTGTTATTTATAAAAATGAATTGCAAATATTCAGGTACTTATATAATATAGAAGGCATATAACCAAAAAGTAAATATAATGGATATCACATCCTTAATAAAATAAATAAATAGCTAGTGGAGCTACTAAGAAGTGAATCTCATAACAAAACACCAGTACCCTGGATAACGAGTACGGAAAGTAAGGTAATAATATCGTCGGCCCAATGCCAAAACCATGAATGTGAAAAATCGTGATTTGGAGATATTTGGGTTTGAAGGTTTTGATACTCTGTGAAAATTCAGATTTTTGTCGGAATAATTTAATTTCTTGGGAGATATAGGATCTAATTTGACAGTTTATGACTTGCTTATTATTTTTTCTGTTTATTAGCCCCCACCTTCCAAAATGTCACATTCTTGGATTTGGCATTGCAAAATTTTCTTTCAAATCACTTACAGCACAATAAGAAAACCTAAAGACACAATGATTTTCAATATTTTTATTAATTTGAAATATCAATAAATATGTGTATTTCATTGGGAAACTAGGATAAACTCAGCAGCTATAAATGTAAGAAAACAAAACAACTTAAACTTCTAAATCATTGGCAAAATAAACTATAAAATCGAAAAATGTTTTCTCAAAAAATACTGAAAATACAAAAGGAACTATATTCATATGCTTGAATGAGCTTGAGTGTAAAGTGAAATGGTTTAATTTTCATCTGAGTCAGTATTTTCACTGTCATCTCGTTCTGGTAATCTATTCCTAATATTATTATTAATTTTTAGCGACTTATAAAAACTGTGATGAATTTTTGGGATTGTTAAACCAGAACACATTTTTTGTAAATTCTGATATTTTGGCTTCGCAATGGGTAACTCACATTCGTATGATTTTTTTAACTCCGCTGTTTTTGGTCGACCACGAAATTTTTTCATGCAGTTTATCTCATGAAATTCTTGTTCAAAATCTATTTTGTAAAACACCTTCGTCATGTCCAATTTAAGATAACGAATCCAGCAAACCTTACGCCATGGTATTTTGTTCATCTCAAATTTTTGCGCTGCAAATTCTTTAAAATCATAAACATCATCAAAGCTTCTGCTCCTCACTTCAAATGGGCGTGGTTTCATACGAGCATCTCGTATTACTTGCGCCCAACCTTCAGGAATGTATACAGGAACATGCTTAGCTTTCTGCTCAATTTTAGAATGTATGGAATCGCATTCCATTTCAGTGTGTCCGCTTTCGAAAAATTTATGATCGATGATTTTCAAGCTAGGATGAACAGAAATGAGGTGCATACACATAGCAGCAAAATTTGAATTTTTTTGTTGGCCACTACAGCCATCTGATATCATTCTAACTTCTGTCACTTCTGTATTAGATAATACGTATTCATAGATAAAAGAAGCGATTTCATTTGAACCCCATTTACCCTGGGTTTCATCCCATAGATAGCAAATGCCATCTTGGTTTCCAATATTATAAACTGTCAAGTTATAAACAGCTAACTTGCGCAAGTAAAATATCTGTCCTGCTGATCCTTTTGGAGTTGTGAGTACAGCTTCAAGGTCAAAATTGAATGCTAATATAGTAGAATTGTCTATTGCTTCCAGTTTATCAGCACTGCGAGCCTTGCGTGCAAATTCCTTTCTTCTCAAGTGTTGCTGGAAAGTTTGTTCTTGGGCTTCTTTTTCTTCTCCAGTCATATTTTTCTGTGCCAAATATATCTTGCACTGATCCTTCTTTGGCTTGAAAAAACCCACGTTATATTCTTTAAAAACTTGTCTGTATTTTTCGATTGAAACAGAGCGAATATTTTTTTCTTTGCATTGTGATTTATACATATTGTGCATTATGGACAAGTTTAGGGTAGGGTCTAAATATTTTTTTTACTTGAAGCCCTACAGTAATGTGACTCAACTGCAGGAAATGATAAAATATGATCACGTAACATTTGCAAACAATCCTCAGTTAACTTATTAGCAGGACTATGTTTGCCACGGCGGTCTTTTTCTATTGTTCCAGTCGAAGATCGTTTTTGTAAAGATATTCTTATGAATGAATCTGTTACATTAAGTGTAGATATGAAAAATTCGCGGCACACCTTATTTTTTTGTCCATCAACGGTAAAAAAATAATTACAGGTGTTGACCCTTCTGGAAGTTTCTAGATTTCTGATACTTATTTTTTTTTGGTATTTGTTCAACATGATGAATAATGAAACTCCGCTGATCATCTAATGACGAGAGTTGCCGAAATTCTTCATAAATGTTTGACCTATTCTCTTCTGAAACAGATTCGAGTCATTTATGTTTCGGTTTGCCACCACACGGGCATGGTAATAACGGCCTTGCTGGTTTCTCTATATTTTTAACACTTAAGTATGCCTCTCCTCTAAGTCTTTTTTGTTTTCTGATATTTTTTTTCAAGTTCCAATGTTTTTCTTCTTCCTCTTTAGTGGAATTTTTTCTGAAATAGAAAGCAATGAGTATTTATGGCACTATTAAATTATCCAAAAATTTAAAAACAGTAAGACTTGTTTGTATTTTTAAATATTTTTTTCAACTTACTTGCTTCTTCGCTTGTGTCCTTAGAAGAACTAGAAGAGCTTGAGAATTTAGAGCAAGTGGAGCAACTAGAAGAACTGCTTGTACTGTCAGATTCATTTTCAGGATTATAATTATCTGACGACGATGCTCTGTAGTCATAATCACTATCAAATTCAGTTATTACAACATTTTGTTCTTTAACATGAGATAGTGTTTCTTTTTCATCTTCTGGACATTCATCTAAACTAATTAAGTTAACTTGGTCAAAAAAATACACCTAAAAAAATAATAAAGAAACTACCTGCTATATTATTGATTGTATGATTTTCATTGCTAGCAAGTATTGATTTGGTAGTTGAAACATTTTGAATTTCAGCCAGAGGTAGTATGTCTTCTTGAGCATCGGTGCCAGAAATTGTATCTAAAACAATATCTTGGCTTCAAAAATAATTCACTAATACCAAAAAATATTATCTCTCCCTGTTATATTATCCGGTATTGGTTGGAGAGTGTCATAAATGTCTCCTGCATCGCAGGTCACCTAAGAAAAATACACAAAATGTATTTTCTATTTTGATGCAAAGTCAACCATATTATTACCTTAGTTACATTTTGGTCCATACATTGCTCATCTCTTTCATGTTTAGGCCTAACGCTATCCATTCTTTTTTGGGTTCTAGATGTCACGTTTATCACTTTATAATTCATTTTCCACTACTCAAAATCTGTACACGAATGTGACAAAGTATACCATACACTTACAATGTCAAAACAACAAATGTACCACATTCACTGACTTGGAACTTTTAATGCAAGGCCAAAACCACGAAAGTGTCACATTCACGATACGCGCGTTGCGTCAGTCGAATACAAACTAAGATACATAAAGAAATAACAACAAATAATAACAACAACTTGTTTTTATTTCTCTATGCTAAGATACGTCAAAGGCAGTACACCTACCCCCACCAAAACCATGATGCTTGCAGACTCGTTGGTTTGGCATTGTCAAGAACTGGTTTAGAGGTACTTGAAAATGTAGATAGGTAAAAATTACCAATTTTGCACATTCATGGTTTTGCCTTGGGGCCGACGATATAATAATCAATATAACAAGGTAAGTAAAAGCATATTAATAGACAAAGATAATATAAGTATAATATAGTGAAAAGAAATGCAAGTGCAACTTGTGAGTCTTGTGAGTCGGTGCATTGTCTTGGAGAAACAACATTTTTATTCTGTATATGGGACCTATTCTCATTGAGTTCCTGCTTCAATTTATCCAATAATGAACAATAATATTGACTGTTGGTAGTTTTATTTTTTTCTGGATTGTCAATTAAAATTATCCCATTCCAATCCCAAAATACAGTGGCCAGTGGCCATGGTCTTTCAGACCCATTGATCGACTCTTGGCTGCTTCGACACACTTTTTTCGGTTTCAGTCCACTCCCGTGCATTCATTGTGTTATCTGATATGTAGCACTGGATGCAGGTTTCGTCAACGGTTAACAATCGATTCAAAAGTTCAGCGAACTGCGCTGCATGCGGTCCAAACACTGCTGAAACGTGGACACAGGATCATGCTTTGGTCAATGTTTAGCAAGCGTAGCACCTATCGGCAGAATAATTTTTTCATATTCACAACTTTGTTCAAAATATTACTAGTCTGCTCTTTACTAATTTTGATGCCTCTGTCAACTCACTAATACTTTGCTTTGAGTGTATCATAAGCTAGAACTATTTCATGGACTTTTTTTCAGAGTTTCAAGTGTGACTGCATCGGCAGGCCGTCAAGTACGTGGTCCATATATACGGTCATTAAAAATAAAATTTAAATGTTTATGTATAGTGTAACCACCATAACCACCGTCTTCATGATACTTGTGATCACCGACCCCAAAAACCGCCGAGTCGCAGAAGCACCAATTTTGTGTTGAATTCCCATAAATGTCCAGGACACGAAGCCCATCTTGTGCAACAATTTTCTCGGAGACTATCGCCAATATGATATTAGTGTTCAGCGGCTTGAATTTTGTATCGAGTTTCCATAAAACTCTAGGAGACGAGGTCTTTCCTGAGTACCAGGTGCCTCGGAGATCATTGACGTCATAATATTCATGATCACCAACACCAACACCCCCTGAGTAACGAATTTGCATTGATTTTTATTGATCCTCATGATACCATCGCCGTCATAATATTCGTGTTTAGCGAGCCCAAAAACCCTCGAGAATTAATATTGAACTCATTTCCGCCAATTATTTACGAATCAACAATCATTTTTCATCACATCGAAATGCATTTGAAAATAATTGCCCTTAAAAAAAGGACTTTTTATAATACATACCACGTTTTAATTATTTATAGGACATAATGTAAAAAGTATAATAAAAATAATCATTTTTCAAAAATGTATAAACATTTTCAATTTCTTTGCATCACGAAAATGCAGCAGCTGTATAATACCTTGGTTAAATCTGTTTGATTTATAAATTTTTAAAATCTCAGGAGGTATAACCCAAGAAAGTATCCCACCTGTTGTCAATCTGGTAGTATGGAAACGATATTTTTTGTCGTTTTCTGTGCTACTTCGATTGATAACTTACTTTATTTTTCGGTAGATGGCTCTAGTTCTTCCGTGACATTTATTTCTTTGCATTCGGAAAGTGTGATACCTGGAGAAATCGGTGAGAAGAGGATATGGGACTACTGATGAGGGGGAAAAGACCCCCTAAACTGGTATAAACTCTCACTGTACTCTCCGATTTAACCAGAGTATTATGCAGCTGCTGCATTTTTGTGTTGCAAAGAAATTGAAATATTTATACATTTTTAATTCATTTACTCTTTTCTAGCAGTATTAAGGAATCTTTCTTGTTGGAACTTTTACCACGCTGAGCAGATGAGTTGTGAATTATTTAAAATTCTCTCATCTTAATTTCATCGGCATCCTGTATGATTTATAAATTTTGAAAATCTCAAGAGGTGTAACCAAAGAAAGTATTCCATCTGTTGTCAATCTGATGGTATGGGAACGATATTTATTGTCGTTTTCTGTGCTACTTCGATTGATAACTTACTTTGTTTCATTTTTCAAATCAAAATATCAATTTTAAAAACAAACAGGATCTCCGATGCTGGAAATCAAACCTGAGTCTCCTGAGTGAAAACCAAGTCTCCTAACCACAAGATCATTATTTGTTTGAGATTATTATAGTGTGATATAAGTATGAGTGAGAGAAATGTGGTGAAGTACGGTGTTCCGCAAGGAACGATTCTTGGTCCATTGTTGTTTATAATTTATGTTAATAATTTATTGTCAATGAAATTAAAAGGTAAAATTATTAGTTATGCAGATGACACAGCTGTACTCTGTACTGCAGATAATTGGGAGAATCTAAAATTATTGGCTGAAGAAGATTTAAAAAATTGTTTTGATTGGTTTGCACACAAACAACTAACTGTTAACTTCACAAAAACTTTCTTTTTGCCTTTTGGATCTTACAAAACAAGTCTGCCTAACTACGAAACACTAATAATATCCAATGAAGGATATAAGGATCAACATATTCTGTCTGCTCATTCTGTAAAGTATTTGGGAATTACAATTGATAGTCATTTAAAATGGAACCTACATATTGCGAATGTGACTAAAAACTTTCGAAGTTTACTCTATAGATTTAAATACTTAAGCAATATTTTAGAACAGCGCCTTTTAAAAACTATGTACTTTGCCTTAGTAGAATCTAGATTATGCTATGGGATTCTTGGGTGGAGCGGGGGCGTATGGCAATCATTTGGAACAACTAAATGTCGTCCAAAGAAAAATTTTAAAATCAATTTATCGCAAGCCCAAGCTTTACTCCACAGAATTATTATACAAGGAAACTAATATTTTTGATATTAGGCAGCTTTATTTTAAAGCGGTTACTGTATATCAATATAAAAATAAACAAACACTACAGTTTCCCTTGCATGAATACTCCACCAGAAACAGGAATAAAGCGATACCCCCGAAAAGTGAAAAAACAATTGGACAGCGTTGTTTCACTTACCTAGGACCTAGGTCCTTTAACGTTTTACCCATAAATGTTCAGAATGTCAAGAATATAAAACAATTTAAAAAAAATTAAGGAAATATATTATAGATACGCCTCTTTCAGTAATACATGAATTAATTGAAGTTAGAAAATAAAACAAGTGTTTGAATATTGGACTCATAGTTGTTGTACCAAATTGTGTTTTTTTTTCTCATATATGTTGCTGTTATTTTTTGATAAATACATCGTAGGGATGCTGTATTTTTAAATTTTTTCCAAATTTTGAAATATAATTATTTTCTTTAATTATTTAATTATTCAAAAAAAAAGTAATGCTCTTTGCTTTTTCTTTGTTCTCTTATTATTAAGTAATAGATATTATATTATTGTATTGCCAGTGAAAAGATAGTGTGTACCTACTCAGGATATTTTTGTTACATAATGAACCAAATTAACCACTGCACAAGCATTCTGCTTCAAGTGGTATTTTTGTGTTTATTTATAGGGAATTATAATGATTTTAATGTATTACCATTGTATGTATTGTATCTTTTCTCTGAATAAACATTATTTATTTATTTATTTATATTTAGATAAATATTGGACATATACATAAATTAGATCTGAAGGTCCTTGCATTATTTAGATTCAAAATTGAATAAAATAAAAAATAAAACTCAATTAAAGAGCTGTTAAATATTGCATTTTAACCCTTATCCGGGCAGGGTGGGTCCAACGGGCCCGAGACGCCAATTCTTTTATCATAAACTGATAAAAAATTTTTATTGAATTTTATGCATAACTGAATTTGTTTAGAAGTATGTTTCCTTCAACATAGTCATGAGCTATTTAAAATATTCATTATCATTTTTGAAATTATTGCGTCAGAAAGAATTTTGTCACGTAAAGGGGCAACACGGGCACGTCGGACCCTATTTATATTTATACCTAAAGCACAGAATAACTAACCATACAGAAGCGAAACTCAGTCCCAAAATGATAACATAATTTTCATGCTCATGTGTCAATGTAACTGGTATAACCTCACTTTTAGACTGACAGTGACAGTTGTTTTTAGTTAAATTTTTTATTTATATATGTTTTATTTTATAGTTTATTTATATTTTATAGTTAAATTTTATATTTCAAAATTAATTAATAACTACTTGTCAAAATATCACATAATTTGAATTGGTCTATTCCTTAGAACATCAAGTTCCATTCTGTAACTAGGGCTCAAGGTCAAATATTTCGGTTACCACACAATCAATGGAAACGACAGTCAGTTTCGCTTCTGTATGGTTAGTTATTCTGTGCCTAAAGTCTAAGTATTTGTTACAGAAGTTAAACTGGTAGTCAGGTATTGTTTTTGTGGATTATCCAAACGACTTTTATGATTCCGGAAATCCAATAATAAAGTCTAAACGTGGAAAAACAATGTAAACATCTCTTTGGTGTGAACATCAAAGATATGCTTACAATAGGTGTTATATCTATTCTAAATGAATTTTAAAAATTGATAATCATTGTTGGAATGCAACAATATGGTTAGGTAGGTACCTATACATATTTTGAAATAAATATTGCATCTGCTATCAGTCGCTTGATATCGATGTTAGTGTGGAAAACTAAGCTCCTAAAATTTATTAAATTGCAGTGAAAGTAGATAGTGCTAATAAAATGTCACGAAAACAATCATCAGCTGCAGAACTGCAAGATATTGCTAATAATTTATGGGATTCCTATGATAAAGAATCTCCTGAAGTAGGTGGCATTCAAAGTGACTCTGAAATTGAAGATCATCTTTCGGAAGCAAGTGAAGAAGTATCAGCAAGTAGTATTGAGTGATAATAAAGAAGAACGTGTAGCTACAAGTTCCCAGATTTCAGAGTGTGTAATTTTTGAAACTAAGGCTGGAATTAACTGGAAGAGTTAACCACAACCGACAGGACGTATGCGATACTGCGACATAATAAAAAGCAAAGTGCACAAAGTAATGTTAGTCCCTGGTCAAAGTGTAGATAATCCTTTTGATCCCTTTTGTTTGTTTGTGGACGAAAAAATTGCGAACGAAATAGTAAAGTGTACAAATAAAGAAACCTAAGAAGTCCTGAGGATAGAGAACTGGAAATATTGCGACTCTACAGAGCTATATGCCTCTATTGGACTACAACTAACTACAGGACACCTGAGTGCCAACATCCATAATGTAGATATACTGTGGAGTAAATTTTATGGACCTACCATATTCAAAGCTACCATGGAGTTAAAACGATTCAAACATTTGCTAAGATTTGTTCGATTTGACGATGATAACACGAGGTCTGAACGAACAAGCGACAAATTAGCAGCAATACGCGATGTGTGGAATCAAGTCAACCAAATCTTTCAGAAATAATATTTACAAGGAAAACATATAACGGTAGATGAGCAACTTGTTCCGTATCAAGGTAGTCTTTATTTGGCTCCAAATGTTTATTACTTGTAAATAAATATTTTTTCTACAAAAGTTTTCTTGCATTTCATTATTTTGTGCAAATCTTTCAGATAGACCGCACCCTCGAGGTAGACCGCGTACTATACTAGCACCTTTTTTAACCTAGATAATTTAAATTTAACTTTAATAAAAAATCAAAAAAGAATAGGGTCAATCAGGGTAAATGGAAACTAGGGGTAATTGAAAACAGCTTAAACTCTGTATTCAAACATCCCGCTTATTAATGTGCAGTTTGTCTGTTAGTTGTAGCGGCAACACTGCTCCTAACATTCTATAATATTTCATGGCGGTGAACGATTAATGCGAAGGTAAGCTAATTTAAATTATTTACTACCATATAATTTGACGAGCAAACCAAGCAATGGAATAAAATAATCTCGTTTTCATTATTAAATATGTTTATACTGTTAGTCTTAGCATGTATCATGGTAAACAAATGATATGTTTAGATGTTGTTTTTAAGGTTAGCTAAATAATATTGTTCGTTTGGGAACTAGGAAGTGTTCCCATTTACCCCATCTAAATAATACGTTCGGGGTAAATGGAAACACATATTTGGGGTAAAAGAAAATATGTTTCCTTTTACCCCAAACAATTTGTTGTAACTCTAAATTGTTTCAGATGCCACGAAACTACTTTAGAAAGAGATCGGCGCGGCCATATTCAGCAGAAGACTTACGAAAAGCAGTTGCTGACGTTTCAACCAATAATTTAACATATCGGCAAGCTTCTGCTCTCTATGGAATACCAATTTCTAACATCTTCAATAGAATTAAAGGTCGTAAAATTGCTGAAGGAAAACTAGGTGGTGGAAGAAATCCCATTTTCACACCTGAAGTGGAACATGATATTGCTCAATGTCTCATGGAACGATCGAAAATGGGCTATCCTTGTTCAAAAGATGAATTGCTTCAATTAGTGCAGAATTACGTGTTACAAAATCATATAAAAACGAGCGTTAAGGATGGAAAACCTGGACACGATTGGTATATTGGGTTCATGTCCCGCCATCCTAGGTTAACCTTAAAGAAAGCTGAACATCTCCAAAAGTCAAGGATGTTAGCAAGAAACCCAGAGATAGTTTATGATTTCTTTGATAAATTGGAAGAAGTAATTTCAACTTACAATATCCTACCATCATTTACATTTAATACTGATGAATCTGGATTTAGTTCGGATCCTTCAAAAGTCCGTGGCATAGGCATCAAAGGAAAAACCTTAAGTCGCGTTAGCGGGGGTTCAGGTCGAGAAAACACCACAGTGTTGGCATGTTCAGCAGCAGACGGCACAATACTTCCACCTCTGATCATATTCAAAGGAGCTGCGGTCCAGGCTCGTTGGACATCACCCGCCGCTTATCCTGGTACTCTGTACGCAACAACGCGAAATGGATGGATGGAAGAAACACCTTTCTTTTATTGGCTGCAAACTTGTTTTATACCCCATGTGCGCAAAAAACGTTTAGAGCTGGAACTACCAGATGCAACCGCTCTACTTCTATATGATGGTCACAGCAGCCACGTAAGTCTACGCATAATAGAACTTGCTATGGAGGCTAATATTCAAATTATCAAATTTCCTAGCCATCTCACAGACAACATTCAACCCCTTGACAAATGCGTATTTGGCCCAGTGAAAAAAGCATGGGACCGAAAGTTGGTGGAGTTTGGTAAGGCCAATATTGGAGTTGGAACAGGACGTTTGCAAAAGCGTGATTTTGTTGAACTCTTGGGCTTAGTTTGGGCAGAAGCTATGACAAAATCAAATATTAAAGCTGGTTTCATCACCACAGGAATTTGTCCAGTAAATCGAAAGCGTTTTCCAGAAAGTTTGTTTGATCCAATAGCGCTTCTAGCTTATCAGAAAAGAAAACGGAGAAGTGATGTCGGCTCTGTAATCGAACCTGCTCCAGAAATGCAAGAAGCTGAAAATTCAAATTCATCTGTTGGTTTTGTTTCGGAAACGGAAGGACCTGGCTCTTCAGGTTCATCAGCGGCAGAATTGGAAAAGGCTGGACCCTCTAAGTTACCATCACTACCAGCTACTGTTACTGATTCTTCTATTCCATGTTCACCCTCTGCTATTGTTCAAATCTTTGCTGAAGCAATTCGTGAAAAAAGATCCTTGACAAGTGAAATCCAAGTTGCAAAAAAACCAACACCTCGTTTAAAGCAGCTGCGGTACGGAGAGGTAGTAACGACGGAAGAGGTGGCTGCTAGGTTCAGAGAAGCTGAGAATAAAAAAATAAAACGACCCAAAACAGTTGCGAAATTAAAAACTAGTAAAACCAACACTACAGAAAATAAGTTAAAAAAGAAAACATCTAGTAGTTCTTCCGATGATAATTCCAGTGACACAATGTCTCTTCATGATGAATCCGATGATTCTAAGTTTGTCAATTCAGACACCGAACAGAGTTCAGAGGAGGATTCAAGAAAGTTGCATTTTTTACAAGAGAATAAGAAAGCCAAAGCCGAAAGTCTTGAGAGCTCGGATGAAACAGAGATGAACATGCCACTTGCAAAATTGCGTGAAAAAATACAAGTGAAAGTTGGAGACTTTATAATTGTGAAATTTATTTACAATCTCGGCACTAAAAAACAAATCAAGAAAAATTTTGTTGCCGAAGTAGTCGACTTGGATATTAACATTTCAGCAAAATTTTTTAGAAAATCCAGTAAAACTACTGACACCTACATATTTCCCTTGGTAGAAGATAAGCAAGTGATTAATTTTGACCAAATAGTAGCTATAATAAAACCGTCAAATATTATGCGTGGTCGATATGTTTTCCCAAATATTTCAGATTACCGTTGTTGCTAGATACTTATTTTCATATGTTTATTACTAAATGTCTTAAAATGTACTAAAGTTAGCTACTTAGGTTTTATTCACATTTATTTCTTAAATTTAATAATTCTCTTTTCTGTTATTTTTTGTACTTTTCATAAATAAATTTTTTTTATTGGAAATTTTTGTATCATCGTTACTCAAGGATGTATTAAGAATGTTTCCATTTACCTCTTAGTGAGCTTAGCTGATATTCGTTGTAAATAACAGGTTGTTTTCGTTTACCCCAATATTACGGGTAAATGAAAACATTCATGGGGTAAATGGAAACACTCTAAAAAAATTCCTAGTCTGGCTTTAAGAAAAATTTTTGTGTCTTTTTGTGTATATTCTAACAAAATAAGCTTACAAGTATCAGTCATATACAGGAGAACTTAAAATTTTCATTTATATTTTTTCTAGATAATTTTAAAGAAAAGTCTGCAAAAATCGTTTCCATTTCCCCCGATTGACCCTATAAGAAATATATGGGTAAATATGAGTAGTACATTCAATAACAATAGTGGGCCCAAAGGACCCGAGTTGGCCGGTTACGTAAGTAAAATGTGTTGCCCGGATAAGGGTTTTAATCGAGTTCTGAGATATTATGAAAATTTCAGGTGTCTACGTAATGAAGTATGTTTAAAGTGGATTACAATATTCCCCGGACATAGTAACAAAAACCAAACCAAGTATACAGGGTGTCCAGAAACTCTACCGACAAACGAAGACAGGAGATTCTTCAGATAATTTTAAGATAATTTAACCTAATTCACTTAGTCCGAAAATGCTTCCTAAGGGAGCTAGAGCTCTTTGAAGATGGCGTCTTGTAATTAGCTTTTCTTAAATACCTCCAGAGCGCTTCTAGTTATAAAAACGAAAATTGGTACACGTATTTAACTTTTAGAGATAAATCGATTCCATCTAGTGTCAATTTCTAGTACCAGTCATAGGCGTCCGTTTTGGGTAGGGCAACAGTTATTTTGTCGCATAACTTTTTTAGCTTTAACTTGTATGCATTTCTGACACTGGATTATGAAATTTTAAAGTATTCTAGTACTAAAAGGTACTCTTGTTTTAAACCGGTAGGACACACCGTTTTCTAGAAAAATCGATTTGAAAACTTTTCGCTTTTTGAATTAAAAAAATAATTTAAAAAAAAACTGTTTAGAAAGACGAAAACTGGTTCATTTATTTATATTCCAGAGATAAATTCCAGAGATTTCATTAATTGCGAATTTTGAGTACTGGTCATAGGCGTCCGTTTTGGGTAGGTCAACAGTTATTTTATAGCATAACTTTTTGTCTTTAATTTTTGAGCATTTTGACACTAGATTATTAAATTATGAGGTATTCGAGTACTAAAAGTTACTCTTACTTTATGTTGGTAAAATACTTCGTTTTTTTGGTGAAAAGTTCTTTCAATTTTTTTTCAAATTCCAAGAACGAAAAACTTTCAAATCGATTTTCCTAGAAAACGGTGTGTCCTACCGACTTAAAGCAAGAGTACCTTTTAGTACTAGAATACCTCACAATTTAATAATCCGGTGTCAAAAATGCATAAAATTTAAGGACAAAAAAGTTATGCGATAAAATACTCGTTGCTCTACCCAAAACGGACGCCTATGACCGGTACTAGAAATTTGCAATGGATGGAATCGATTCATCTCTGAAAAGGTAATACGCATACCAATTTTCGTTTTTCTAAATAGAAGCGTTCTGGAGGTATTTAAGGAAAACTAATTTTATGACGCCATCTTCAAAGAGCTCTAGCTCCCTTAAGAAGCATTTTCGGACTAGGTGAATTGGGTTAAATTGTCTTAAAATTATCTGAGGAATCTCCTGTCTTCGTTTGTCGGTAGAGTTTCTGGACACCCTGTATGAAAACGTTTGAAAAATTCAGTTTCCTCCAATAATTAAATTTTCAGGTTATGCATCGTTATCACTTCAGTTTCCTCAGGCTCTTAGGTATCGAATGAAACAAGTTTTTTGATACGCATCGAACTACAAAAATTTGATAGGTTTATTGCTTCATTGCCTCTCCTAAATGGCAAACACGGTCCTTCGATGTAGGTAAGGGATGTAGGATGTAGGTATATTTTTAGGTGAAAACTGCAGTGAAAACTAATTCATAACGGGAAATTAAACAAATCACTTCTGTCGGTATATCTAAACTCAGATAAACCGTAGGATTAGCCTTGTAACTATTACCTTGTAACAAAAACCAATATGATTACTCCGATGCACATTTTATGCAGGGATCACGTTAGTAAACACGCCTCACCTTGGATCCGTGTAATCTACGATAATAACAGTTAAGCGAGGACACACATGAGAGCAAGATGCATGCCATCGTAGACTCTCGATACCACACCTACGATGCAGCTTGTTCGTTAGATTTCTTTGAATCGATTTATTTTTTTTTTGTCGATAAAACTTGTCCACGTTACCGAGAGTTTAAATAATATACTCCATGTCTCTCTGCTTTGATTCAAGAAAGAATTTTCTGTTTCAAACAGAACTCTTAACTAATATAAAAGTTCGTAGTAATGTTAGCACATTATCTTATTATAAAGTTTTAAGAAATCAAAAAAAAAAATTAGTTCTCAAAACTAGGATGTGTAAAAGTTTACGTCAGAAAAAAACTAGTATTGTTCGTCCGCTATAACTTTTCCCATGCGTCACGATTCATTTTCAAACAAATTAAGTCAAAACATAAAGTGAAACGTACGCCGATGTGTGTGTGTGTGTGTGTGTAGTATATAGTATTATAGGGTATACAAAATATAAACATCAACGTTCGTTTTATACAGTGATGAGCACGCTAATAACCGGCAAAATAACGCAAGGTATGGAAAACATAACACATTGCGAAACAAAAAGAGATGAAACTTGTAGAGGTGAAAATTATTGTTATAAACGTATAAATTCACATCACAGTAGAATTTTATAAAATACTCCTGTCACAGACGTCTAGGGGTGGGAAACTATGTAATGTATGCGATATTATTTATACGTGTATAACGATAATTTCCACCTCCACTAGTTTGATTCCTTTTTGTTTCGCAATGTATTATGATTTCCATCTTTTGCGTGATTCTACCGGTTATTAGCGCGCTCATCAGTGTATAAACCTAAATATGATGATTTTTTTTTATTTACGTACTGAGAAAATAAATAACGAAGATAAGGTGGATAAGGGGTCATAGAGGCTAAACAAGAAGGATCAGGACGATATTATCCTTACATGGAACAGTAAATTACCGAAGATGAAAAGGTCCAATCGCTTACATTTGCAATATTGTCGGAGGAGATGTGGGCCTAATTCCTAGGGTTGGGCTTATGTTGCAACAAAAGACGTAAAATGAATAAATGAATAGGGCTACTGAAATTATAACAGATAAAAGATGGATAGATAATAATTGACTAACGGTTTGACATCTGTACTAAAAGAAAACGAGAATACTGAAAATGTATATATAATATAGCTCAACGCGCCTTAAAGGCCCATGACTTGGAATTTGTCCACGGTTTTCCTCCATTTTCTCCTGTCCATGGCCGCAGTTCTCTAATTTGATATCCCGATTGTTTCCAGGTCTTCCTTAAATGCTTCTAGCCACTTTTTCCTGGGTCGTTCTCTTCTTCTCTTTCCTTTACCTCTCAGCAGCGAGTCCTTTGCCCACCTTGTATCAGCCATTGTCGCAAGATGACCTAACTAACTTAGTCTCTTTGTTCTGACCATCTGGCTTATTTCTGGTTTCCGGTACAGCTCTCTGATCTCTGCATTTGTTTGTCTCCTCCAAAAGTTTTCATCGTTTTTTACTCCCCCGAATATCTTCCTTAGGACACTCCGCTCCCAGATGTTCAGCATATTTTCTTGATTTTTGTTCATGACCCATGTTCCGCTCTCGTAAAGGACTGTGGGCTGGATGACTGTTTGGTAGAGTCTTAATTTTGCCTATCTGTAGATGTTTTTGGATTTTAGTACCTAGTTTGTGTAGGGCTCCGACTGTCTTTCTTTATCTCGAAATTCATTTTTCAATTTCTTGGCTTTCTTTCCATTTACTTGTTAGCGTCACTCCTAGATACTCAAACTCCGTCAACTTTTTGAAGCAATACTCTTTATTCTCGTTGTTTGTGGTAGTTTTCAGTTGTCTGTCTTCATCTGAGGTCTGTCCCATTTCCATATACTTTACCGGTTTCTTAATGTTGTTATGATATACTTTGTTTTTTGCTCATTAATTCTCAGTCCATACTGCTTGGCCTTTACTTCAAAGAGTTTGAAAATCCTCAGCAGTTCCCTTTCCGTTTTTTCCATTAGCACTACACCATCCGAAAAGGCCAGAACCTGGTTTCTGTTATCAAAGATCATACCTTTAGTTCGTATTCCACTCTCTCGCAATATTACCTCCAACAAGAAATTGAAAAGTACTGTGGACAGCGGATCTTCCTGCTTTAATCCCCTTTTAACTTCAAATTTTCCTGTCAGGCATCCTTCTATCCTTACTCTATTGTGGGTATTCACTAAGGTTATTTTTACGAGTCTCATCATCTTTTCCGGAAGTCCAAGTACTCATAGGGCCTGGTACAAACGTCTTCATATCACAGAATCGTAAGCTTGTTTGAAATCTATGAAGAGGAGGTTTAACTTTAACTGTTGCTCGTATGTACTGCTCTGAATCATTTTCAACACGAATTTTTGATCTATGGTGCATCTGCCCTTTTTAAATCCTCCCCGGTATTCACCAACCTTTTCGTTTAAGTGCCTTTCCAGTCTGCTTCTTACGACTCTGGCGAGTACCTTATATGTTGCGTCTAGGAGAGTGAGACCCCCATAGTTTCTACACACTGCTTTATCTCCCTTCTTATGAATGGGACATACTACGGCCTCTCCCATACTTCCAGCATTTCCTCTCGCTCCCAGATCTTCGTCAACAGGCTACATATTCGCGATATAAGTGCTGCTCCCCCATGCTTGATTAATTCAGCAGTAATACCATTGCTGAAGATGTACAGAACTACAAACGGTACAAAATATGACAAACATTTATGCCATTACGACTACGGAAAAGGATAAAATGCCATTATGATAACTACGCTAAAGTGTATGTCCTCTTATGCGACTACATTTTACACGCGCACACACGCACAGTAGTAATCTCCTGAAGACAAACACACACCCGTGAATATTCGGCCCAATTCTAACCAGCCACTCCATCTCCGACACACGAACTATCATATCGTACAAGGGATCCATGATCATGAATAGCTATTCGATCCATCATCGAATGTAAGCCTCCCTTAGGTGTGTCCACTCATTTCTGTTCGCTGTTTCTTCATCCATTCGTGGTCAGCGATTCACTTGATGTCATCAGTCCATCTGGTTTGAAATCTGCCTCTACTTCCCTTTGTGTGTCTAACGGTTCTCATCCATTCTTCCTATGTGTCGTGCCCAGTTCCATCTCTTTCTTATTCTTCTTAAGTCAGGCGTGTCTATGGCACTTAGTCCCAAGGCCTTTGTACCACACTTTGTTTTTTTCCTTAAACTCTAATAATTCTGTCTCAACGAAGGCCAATAGTTTTCTTATTAGTAGTTTTTTTTTATTTTTTCTGATTCAAACCTTAGTTGACCAGTGAGTTCCTGTCTTACATCACTTAGCACATAGCAATTATTGCATAGAATGTACATCGTGATCTCTTCTTCTATTCCGCACTTTCTGCACCATGATTCATTCATTTTAACTAGTTTATATCGATAGCTTTAATTCCTATTTTTGCTAATTTAAATTTTAATATTTTTTCTCAAAACGAAACAATATGGGTCATATAAAAGTCACAGTTTATATACAAACCAGATGCTGAGAAAGACGCGGTTTTGTGAAACGAAATGCATCCCTAACCATATAACTTATGGGGGAATACATTTTGTTAAACTGAACACACCAAAAACCATATGGTTAGGGATGCATTTCGTTTCGTAAAACCGCGTCTTTCTTAGCACCTGGTTTTTATATTAACTGTGACTTTTATATGACCCGTATTATTTCGTTTTGAGAAAAAATGTTAAAATTAAAATTAGCAAAAATAATAATTAAAGCGTATCGCTATAGTTTCTTAAACGAAAATATACAGTCACTGTTCTCTAGAATCTCTAGTTTGTTGAGGCACATCAAATTTTCCGGAAATTTTAATCAATATTCTTGATTATTTGTTTAGTCTGGATGTGCTTTTGAGTGGTTCTCCATTTTTTTGTCATCAGTCATTTCTGAATCCCATTTTTCGAAGCATATTAAATGCTGCCATATAAAGGATCAGGGCCTACAAGGGATTCTCTCGAACCTTATTTTGCGAACATATCTGTTCGTTCATTTCTATACCCACCTTCATGACCCAGCACTCATATTACAGTCAGTTTATTGCTCAGTTCCATTATAGCAATATTTTAGATTACATCTATTACTTTTGATCGTCTGTTATGTTGAGCATTCTCGGTTCCATAGCTCTCTAAGTCACTTGAAGTTTGTGGACTATGTTCTTGTTAAAAGCTCATATTTCAGTTCCATATGTCAGAACTGGCAATACGTACTGATCGAAAGTTTTTACTTGCAAAGTATTTGGTATGGAATTTTCATACTGTTTATAATCGACCAAACGCTGCTCATGTTAAAGAATATCTTTTGTTTAGATCGACCTTGATGTAAGCTTTGACAGTTCTATTTCTTGTCCTAAGTACGACTCAATCTTTTCTCTATTGGGGGGCCAATAATGGAATAGAGACAAATATTATTGAAAGCAACGGAACTAAACCAGTGCGTAGTTAATAGAAAAATGTTGAATTTGGATCACTAATTAGGCTTTACTAAAAAAATAGATCAGTTAGAAAACAAACTTTTAATATATTTAAAGAGGAAAGAGGAATAAATAGGGTAAATATTGCCATGGGTTAAAAGCTTCCGAAGAATTAATAAGAACTCATGTCTTGTAATAATAGTTTTATAGGATTGGAAATTTATACTTCTCGTCTTATAGATAAGTTATTCAAGTATAGGGAATATACAAAATATATATTTTTAGAGAATCTCTCAACGATTCAGGAAAGCTGTCATGTATTATTCTATGTAAAATACGATCGTAAGGCTAAATAAATCGTGGTTTTTATTTGCTTTGACATTACTACCATATTAATTACTAATTTGATTAGACTCCAGCAGTAAATTCTACTTTCATGGTCTAATAGAAAAATATACTTCCAGCTTATACTTTACAATATATCACAGTTCAATGTCAATAAGACTATTCTTAAAGATTGTACTACTGGGTAATAACAATAAATAATGTTCTACCATTTCGTGGTTTTAGTAGTATCTACGTGTTGATACAAATGAATTGTTTTATGGCAACTTTTTTATTGAGAAAGAATATAAATGGCTAGTTGAGAGGCATATATCTAGTTTCTAAATGGATATTTGTCATGACTGTCTTACTTCCACTTTTTTGTTTCAGCGTTATGATCTTTATATGGGATTCTAAACCTTTTTATGTACCAATTATTTCTCTTTAGATTGCAGTAATATTACTACAAAAAGAAGTAATGTTTTATGTGGTTTCTAAATTTCAACGTTTGCCGGGTGGCTTTTATATTTGTGGAGTTTGCTACTATTAACAATTACAAATATTTCACATAATGGCCTTCATCTTTGCCACAGACACAGTGGCGAATCTACGGGGGAAATAGGATAAATTCCTCCCAACACGGTCCAAAATAAAGACAAAAAAATGGCTGAAACATAAAAATATATTAGCTGACATCAAACTTATGTAAATCATAGACAGACAAATTCAACCCAATAAACGCGCTGGTTAGGAACATTAAGGGAACTTAATGCATATCTGTTTTTATTTTTATGGTTTACGCAGTTTGGCTTCCTCCTTTTTATGTCTTTTGGTTGGTGTTTCGTTTATTCATAAGTTCACTGCAAGGCACATCCACCTCTCAATTAAATGTTTGGATCCTCCACTGCACGTAGGTATGTAGGATTAGACTTTTACACTTTTTTTTTATTTAGTACAGATCTATAAGATCATATGGTAAAAGATGCTTTATATATTTCAGAAAAAATCATCATTGATAATGGCTATTGGTGTTTTTTTTTTCAAATAGGTTGTAGGATTATTATAAATTGGCTTGGATCCTGGTGTACGATATGTTGACGATACATTCGCCATTTGGCCCCAAGGTAGGGATGTTCTGGTGTCTTTTCAAACCTATCTGAATGTTATCCGGAGTATCCAGTTCAACATAGATATGGGGACGAATTCATCCCTACCATTTCTCGACTTTCTCATAAAGAATAACCAATCGCAAGGTTTTCTTCACCTTGTTTACCGAAAACCCACCCATACCACATAACCACCTTTCACGAATTAGTTCAGCCATTAACATCCTTTTCTTCAAACAAATACGCTTTCCGAAGATGCAGGCAGATCTACTGAGCTCTCTTCTTTAAAATAAGCCTTTAGACAAAACGGTTACCGCAAAAATCACATCGAGAGGAGCTTCCACAAATTTTAATCTGCCGCCCAATCTCAACCCAAAGACTCTGATCATACGAATGCTTTTCTTCCTTACGTCAAAGGTGTTACTGACAAAATCGACAAAATTCTCAAACCACGAGAAATACAGGCCATATTATTATTTACCAACGAACATAAACTTTTACCTATTGTCCGATCTGTCAAAGACAACATCTCAAATAAACAACATGGGGTTCTTGAAATCCCTTGTGCAGACTGTCCCGATCTTACATAGGCTAAACCAATTGTAGGATCCATAACAGAATTTATGAACATTCCCTCTCTGTTCTAAATTCCGCAGTTCAATTTGCACTTAGTTCCTTCGTTTTGGAGACCTTTACTAAAGAAAACATCGTCTGCTTCATCTACCAATCAAAATCCCGCCATCAAAAATCTTCAAGCCAACTCCCATCCAAGCGCCAATCTAAATCCGGTCGTCGAAAATCTTCGCGCCAGCCTTCACCGAAGCACCACTCCAGCGAACCACGTTATAAAAGAACATTTCACTATCGATAACAACAGTTTTGTAGTGCGTAGTGTAGAGTGTAGAGGGTTCAGAAGACTGAGACTGCGGAAGCCCTAAAGATGACGCCAGAAAGAATGTCGAAAGCTCGGTCGAGATATGCGGTTCAACCCGGAAGCCAGGACCTCGATTTTTGACCATTCGCTTCGTTATCGAACGTATTCGCTTCGTATCTGTTTAGTGTACAGATAGCGAATGATCGATAATAAAGCGAAGGGTCAAAAATCGAGGTCCTGGTCAGTTTAACTTTAATATTAATTCTTGTAATGCTATTGATATTTAGATTTAAGTTCCATTGTATTAACCGCGGAAATTTCATGTTTTTGCATCAGATCTCTCTATATTTTTATATACGTTTTCTTATATCACCAGTTTTGTTAAGATATTTATAATAGTCTAAGAGCTAGAGCCGAAAAATCAGCGTCATAAGTAATATGGAGTTTATCATGTGAAATGTGTCTATTGTATATTGATAATTATGACCCCTTTCAGGCTGACACCTCAATGGATACAGGAAGTAGCAATAAGGGGTGAAAGGGGAAAATTAGTGTAGTCTCTAAAGGTTTTCACCTACTATTTTGTTAAACCTCCATCGATTTGCATGAAAATTGGTGACTAGTTAGAACATACCTTAGGACATAAAAATGATTTGGTGCCAACTTGCACTTTTACCCTGGGGGTGGATACCACCCCTTCTCGGGGGTGAAAATGATTTTATTAAAAATAACCCCACAAATCGATAGAGGGACAAATTATAAGTAAAATTTTTTATAACATGTTATTAAAATAAATCAATACTTTTGAGCTATTAAAGATTAAAGATTTGTCTGTTTAAGAGCACACGCGTGAAGTTACGGATGATAAAAACAATATATTAATTAATTGTATAACACTAAAATATTATTTCGATATTATAAATTTAGCAAAAGTGTATTCGAATATGTAAAATGTACCCATTATTAATTGGACACTTCAAGTTTCTGGACATATTCAGTTTAAAAAAAAAATCCAATTAAATAATATATAAATGAAATAATATAAAAATAATATTTTAGTAACATACAATTAATTAACATGTTCTTTTTATTATCCGTAGCTTCACGCATATGCTCTTAAATAGACAAATTTTTGATCTTTAATAGCTCAAAAAGTATTGATTTATTTGAATAACGTGATATAACAAATTTTACTTAAAATTTGTGTCTCTATCGATTTGTGGGGTTATTTTTAATAAAATAGTTTTTACCAGCGGGATGGGGTGGTATTCACCACCAGGGTAAAGGTGCAAGTGGCACCAAAACAGTTTTGTTTCTTGAGGTATGCTCTAACTAGTCACCAATTTTCATGCAAATCGATGGAGGTTTAACAAAATAGGAGGTGAACACCTTTAATGACTGCACTAACTTTCCCCTTTAATCCCTTATTGCTACTTCCTATATCCACTGAGGTGTCAGCCTGAAAGGGGTCATAATTGTCAATATACAATGGACACATTTCACTGGAAAAACTCCATATTACATATGACGATGATTTTTCGGCTCTAGCTCTCCGTCTATAAGGTTTTACTTATTTAGATCAATAAACTTATGATATTGTAAGATACTAGGACCTAGATTTTTTACCCTTTGCCTCGTTATGGATGATTCGCTATCTGCACACTAAACAAATACGAAGCGAATACGTTCGATAACGAAGCGAAGGGTCAAAAATCGAGGTTCAGATGGTTTGAATTACTATATATATTTTTTTTTCAGTAAAGTATGGTAAATTTCATGAAATATAATAGTTAAATAATAAATTTTAATTTAGGAAACATATTGAGATAATTCATGGGTAATAAATAATATCGTTATATGCTCATGATGTTGAATAAAATATTCATCTATCTGTTGCAAATGGACCTAAATGTTAATTTAATCAGCTTTAGCTATTCCACGTTGGGCCTAATCTGGAAGTCATTATAGGCCCCAATTTGCCGCTATTTCCCCAATACTTGATTCGTTCGAATTAAACCAACATCAATTTATTAATCTGAAATGTTAGATTAGGATCTGGTCCAGTCGATTTTGTCTAGCTGGGGGAAATTGGACAAGTCAAATTTGAGTCTTAACGTCTGCTTTAGAGTAAGGGGCATAATGTGTTTTTAGACAGTTTCAATGAGTATTAAATAATTAGTTTAAAATATTACATTTTTTGAAAATAAGCCAAAATCAAATTAAGAAACTTTTATTTTTGACGTCTCTATTTCCAGCTCTGAAATTGTCCTGAAAATATAAAATATTAGAGTTAAAGTCAGAACGTTAAAAATATATTATTTTTGTAGATAAACGCATTTAATATTTAACTTTGATTGAAATAAGATAACTAGAGAATGCAAGAGATTTTTTAGATTTATTTGGAAAAGTAAAAGGCCCCACAAGAATTCGTAGACAAAGCAATGAGGATATAAGACAAGAACTGAGTAGCTAATATATTAATGAAAAACTAGAATTTACGACAAAATCGAAGAAATATGTAAACAGCATGAATTAAAATCGACTAACTAAACAAATACTAAATTACAAATGAAAAAGAAGAAATAGTGTATGACCCATTTGAAAATATGTAGCGAATCTTGGTGTCACAAAAATGGCTGAACTGTTGAATGAGGAAGATGAATAAGAAAAACCCTATTTTGTTTAAATATTATGTTTATATCAAATTAAGCCACAATTACTTATGGAATGAAAATTATATTTTTAAACACCTAATGTTTGACGTTTCGATTTCCACCTTAACCGTTAACTACACGCGCTGACTTATTTTGTACGCCAAATATAAGAATTCTACTGCAAATATATTTAAAAATGTAATTTTTGACCTTGTTTAACTCTCTAACCTATCAGTGGAATGTGCTTTACAATTTGGTTTTAGTTTCATTTTAATCGGCGTTCTGGGAAGATCGTAATTTACAGTTTATTATTTGTAGTTTCCGGTGGTGGAAAATATACGCCACGATTATATTAATATAAGTACATATTTCAATTGTTTTTTAGTCATTATGGCACAAAATATATTTTTCTTGATAAATAATACTTTTTTCCTGTAAAAAATCACATTCCAAAAAATTTATTATAAGTAATTTTATTTATCATGGAATCCAGTTATTCCATGATTCCAGTTATAAATCCCAATTGGCTTAATGAGAAGAAACTCTAAATATTCTCTGATGCCGAATAAGGTTTATAACAAACAACTAAGTGTAATTAAAAAAAAAAATAAAGAAATCCGCTGTTTTTAACGACGTTCTACACCTTCGTTGCGGGGTATGCCTCTCAGAGGAAAGGAGGGGAAACTTATATGCAAGCGAAAGTTGGTAAAAATGCATTTATAGGAGAATACTCAAATCATATGTTTCAGTATTGAATATTTTATAAAAATAAATTATAATAAATTACGGAAATTACGGAATAAATTACGGAATTAATTATAATAAATAATTAAAAAATTAATGGGACGGTAAACAATCCTCATTTTTTAATATGTTATTCCTTACCAAAAAACCTTTAATTTAAGAACAAATAATTAAAAATCGTAAATTTGGGTCAAAAGTTACTAACTTTTTGAGAATTCCCATAAGAGCCCATGTTAAAACTTAACTTTGACCCTTAATAGTAATTAAACGGCACGGTAAAACAATTTTTAAAAAATCAAGTCTTAGTTTTTTGAAGTAAACTATAACATACTAAAATTTCATGCAAATCCTTAATTCTTTGCCGAAAGTGTAGAACGTCGTTAAGTGAATTTTCTCGTAGCGCATAAAGTACGCCACGCGTGTAGTTATGTTATAACTTAATGCGCGGGTAGTTAAAGGTTAACTCATCGATTTTCATGCCTGTTACTTTCATGATTATAGATGCAGCTTTTTATTCTACCCCATGCTGGTTGTCCCAGGTATGTTTCCATATATCTGGAATGTTCTTGATGTATGTTTCATGCTCTTTTATCATGACAATTAGCGATCTTACAGTGTCTCCCATGTAAAATTTGTTGTACTCACACGGTATTTTATAGACGAAGTTTTTAGATCTTTCTTATGTGTTGTTGGATTTAGTTTGGATAGGATAGATCTCAGAGTGTAGGTTGTTTTGAATGATGTATCCTATCCTTTTCAGATTTTCTGATAAGCCCTATAGATAGAGTATTGTTGTCAATTTGAGTCCCTTTCTGTGAATTTCTCTTTGTTAATGTGTTTAGTTCTTTGTGTTTTATATACACGTACACGCATTATGTACATGTACACATACAACAACAGGAAGATCTTTGATTGGCTCAAAATTCAACTTCTTTTGTTATTATTTTCAGTATTACGTTCGTCATAATAATTATTGATAAAGGTAAGCAAGGTTATGTCTCTCCATTTTTTGCACAGTGTGAGGGCCCCGCCCTTTTTAGAAACTTTAAAAATAGTACCTTTTTTTGCAGCCTTCTGTCTGATGGTCTTACTGACCAAGAGTTTCGGGTGGAAGAGTCGGTAAGTGGAAGGGCACCTTCTTGTCTTAGAAATGAGAAATCATTTCTAAAGGCGGGCGAACCAGGCATGGTCAACGGCGTGGAGATGCATAAGGCAACGGGAAACCAATGCACTAAAGGCTCATAGAGAGTCCCTAGTTAATCATCATGACTAACAACATAACCAAACACTCTACTGATCATGAAACTCGGAAAACAAGATCCGGCAGAGGAGGAAACTCACAAGACTGCAAGGCCTCCTCGGTGGTCAACATGCGAAGACCTTGCAAAGTAGCGAGTTGGAATGTTAGAAGTCTACATCAAGCTGGAAAAGTACATAATGCCGTTAAAGAAATGGAAAGGCTGAATGTAGACATTTTAGGAATCAGCGATGTCCCATTGCCCGACTCAGGAAAGATGAAAATCAACAATAAAACAATATACTATTCAGGAAGTCAAGACGGTTCACACAGATATGGTGTCGGGATAATACTAAACAAACGCATTGATAAGGCTCTAGTAAATTTCATTCCATACTTCAACAGAATTATCCTCTTACAATTAAATCAGAATAAACCCAAATCAAACATAATACAAGTTTATGCTCCGACTGCAGTGAGCGGTACTGAAACTTTCTACGAAGACCTAGACAATATTTTAAAATCCATTAAAACGCAGGGTGTTACAATTATAATGGGAGATTTTAACGCAAAGGTTGGAGACGAAACAGTAGAAGAATGTACAGGAGGATATGGTCTGGACAACAGAAACGAAAGAGGTGACAGGCTTATCGAATTTTGCCAAAACAATAATTTTGTCATAACTAATACATTGTTTAAAATGCCAAGGAGAAGACTATATACCTGGAAGTCACCCGCAGATCAAGAAGAGAGAATTGTAAGAAACCAAATAGATAATGTATTGATTAGACAAAGATACAAGAACGCAATTATATATTCAAAAACCTATCCAAGTGCCGACAAAGGATCAGATCACAACCCAGTAGTGACCAAAATTAGGCTCAAAATGAAAATAATAAAACGCAGAACAACAGATGTAAAAATCGATACAAGTAAACTGAGAAACCCACTCATAAAACAACGCCTGACAGATGAAACTAATAACCGTTTAATGAATGTTAAAGAACAAATCCAGCAAAATACTGAAACAGAGACAAAATGGTTATTAATAAAGACAGAAATAGATAAATGTCAAAAAGAAATTCTTACACCAACCAGATACAAAAAGAAACAATGGATGACGGAGGAAATCTTAGATTTAATGGAAGAAAGACGTCAGCATAAAAACAAAGATAATCAGATATACAAAAATGTGGAGAAACAAATAAAATCCAAAAATAAGCAGGCTAAAGAACAGTGGTTCTACATACACTATATGCACTAAAGAGTAATGGAGACACAATACATCCCTGCCGAACTCCTCTACTGACTTCAATTTCTGGACTGGGTTCGTTATCTTTTACAATTTGTGCTTTTTGATTCCAGTAAAGGTTTGTTATTATTCGTAAGTCCCTTTTGTCTATGTTTTTTGTCTTTAGAATTTGGACTAATTTTTCATGTCTTACATCAATACATCATCCTTTGTCAAAAACTTTCTCAAAATCAACGTAACAAACATGCACATCCACATTCATGTCCATGCATCTTTGAGCTAACACATTAAAAGCAAATAATCCCTCTCTGGTTCCTAGTCCGTTTCTGAACCCAAACTGACTATCATCTATTCCTTCTTCTAGTTTTTTATTTATAGGACCATGTATTATTTTCAAGAATAATAATTATTTTATCAAGAATAATAATAATTATTCTTGAAAATAATACATGGTCCTATAAATAAAAAACTAGAAGAAGGAATAGATGATAGTCAGTTTGGGTTCAGAAACGGACTAGGAACCAGAGAGGGATTATTTGCTTTTAATGTGTTAGCTTAATAATTATTCTTGAAAATAATACATGGTCCTATAAATAAAAAACTAGAAGAAGGAATAGATGATAGTCAGTTTGGGTTCAGAAACGGACTAGGAACCAGAGAGGGATTATTTGCTTTTAATGTGTTAGCTCAAAGATGCATGGACATGAATGTGGATGTGCATGTTTATTATGAAATTATTTGAGAATGTGACTGATTAATGATATTTTTCTGTATTCACTGCAATCTTTAGCGTTTGTATTTTTAGGGATAGCACAAAAGGTTGAGAGTAACCATTGTTTTGGTATGTTTCCTGTTTTGTACACTGTGTTAAACAAGTCTACGATAATGTCTAAGGTTTCATCATTTATGCATTTTAAGCTTTCTACTGGGATTTGGTCTTGACCTACTGCTTTACAATTTTTGCTGTTTTTTAATGCCGGTTTAATTTCTTCTTTTAATATCTACAAAATCGTATCATCTTCTACTTCGATTTCCATCTGCTCTCTTCTATTGTCTTTGAACAATTCATTTACGTATTTTGTCTTTGTCCATCTCTTTAATTTTTCGTTAATACTCAACACAAGTTTCCCATCTGTATCTTTTAGTATTCCCTGTTTTCTTTTTCTGTTGTTCTGAGTTAATTCCTTAATTTTTTTATGCGAGTTAAAATTATCATGTCTTTTCTGGTGTTCTTCTATTTCTGCGTATTGTTCTTTTAACCACTGTTCTTTAGCCTGCTTATTTTTGGATTTTATTTGTTTCTCCACATTTTTGTATATCTGATTATCTTTGTTTTTATGCTGACGTCTTTCTTCCATTAAATCTAAGATTTCCTCCGTCATCCATTGTTTCTTTTTGTATCTGGTTGGTGTAAGAATTTCTTTTTGACATTTATCTATTTCTGTCTTTATTAATAACCATTTTGTCTCTGTTTCAGTATTTTGCTGGATTTGTTCTTTAACATTCATTAAACGGTTATTAGTTTCATCTGTCAGGCGTTGTTTTATGAGTGGGTTTCTCAGTTTACTTGTATCGATTTTTACATCTGTTGTTCTGCGTTTTATTATTTTCATTTTGAGCCTAATTTTGGTCACTACTGGGTTGTGATCTGATCCTTTGTCGGCACTTGGATAGGTTTTTGAATATATAATTGCGTTCTTGTATCTTTGTCTAATCAATACATTATCTATTTGGTTTCTTACAATTCTCTCTTCTTGATCTGCGGGTGACTTCCAGGTATATAGTCTTCTCCTTGGCATTTTAAACAATGTATTAGTTATGACAAAATTATTGTTTTGGCAAAATTCGATAAGCCTGTCACCTCTTTCGTTTCTGTTGTCCAGACCATATCCTCCTGTACATTCTTCTACTGTTTCGTCTCCAACCTTTGCGTTAAAATCTCCCATTATAATTGTAACACCCTGCGTTTTAATGGATTTTAAAATATTGTCTAGGTCTTCGTAGAAAGTTTCAGTACCGCTCACTGCAGTCGGAGCATAAACTTGTATTATGTTTGATTTGGGTTTATTCTGATTTAATTGTAAGAGGATAATTCTGTTGAAGTATGGAATGAAATTTACTAGAGCCTTATCAATGCGTTTGTTTAGTATTATCCCGACACCATATCTGTGTGAACCGTCTTGACTTCCTGAATAGTATATTGTTTTATTGTTGATTTTCATCTTTCCTGAGTCGGGCAATGGGACATCGCTGATTCCTAAAATGTCTACATTCAGCCTTTCCATTTCTTTAACGGCATTATGTACTTTTCCAGCTTGATGTAGACTTCTAACATTCCAACTCGCTACTTTGCAAGGTCTTCGCATGTTGACCACCGAGGAGGCCTTGCAGTCTTGTGAGTTTCCTCCTCTGCCGGATCTTGTTTTCCGAGTTTCATGATCAGTAGAGTGTTTGGTTATGTTGTTAGTCATGATGATTAACTAGGGACTCTCTATGAGCCTTTAGTGCATTGGTTTCCCGTTGCCTTATGCATCTCCACGCCGTTGACCATGCCTGGTTCGCCCGCCTTTAGAAATGATTTCTCATTTCTAAGACAAGAAGGTGCCCTTCCACTTACCGACTCTTCCACCCGAAACTCTTGGTCAGTAAGACCATCAGACAGAAGGCTGCAAAAAAAGGTACTATTTTTAAAGTTTCTAAAAAGGGCGGGGCCCTCACACTGTGCAAAAAATGGAGAGACATAACCTTGCTTACCTTTATCAATAATTATTATGACGAACGTAATACTGAAAATAATAACAAAAGAAGTTGAATTTTGAGCCAATCAAAGATCTTCCTGTTGTTGTATGTGTACATGTACATAATGCGTGTACGTGTATATAAAACACAAAGAACTAAACACATTAACAAAGAGAAATTCACAGAAAGGGACTCAAATTGACAACAATACTCTATCTATAGGGCTTATCAGAAAATCTGAAAAGGATAGGATACATCATTCAAAACAACCTACTAGTGAAGCCATTTTTGAAGAAGCATTGCTATCTCAAAGTGAAGGTATAATAATTAACGGACGATCTATTAACAACATAAGATATACAGATGACACCGTGATTATGGCAAGCTCTGCTGAACAACTCGAACTACTACTAAACAAAACAAACAATTTCTGTGAAGAATATGGACTAAAAATGAATATAAAAAAGACCAAATATATGATAATAACTAAGAAAACAAACATACAAACAAGCATACATTTGGGAAATGTACCGATAGAAAGGGTTGATAAATACAAATACCTAGAAACCTGGATTTCAGAGAAAAATGATCAAACAACAGAATGCGTTTGTAAAAATGAAAACAGTTCTCTGCAACAAAGACCTTAGCTTAGAACTGAGAGTAAGAGCTTTGAGATGCTACATGTTTTCGATACTAAAATATGGACTTAAAAGCTGGACATTACAGCAAGAACACATAAATAAGCTATAGTCATTTGAAATCTGGTGTTACAGAAGGATGCTTAGAATAGCATGGACACAGAGGAAAACGAACACGGAAGTATTGCGAGAAATGGATAAAGAATGCGAAATAATAAACACAATAAAAATAAGAAAGTTACAATATCTGGGACACGTAATGAGGGGACCGCGATATGAAATGCTAAGACTGATAATACAGGGAAAGATAAGAGGCGGAAGGAGTATAGGAAGAAGGAGAGTGGCATGGTTAAAGAATTTAAGGGACTGGTTTAGATGCAGTTCTATAGAACTCTTTAGAGCAGCGGTGGATAGAGTAAACATAGTGATGATGATATCCAACCTCCGATTAGGAGACGGCACTTGAAGAAGAAGTCTGATGGTATTATTTGGTATTCTGTCTCTGCGTGTGTTTCCTAGCATGGCTCTCTCCATGACCCGCACCTTGTTTTCTGATTATAAGGAGCAGAAATATAATAGTTAGCTTCGGATTAGATTTTTAAAATTCGGCGGCAATATTGTCGATTCTGAATAGTTATTGTTTCTCAGACTTGATAGCCTTTACTATCTCCATTTTGGAAAAGTCTTCGAAAGATATATAATATGCAAATTTAGGCTCTCCCAATATTCGACAATATTATCAACGATATATCTGGGCGTACCTATCATCTCCTTGAGTTGTTCTTTCCATTTCTCTACTTAGTCATCTATTTTTGTAAATAGAGTACGCAGTAAAATGAACAGTACTGAAATACGTATGCCTCAAATTTGTATGTGTCATACACCGAAACGTACTGAATGGTTTCCGAACGTAGGTATAACCTATGTGAATATCGTGTTAATATTGAGTGCTTCAGGATGGTTCTCATGGAGTGCTATTTTCGGTTATATGGAAAAGGTCGTGAAAACGGTTTACGCGTAAAATTAACGATGGTTTCAGCAGGACGGGGCAAGCTGTCACACGGCCAGGGAGTCTCTTCGACTACGGTGCGATCACTTTGGGAGATCGCCACTCACCAGATCTAACGCCACTTGACGCGTACATATAGAAAATACTGAAGGGGGCAGACCTATTCACCGTCTGACATCCACTGATATCCCTGGAATTGCGGACTAGAATTAATGATTTTTTCAGACCAGAGGGCATCTTTAACATATGATTTATCGGAAACATCCCAAAAGGGTCTGAAAATCTAATGCCTGTCATTGTTTTCTCAAAATCATAAGCACATTGAAAATAACTAGAGTAGATATTTTCCCATTACCCATTTCCATTATCCAAAGCCAGTTCTCCCCTATTTGCTTTTAACTACATCGAAAGGTAGGTCGTGGTTGGGATATTAGTCTCGTTCTACGGTGGGTTCGGTTGAATAAGTTAGTTTCGAATTATAATAAATTTATTGGAATGGAACACTGACATTAACTGTAGTGAGTGCTTCAGGCGGATGAATTTATATAGCCATTTGTATTGGAGAGTTCTCTTAGATAAATACCCAATAATATAAAAGAGGTTCTTATTTTAACAGAAAATTATAAAATATTTTACCATTTTTGAAGTTATACTTCTTTAGGCGCGATTGAGAAAAATGCATTAAGAGTGAATTTTTGTAAACACGACAGTCTGAAGTATACGCACACCGACAAGATAAAAATTACAATCTGACCTTAGTTGCTAGTTTGTAAGAAAATAAGAAAGGTCCAGATAGAGAATCCATTATTAAATGTAATAATAGACACTAATTTAAATCTGAAACTTTCCTTATTAGAACCCCTTACTGTTAACATACGAAATCTAATGATATTGTAAGAACCTCCGCCATTTTTTTATTATTATGCATACGTTCATAATTTTCTTAAAAAAATAAAAGTTTATTTTATTTGGAGCAGTATTTTATTCTACTGCAGTGTGAATAATAGCTCGAAAATGATAAACTTTAGAAGAAAATTACAAAAAACACTTTTTTGTTCCCAATGATACAAATAACCTAAAATAATATCTACTCGGGCTGAAAAATTTCATTTTTTATAATTTGTTTAAATTTTTTCTAATAAATGTAGCAATAACTCCTAAATTTTGGCATTAAGGTATAGGGAATATAACATGAAATATAATCAATATTTCTTAAGGACTTCAAAACGCAAAAAATATACAGGATGTTCCATTTAAAATAAGAAAGTTCATTAAATTAGTTACCACTGTATTATCGGCCACATTAGGCCAACACCCTTGCCTACTACAGTTTATAAAAATCGTTCAAGCGGTTTCCGAGAAATTAACGCCTTTCCATACCGCGTCCTCGCTACCCTGTATAATAGAAATAATATATTCGTTCATAATTGCTATGGAATACCAGTTCTTCTTAATTTTCCCAGTATGTAATTAAAAATATACACCTAACCAAACTTTACATTGACAATTTTAAATCGTAATTTGTACAGCATTCGGCACAATGACTGGGCCTCGATTTTTGATCTTTCGCTTCGTTATCGAACGTATTCGTTTAGTATCTGTTTAGTGTACAGATTATACAGGGTGTCCCAAAAAGATTGGTCATAAATTTTACCACACATTCTGGGGTCAAAAATAGTTCGATTGAACCTAATTCACCTTAGTACAAATGTGCTCATAAAAAAAGTTATAGCCCTTTGCAATTACAAAATGAAAATCGATTTTTTTCAATATATCGAAAACTGTTCGAGATTTTTTATTGAAAATGGAAATGTATCATTCTTATGGCACTAACATTTTAAAACAAATTTATAGTGAAATTTGTCCACCCCATAAAAAATTTATGGGGATTTTGTTCCCTTAAACCCCCCCAAACTTTTGTGTACGTTCCAATTAATCCATTATTGTGGTACCATTAGTTAAACACAACGTTTTTAAAACTTTTTTGCCTCCCAGTATTTTTTCGATAAGCCAGTTTTTATCGAGATGCGGCTTCTTTTTCAATATATTTACGTAAAAATTGTATGGGGGTTTTGTTCCTTTAAACCCCCCAAATGTTTGTGTACGTTCCAATTAAACTATTATTGTGGTACCATTAGTTAAACACAGTGTTTTTAAAACTTTTGCCTCTTAGTCTTTTTTTTTTTTCATAGGTCACCTTTTATCGAGATCTAGATTCTTTTTCAAAATATACTCAAAAATGTAAACTATAAATAAATAAATTTTCAGATTATTAACAGGTCTCTACAATCGTACTTAACCATATACAAATATGTGGTGGATTCGACCAATATTGAAAATATCTCGATAAACACTGGATTATCGAAAAAGTACTAGGAGGCAAAAAAGTTTTAAAAATATTGTGTTTAACTAATGGTGCCACAATAATAATTTAATTGGAAGGTACACAAAAGTTTGGGGGAGTTTAAGGGAACAAAACCCCCATAAAATTTTTATGTGTTGCACAAATTTCATTTTAATTTTTTTTTATGATGTTGTTGCCATAAAAATGCCACATGTCCATTTTCAATAAAAAATCTCTGAGAGTTTTCGATTTATGAAAAAAAATCGATTTTCATTTTGTAAATTCAAAGGGCTGTAACTTTTTTTGTGTGCACTATTCTATATAGGCAAGTGAAGTTTAATCAACCTATTTTTGACCCCAGAATCTCTGGTATAATTTATGACCAATCTTTTCGGGACACCCTGTATAGTGGTCCATGGGATTCCATAGCCTATCTAAATAAGGATTTTTTGTTTTCGATATCTCCATAGGAATGATAGATACGCATATTTAATTTGTCTGGAATAAGATAGCTATAGAAAACACTTACCTGAAATCAGCAAACAGCAGGCAGCGAAAACAAAATGTGCTTTTGAGTCCATTTTAATCTCCAGATAATCTATTGAACTTCTAATACATTATCAATAGTCTGGATAAAATGAAGCTCTATATTCGGCAACCTGAAATGAAAAGCCATTTATCATCATTTACTTCATTTTGAGAATTGAGCATAATGCTGAAAGGACAACTTTAGGCCAGTATTTTAATATTATATTGAGACTCTATTTATTATATTTTATTTTAAAATTCTTTATGAATAAAATAAAAATCTGGAATTAGATCACTACTACTTTAGTTGATTAATATTAATTATAATAATACTATAATATATGATATATATAATTATTATAGTTTCAAGTTGTGCTTAAATATTTTATTCGGTAAATTAAAATTGATCTGCAACCAATAGACTAATATCCACGAACGGATCTACGAAAAAAGGTCGCCAACAATTGGTCGAGCGAAAAAATGTCGCGCACATTTGAGCGCGTATCAAAAGGTCGCCGGCGAAAAAACAGCGCCGACGAAATAAGGTCGCGTGCAATTGATCGCGCGAAAAAAGATCGCGTCAGAAAATATGTTTTCATTTGCATACTTTAACTTTCCTTCACACTTAATCCAGGCATAGGTCAGATTTAGATGATGCAATAGAACTAAAGGATTGCTGTTAAATAATGACCCAAACAGTTAAATATTTTCTTATTAGTCATTTTAACCTATTGGTAAAAAATATTTCGTCAACCCAATATTGACTTCTAAATGACTTTAGTTTTATTTTCCACTTTAAATAATAGGAAAATAATTGGAAGTAAATAATCCTATTTGAAATTGATCATGTAAAATGTTCGACCAATTTAATGGTCGAATTAAGGTAATTTTAACTGTAAATGTTGTAGGGAAAGTACCTAGAGGTATTATTTCACGACTTGGCAGTGTCGCAAAATTTACCCTTGGTTATTTAAGAGTAAGTTTTAATATAAGCTTAATATATTTTACAGGGTATATACTACATATAGATAGGGTAGGTTAAGGGCTACCATCTTTATTAAAATAAAATTTCCCAAATAAAATAATGATATTGTGGTTAAAAATTATATAACAGGCACAATTTCATTAATACATTGTCACTGGTGAGTACTTATTGAAGATATCATAGTTAAAGAATACATTTATATTAATAACAGATTTGCATACTTTAACTTTCCTTCACACTTTATCCAGGCTTAGGACTGGCAGTTAGTAACTGGCGTGTTTAAAAGTTTTTTTAATTTTAATTTTTTTATTTTTTTCTAATTTTTATTTATTTATTTTTTTTTTATTTTTATTTTTTTGTGTTTTTTTAATTTTTATTTTTTTTTTTGTTTTTTTTTAATTTTTTTTTAATTGTTTTTTAGTTTTTTATACTTGCAGTTGAAAATTTTGGGCAATTCCTCTTAAATATTCTAGATTTGGCCGGTTCCCGTATTGCAAACAAATCGTTTTTATTCGCCGCGCTGTATCTTTATAAATTTTTTTTGAGGTTGTTGGTTTCCAGCTATGTATTGCTCCACTTTTAATCGATTTAAACTCTCTTCTTTCTTTAGCCCCGTAATAAACTTCCATAGATTTGGGTGTGCTGCATTTAATATCGAGGAGAAGCTGTTGTGCCAACCTTCGACAGCATTATTAGTACGCGGTAGATCTTCCTCTATAAATTCGAAGCAATTCCAAAGATTCCTTGGAAACATTGGCGGTCTTCTTTGTTGTCGTCGATCCAATCTGCCTATCCATACATCCTCAAAGTAGTTTATTAAAGGTGTTAGTAAATTTTCATTTTGAGTGTAAAACTCGCTGTCCAGTAGCTCTCCGAATGTTGCAACAACATCTACTTCAGGTACGAAGGCTAGGGCTGCCAATTGTCGCAGAGGTAGAGCAAAATTCGCGTCTTCTGTATAAACTTGTTGCAGTCTTGTACCTTGCATGTTTCTTCACAAACATTGTGTGAAATGAAAGAAACATCCACGGATTCTGACTTCAGGAAACTCTTGTTGTAAAGCATTAATTGCTGCTTTTTCATAATCCACCATTATTGTTGTAGGACGTAAACCTGGTCGTAACGTTTTTAATTCATGGAAGAGTCGAGTGTATGTTGCCTGAGTTTTATTAGGAAGTAGAGCAAAAACAGTTGGAATAACGTTGCTATACTGCACGCCATGTATTGTATACAGCTGACCAAACAATAGAGGAGTACATGTGAATGTTCCATCGGCATACCAGTGTTCACAGCTCGCCATCAAAGTTAAATTTCTTTCAGTGGAAAATATTAAAATTCTCTGTTCGTTTGGACCATTGTCAAATAAAAGAAACGGTTCGCCGTTATTGTTTCTGGTGTATTCTTCCGGAATAATAAGCTCTGTTAAGCTTCTTGGATTTGCCGGAATAGCTTCCACTCTTTGGCGTGTGTTCTGAATAGTTCGCTTTAGGGATGAAATAGAAGGTAGCTGCCCAGTTGCACCCACAGACACTTCTTGTGAAACGGTAGCTATGATTCCTTGTGTTGTTAGTTCAACTTGATGAGCCAGTTCTTTCATTCTGTTACAAGCCTTTTTTGCTTCTAATATTGACGCATCGGTAACGTGGTTGTGACTTGTACTTTTCACTACTTCATCTCCCACTGTGTGAACTCTCCCGGTACATTTATGCTTATTGTACTGAGCGCACTTCCAAATTGTCTTTTGATCAATCGTTTTTTCCTTTCTATGAATATATCCATTATACACCAACATATTGGCACCTTTTTGACTCTTTACGTAAGTTAAGACCATCTTGACAAATCGACAAGCTAATGAATAATGAGATATACGATATTTTTCCCATCTTCTTATACATCCAAAATACATTAAAAAGTAATAAAAGTACGTTTCACGAATATGGAATAATAATTACCACATTAGTGAATAACGCACAATTAGACAAAGAACTTTTGTACAATATTTATTTTAGCATTTCCAATAATGTCTTATCGTAATGACTTCATGGAATTCCTAATAAGTACCTACACAATAAGGTGCCCTTATCTAAACTACTTATTCTTCACTAATCTGCATAACGACTTTCTACTAAGAACCAATTATGCTAATTACCGGTCTCTGAAAATACCAAAAATAGGTAAACTGGTACCTGGTATTCGTTTGTATGTAATATATACTGTAAATAGAACTATTATTACTGTATAGTACCCTCGGAGATCCGTGGAAAAAATTTACACCCAAAATAACAAAATTCAGTTTGGCAACACTGTGCGAATGTTGATACTAACATATCCTTTTTAAGATAAGCACAACGTTAATTTAGTCCAAACAAATTAATATATTTTTTTGCCAACAAAAATGAGATTTTTCAACCAAATTATGTTTCAAATATGATGTGCAAAATAATTTTTAATTGGGTTCTGCTAATGGGCTTGCTTTTTTTGTCATTAAAATAAAAAAAACTAAATTTTACTCATTAAATCAATGTTGTCCGGTTATCGTCTTAATTATTTTAACTGTACTAATATCCGTTGAGTAATTATGAATGATTAATAGGTCGTTAAAACATTTTATCTATAGCGGCTTCTGGAATATCTTAAAAATATCGAATTTCATTGATAAAATGCGCATATTCCACCGATCTTCGCTTCGACAATACATTTTTAACGATATCCGATTAGGAAGAGCAAACACTTTTAAACACGCCAGTTTTTGCTGACAGTCCTAAGCCTGTAAAAAGTGTGAAGGAAAGTACCTTTCTGAATTTAGATCCATATATTAAAATTATTCACGTAGAACAAAAAAAATACTTTCTTCATGTTAAAAATTGTTCAATTTTCAAGTATATTCACTTGAATAACCTGAAAATACCATATGAAATAATTTCCCATTCTCCTATATTTCCCATCTTCCTACACATCCAAAATACATTAAAAAGTATTTAGATATACGTTATTTTTCCCATCTTCTTATACATCCAAAATACATTAAAAAGTAATTAGATGGAATTCCAAGACTAATCGGCTCATAATGCATAAAGTTAAAGTATGCAAATAGAATTTCTTTAGAACCTTTTTGAAAACCAATTGAATGGTTTTAATAATGTAAAACATGACGCGATCTTTTTTCGCGCGATCAATTGCACGCGACCTTATTTCGTCGGCGCTGTTTTTTCGCCGGCGACCTTTTGATACGCGCTCAAATGTGCGCGACATTTTTTCGCTCGACCAATTGTTGGCGACCTTTTTTCGCGACACCAATACGGATATCAAAGATCAGTATACATTATATATAAAACGGTGATTACTGGATTTTGATAATGATTACTGGATTTGGACACCGACACAAGTAATGGAAAGGAAACTCAGATGTTTTGAAAAAAAAATCATCTGAAGGATTTTTGGCCCCAGAATTATAGCCGCTTTAGCAAGTTAAGCTGTGATTATTCCAACAGAGAAGAGGCCCTAAAGGATGCCCACAAATGCGATAAAGAGATAAAGTATAGTTAGATTTAACAATAATAGGGCTACTCACTGACTCAACTATCATGAAAGATACGTAATTTGAGAAAAATTTTCAAATTTTTTTGTCAATTAGAAGGACGTAATTGCATATTAGAACATAGCTTTTAATCGCAAACAATTTTTTAAAATACCAAGTTTCGATAATTTGAAATAAAAAAGGTACTTTACTCTTATGCAAAATTCATATTTTTTTTAGATACTTACGGCGTACCTACGTATACTTTTGATAAAATTTTATAGTTGATGGTTGAATCTCAGGTTTTAGACTATGCATAAATTTTTATATATTATCGGTCATATTATGAGACATGATAAATATCATATACTCCAACTGATAATACAGGATAAAATAGAGAGCAAACGTGGACCCGCAAGAAGAAGACACTCATGGCTCCAACACTTACGCCAATGATTTGGACTAACATCGATCGAGTTATTCAGAAACGCCGCAAACAAAACTAAAATTACTATGATGATAGCCAACGTCCGAAACGGACAAGGCACATGAGGAAGAAGAAGAACTTTTGTTTATAAAATTAATAATAAAAAAGTTTTCCATATGGTTCCTACTTAGTGGAGCGTATTGTAGAGCCAACCTTCAATCATACAAAATTGGCCAAAGTGGTAAAGAGCAGTAACTGAAAGTTTTGATTTCATTGTACTGTGTAAGCATCACTTTTTAAAATAAAATAAAAATGTATACAATTTTTATTCAGTTGAAATGCGAAGGCAAAACTGTCTTATCTTTCACTTACTACAGAGAGCGCAACCAGCACTCTAAATTGACGATTTTGGACTCTGATTGGAGTCATCATCAGAGAGGCGTGGGTTTGCTGCTCTCTGCCCCAAGTGAAGAAACTCCGAAAGCTTGTCCCCGCATTGCAACTGACGTTTATGGAGTAGGTGTCTAGCGGCATCTGCTAACTGAAACTCATAGTTTTCAACCTAATAGAAATATTACAAATATTAAAAATATTCATAAAAGATATTTAACTGACTATTTCACTCATCTTAAAATTTTCACATAATCTGACCAATCACAAACCAAAGACAGCTTGTGTTATCGCGAAAACACCAACTGTCTTTCAATTCTGATTGGTCTATCAGCTTCGTGTTTTCAACGACGTAACCATGGATACCGATCGCAAAGCAAAGTTTGACGTTTGCCAAAAAAATTATTGCAGCTGTATACGTCAAAATGAGTCGTTTCGGTGGTACTTCAAACGAAGTTATAAACCAAAGCGTTGAAGAAAATATACCGAGTAGCACAAGAAAATCTAAATCTTATACATGGAGACAATTTATGATGTTCTGTGTGGATCGCAACTACAAATTAGATGCAGAAAATAACAACGAAAGACTAGCATTCATTCTAAAAGAATGGGCCTTCAACATGCAAAAAATTGATGGTAATGATTACAAGGAGAGTGTTATTAAAACCATATGGAACACTACTGCAAAATTGGTACAAGAAAAATATTTCTGTGAGTATCAGAGACATATTAATCCCTTCAAAGATATAACCTTCAAGGAAGCGAGAGCGGCTCGTGATAGTAAGAGAAAATTGTTGCAAACTGTACCCGATAAAAGGAAAATGAGTTCTGTCGCTATGACTTTGGATGAATATAAAAACATGTGCTTACAATGGGACGAAGACACGCCAGAGGGACTCCAAAAGAAGTTTTTTCATATAGCTGCCGTAGAATTAGCTTGGAGAGGTAACGAAGCAAGTTTTTCCATGTTACATTTTTCAAGGAAGAGACTAACAGCAAAGGCTGTTTAACAAACAGAATTGCATATAACCCGATATTCTCCAAAACCCGCCAAGGTGGTGATAAAAACTGTGCAGATAATAAATGGCTTAGTCAAAATTTGAAGAATCCTGAAATGTGTCCTGTGAGATTATAGCGGAAACTTATATCGAAAAGGGAAACTATTACCAATGATAGACTTTTTCTGACTGTGAATGGCAAGTGGAATAAATATAATAATAGTAATTGGTACAAGAATTGTCCTATTGGTATTAATACAATATCCAAATGGACAAAAATGTCTGCAGAAAAGATAGGATTAGACACTAAAAAAGTGAAAATAACGAATCACTCTAATCGTGCCTCTGCAGTTAGTCAGTCATCTGGCGTTAGTGAACAACAAGCTATGAAAATTACTGGACATGGAAGATCGAACTCGATGAAACCGTATTTACATCTTAGTGCCGAACATCATCAGAACATAGTGAATACTTTTAGGAATACTCCAAGTACATCAAGTAATAATAGCAAAAATACATTGTATCCACCTAATAACGGTCATACTATTCAAAATTTTTACAATTGCACCGTTTATAATAATTATAGTCGAGAATATTGTATTTTTTTTCGTGTACAAATTATTTATTGTAATAGGTAAAAAATAATTATAACAAATTATTTATAGTTATAATAAATATTTCATGATTATGACTAATTGTGAATTATTCAAAAAATGGGTAGATTTGGGTTACCTAGATTATTAAATTCCTTCCTCTCATTCTACTGAATTTTTGACCTATCACTTTGTTCGTGAAATAGTCTAATAAAATACCACTCGTGATTTAATTTATCTTATAAGTCTGTCTTTTATTTCTAAACTCAATTGAGTTGTTTAAAGAAAACACCACTCGTCCTACGGACTCGTCCTATGGACTCGTGGTGTTTTCAAGCAACTCAGTTTCGTTTAGAAGTAAATCGACAGACTTATCGCGAAAATTGAATCACTAGTGGTATTACTATTGAAAACATGTTGGACCATTTTCCTGGTAACACCTCCATGGCTTCTAAAAATTGCAAGCCAGATGGATGCTGAAGCCAAGAAGACAAGAGGGAATTCTAAAACTTTCAATTCACGACCCCGTCTGTTCAGCTGGTAAATTCCAACGAAAAGGGACCTATGATACTTAAAAGAGTAAAACTAATATAAAATAAAATAAAAATGTGTACCATTTTCATTCAGTTGCAATGCGAAGGCCAAACTGTCTTATCTTTCACTTAGTACAGAGAGTGCAAACCAGCACTCTAAATCGACGATTTTCGGCTCCAACTGGAGTCATCATCAGAGAGGCGTAGGTTTGCTGCTCTCTGTCCCAAGTGAAGAAAATCCGAGAGCTTATCCCCGCATTGCAACTGACGTTTATGGAGTAGGTCTCTAGCGACATCTGGCAACTGAAAGAAATATTAAAATAATAATAGAGATAAGAGAAATGTTAAATATATTGAAAAATATTAAAAATAGTCCTAAAAGACATTTAATTGAACACTTATTGGACCATTTTTTAATGTATAAATCATTATGTTAACATTTATATTACTGAATAGGGAATTGTATAACATTGTAAAAAATCATCGTCATTATGCCCAGATCGACCACGTCACTAGGATGATGTCTTATATGCCATAAAGTCATAATTTAAAAATAAAAATCGACCTGCCGTTGTCAAAATACAAAAAAAAATTAATGAATTAAACAAAAATACTGTTGCTTAGTAAAAAATTCTTCTAATAATTTATTTAATCTGACTCATTTATATCGCCAATAATTCGGACATATATTATACATTTCAAAGTAGGAGACTTTAAAATGATATTGCCAATATTTATGTATTGCCGATATAAATGAGTCAGATTAAATAAAGTATTAGAAAAATTTTTTACTAAGCAACAATATTTTTGTTTAGTTCGTTAATATTTTTTGTATTTTGAAAACGGCATCCGATTTGGACGTCGAAACGTTAATAAAATCATATTTTTAGAAAAATTGTGGCTTATTTCCCATCAATGCTAGTTAATAATAATAAATCGTTTTCCCATTTGTGTTCAGTAGGAGTTCAGTAGGTAGAGTGTTAGCTGATTCCCATGGAACTTCTAAATATTTTAGTTATATTCGATTTATGTGTATGTGTAGGTAGGTATTTAGATTAGTAGTTATACGACTTGGTCAAACCGGCAGCAAAATATAATGCAGTAGATCTGCTCTAATCGATATATAATATCATCTATTCTTTACACAAAAATTATGAATGATAAAAAAGCTACACCACTAGCTTTGATACAGGTTATAGCAATGTGATACCTTTTTGTTTGACTTATTTCCTGTAACAATTCTTTGGGTGCTTTTATCTAATTTTTGTCTTACTTCTACACAAAGCAATTATTGTTTGTTGATATTTTGTTTCTTAAAAATACTGTTTTTTTTTATTTTTAGAGTATTTTTTTAGTGTTTTTAAATTTTAAAATCCTGATATAGAACCACATATTCCTGTATTATGTGTTAACTAAAAAAATATTTACTTACAAAATTGCCTTCCGAAAAAAAGTACCGCATTTAATACAATATACTGGCCTACGACATATTTTCCGGTGAGATATTGGTCAGGTGATTGATCATGTGTGGTAGCTTTCACAAAATTTTAATGAACGTCCTAATCAAGATTCCCGTTTTTGTCTTTTGTGTGATTTACATGCAAGGGAGTTGGAAACTGGTTGTAATTGAAGGTGATGAATTACATCAAAGAATACAAGAAAAGCAAAAAAAGCCCGTATCACTCCCAACGGATAGTAAATCCGTTCGAATATAGAACATGACGAATGGCTTGCCTAATTAATGTTTTTTCGTTGCAGATCCAGAAAAATCTGTGATGGTTTTTCCACGATTTACAACTGTAGAACAATATGTAGAAGTCTGGCTATTTTTGTAAGGGATAGTTTCATATATTATTAACACAAATTTTTAGCAATAGGTATATTTGCCTTAAGTGTACATAAATTAAAAAAAGAATGTGTGTGTACTTTGTACGCACGTAAGAAGTTACACTTCCATTATATAATTTCAACGAAATAAATATACTTAACAGTTACAATACAAAAAATTAACAATAATTACCAAAAATTAACCAAAACTTAACAATGCCAAATATTAAAAAAAAAAGAAAAATGTATGATTCGTCCGGGATTTGAACCCGCAATCTCGCGATTTCTCGATCTCTGGTCCAATGCTCTACCAACCAGGCCATCAAGGCGCATGTTATTGACGTTTCAGATATACGTAATTACACATTACGGTGACAAGTGAAATATAAAAATAGATGTTTTATTATTTTACGCCCAATGAAGACAAGTCCAAAGACACAAAATTATAATAAATAATACATTTACTAAAAAACACTAATATATTACTTTAATGGCTTATTTATACATAATTTGAAAGATTAACAACTAAACGTCATACTGCCTGTGTGCGCATGCGAGCAGGTTTATGAAAAATTTTACTCTCAATCGCGCCTAAAGAAGTATAACTTCAAAAACCAGAAACTATGGTATCATGAAACATAAGGAGAGATATAATATCTCAGCTACTCTAATTTAAAATGCAGAAGAAGGTTATTGGATCCAAATTAAAAATAAACAGCAGATATTGTTTGTTGAAAATATTGTGGGGAATATGTCGGCATCACTAATAGAGGCTTATTAGACAAGTAGATATCAAAAAACGATATTTTATTGATTTAACACTTCACTTTTAATCAACATTCCTATAGACTACTTATTAGTAATTTACTATTTTTGTCCGGAATGAGCCACAACTTTAGTTTAGAAACTAAGTTTATTGATTAACTATTTAGATGAGAAGTAAGCCACAATTAAATTGAAAAAATAATTTTATTAACGTTTCAAAACCCAAATCCGGCTTTGTTGTCAAAATACAAAATACTACTGAATACTACTGTTAATATCTAAATAGTTAATATTTTAGTTATTACATGTCTCTTAGTATGTCTCTTCTCACAGCTTTCATGAATCTATTCCATCCTAAAATACCGAGAATGTCTCTGTTTTTCCCTTAGAGCCACAGAAGATCAGGCACAGATGGAGTCACAGTTTCAGTTGGTGTGAACATTCCCTTCGGATCTTGATTTCTGATAAACCTTGAGGTTTTGTCCTTTCAAAATGTATTAGTTGAACAGCTCCCTTACTTCCATAAACCTCAGGTGAGTTTTTAGCCGAGGAATGGATTGGTTAGGAGCTATTGCATGTTTTGGTGCAATACAAGAAACGCCACCCATGACGTAAAAAGTGTGGTATCCGTCGATTGTATGTACGTTGACCCTTTCTGTCCCAACGCTGCATATGTATGTTTTTGAAAAAGTGGGTCTCTATTCCCAGCCGCCGTATATATACGTTCAAGGTATTATGGTCTCAATTTACCAAAGCCGAAAATATGCGTTGCTTATAAAATTTTAGACTCATTGCTGTCCTAATCCCGTAGAAATATGTCCGAAAATGGATTATTGCTCCCAAAGCCTCAAAATGTTGGCACATAAGACAGATCATGCAGACCCATTGCCTTGTATGTATATTTGTTCACATATTTTAGATATATGCTATATTGTAGCACTGGTGGTAACGCTTATGGGTAGCTGCTAGAAGGTGAAGCGTTTGTAACAACAGAAAAGACCAGAAAAAAGAAGCGAATCGAGATACATGTGTGCAAGGTGCAGAGTCGGCCTTTGCGTAGTGTCATGTTTTGAGAAGTACCACACAAAAGAAAACTTTAATGTTAATTTACATTACATTATTTTTTTTCAAATTGGTTTTGCTCTCTGATGAGTACATTTGAAAAGAAAGCGTTTAAGTTGGTTAAAAAAAACTCATTAAAAAACATGTTTTGGTCATTTATTTGTTTATTTATATGAGACGTATATATATGGCAATGGAACTCTAAGGACTGGAAAGGGTTAAAATCAGCGTTTTCGTACACCTGTTGTGTAAAGCACGGCTGGTCAATTTTCTGCGGATCGACTGCGATTGCTGACACTTCCAGATAAGCAACGCGCTTGCTCAAAGTCTTGTAGCGGCAGTTAAGCCCAAATAGTTGGTCTCACCATTCCTTGCAGGGTTGGCCGTTTTCTCTACAAAAAGTACGGCTCAAGAAAATAGGTTCATCCTATACAGAAGCTGTTCGCCTGGAAGTGTCAGCATTCGCAGGCGATCCGCAGAAAATTGACCCACCGTGCTTTACACAGCAGGTGTACGATAACGCTGATTTTAATGTACATACAATCGACTAATACCACACTTTTCACGTCATATGTGGCTTTTCTTTTATTGCACCACAACATGCAGTAGCTCCTAAGCAATCCATTCCTCGGATAAAAAAGAAACCCGCGCCTGAGGTTTATGGAAGTCAGGGAGCTGTTCAACTAATTCATTTTAAAAGGACAAAACCATAAAGGTTTATCAGAAATCAAAATAACAGATCCGAAGGAAATATTCACACCAACTGAAACTGTGACTCCATCTGTGCCTGATCTTCTGTGGATCTAAGGGGAAAGCAGAGACATTCCCGGCCTCTTAGGACGGAATGGACTCATGTAAGCTGTCACAAGAGACACGGCAAAGCTATGAAGTAACATTTATTATTTGTACAGAAAACTAGGAGAAATTAACCAAATGACAGCATTCTAATTAAAAATAAAATTTTGGAATGTAAAAAGTGGGTTTTGCCGAGACCGTTAAAAATTGGAAATTTTCAACTTGTACTTTAGACAGAACGGTTCGTCTGAGAAAAAAGGAAATAGTGGTATTTGTAGATAATTTTAAGTATTTTAATTTCTATTAACAGAACATTTACTAAAAGTTAATAGTTTTCGAGATTTGAGCAATAAAGCGGAAAAAAGCTGAAATTTTTCACTTTTTTCGCGATTTTTTCAAGGTTCCGGCAAGAAATTTTGTCCGCAAACCTCATATTCAGACTCAGCAGCCCAAAATCCATATATAATAAAAGAAATCAGAACTACCCCAATTTGACTTTCCTAGTCAAAACAAAATTTTATTGAATCATGTGGAGAATTTCAAACTTTCGATGAAACGGGTTACGAAACTCGAAAAGAAAATAAACTAAGTATATTTTGATTTGTATACCAGATCTCTTAACATTATTTAATTTATTTCTATTTTTTTACCGTGAAATTTATTTTATATTCTACCTGTGAAAGAGTAACGCTAAACAAAACGAAAGAGAAAAGAGAACGTTTGAAGGTTTCTTAGAAACAATACAATTAATAAATGTATAAGAAAAGAACAAGATAAGTTTGTTTTAATTAAGGATCAGCGTAACTCAAAACAAAGACCAGATTACTTATTTATGCAACAATTCAAAAAGTTTGTTTTGGTAGCTTATAAGACTTTATAATGCGCAATACTTCACTTAATTAAGTGATAACTTTTACGTAAATTTGTATTTCACGCAACAATTAAAAGCTAACTTTCTACATCTTCATTTCCAACTTTAGCCGGCGAATTAGATTCCTGCTCGAATTATTTCCTGCAATTTGCATATAAAAAGCGACCAGCAAACCACAAATACAAAGTTTGTTGTAATATTGCAGCCGCAAGCAATGGCGTATCAGTTTTGTTGAGACTTGGCAAATGGAATAATTTAGATTATTATACCGCACACAGTTGCCTGTAAATTAGCGTATCAAATTAGTACATTGAAACTGTCAAGAATATAATAATAATATAATTCCTTTCACGTAGATTTATTAAACAGCATATAATTTAAAATAAGGTAGAATTTTTATATGGGAACATACTATAATAACATTTGAAATAGACGGAGTTAAAAATAAAAAAAACCAATCAGAATACTAATATGAAACCATCATTTTAAAATGCTTGGCCGTTTTGCCTCCTGACAATGTGCAAACCTATTATGTAATTCGCGAGTCAACATTTCCAGGAATTTTCTACGTATTAATTCACATTCACCAATAATTCTTTGTTTCCGATCCTGCAAAAATGTTGATCACCCAACATAAACACGTAATCTCACCCAACATATAGAAGATGGTGTTGAACGGAAAGAAATAACAGGAACGTTCATAGACCTAACTAAAATAACACAGTTAACCATCAACAGCGAATAGCAAAACTCTACGAAACTACAAAGGATTTCCACCTAACAGTGTTAGTGAAATGTCTCTTCCAGAATAGATGCTCCTACGTAACGCTCCAGTCCAAGAAAAGTCGGTGAAGGAACCAAAAAAAACACACTCTCTGCACTTCTGACATAGCATTATGTTTTTTGGCCGTAAAGTTTGGAGAACCAGTGTGGGCAAACTCTGCTCACGCAAAGAACGTCGACGTGGCTCGTAATCAAACGGTTCATATAATATCGGGTTGCCTGAACTGACAACTATCGAAGAGGTCCACCTCATAGATAGGATTGCTCCACCACCTATCAAGAGACAGGTCACGTCAGAAATAGAACGATAGAAGCAGGAGACGAATCGAAGACACCCCCTGTATTACCACCAGACTCAGCCAAGTAGACTAAGATCTCGGGAAACCTTCCTAAAACATCAAGATCCATCCACGACGAAGCATCAGAGACGCGCCGAATACACCTATGGCAAGCGTCAGCTACCACAACACATTTTTGCCCTCCGACAAAATGGCTGCTGGACACAATTTACAGCATCCGACCGGAAAGCGCTAAACATACTAAGAATCGGCGTTTAACGTTGTGCTAGTAACCTGAAAAAATTGGGATACCAGGAGGGCGATACATGCGACTATGGCGCAGTTTAGAATAGTTACCATCTACTATCATGCGCAGACATGAGAGAAATCTGCACAGAAGGAGGCTTAATTTTAACAAATGACAGGGCCATTTATGTGGCCAATCATTGGAAGTACAAAAATTAAAGTTGTCTATTAACTAATTAAAGTCCGGACACAAAAAGTAAGTGAGTAATAAACACGTAATTTTAGATAAACACAAAGAAAAAATCTAACTCATTAAGGTCCGCAGGATAAAGAGGCCACTATATGAGTTTTCTACGTCCAATCCAACGATTTAGTACCTATCAAAAAATGTCTAACCCTTCGATAATAGTGGAAAAGCGCTCCATCTAGTAGAAACCAAAAATTTTGTTATAACTGGAAATTCTATTTATGTACAGGAATAACTTTTTGGCTAATGTTCTCATTACACAAACATTATAACCGTCTCTTAATAATATTTCAATGCGATATTTTCCTTGAACCATTTTGATTCTACAACTTATTGCTGTGAATTAGTTTGTCTGCGGTTACTTATTAAATAGTGCTCATTTATTAATATAAAAAAACAGTTTCCTCTTATTAGACTAATAAAAAAATAATAGACTTACACATTATAAGGATGTGAACTTTTGTGACAATTTTGAACATTTCAAGTAATTTTTTTAAATTATTATTCTCATTGCTTTATAAAAATAAATGTACCTATTTCTTGATTATAAAATTATTTGTTTCTCGTTTTGACACATTTATTCTACCAAATTTGATGTATCTGAACCAGGACTTTGATTTTTTTTTAAATCTGCAAAAACATGCATCGTGTCTAATTTCAATTGATTAAGTTGATGCCATTTCAATTGAAACCGGACAAGAAATATGACATTATGTACTTTCATGTCATTGTCCTTGCCCCTAAAATTTGATAAATATTGTTTTTTTTTTCGCGTTTCAAAGATATTTACTTTTTTTACTTAGAAGTTATAATATGACGACGGGCCCTCTAAGTCTCATTGGCCGATACACCAATTCTGCTCATTTATTTTACAATATATTTATTTTTCTTTACTTAATAATTCCCTATCCTACTTAATTCATTTACAGAGTTAAAGGCAAAGAAATATACAAAGCAATATGTGAAATTGGAATTAGTGAAAAATTAATACAGACGGTAAAAGTTACACACAGAGAACAGGGTTAAAATAAATGGAAAGGAAACAGATAAGTTTAGGGTATGTGAAGGGGTACGACAAGGAGACCCACTGTCATCATTGTTGTTCAGTATCCTTCTTGAAATGGTCATCAGAGAAGCCTGAATTAACAGGACAAGACTTGTATACCAACGAAAACACCAATGCTTGGCATTCGCTGATGACATAGTACTGATAGCCAGAAGTAAACAAGAATTAAAAGAAATACTTAAAAGACTTGAGGAAGAAAGAAAGGGATATACATAAACGAAGAAAAGACTAAATATATGGAATGGACAGAACGAGAATACACACCAGGACAATATCTGACAATGAACACAGAGGCAAAAATATATTTATACATTCGAAGAAGTAGAGAGATTCCAATATCTAGGAGCGACATTCACTAGGAGACCAAATATAAAATAAATATAAAAGAAGAAAGCCAAGCGAGAATTATGGCTGGTAATCGTTGTATCTTTACTCTAAACAACTTATTAAGAAATGATAACATATCTAGAGGGGATAAGATAAGAATATACAAGACAGTGATAAGACCTATAGTATTGTGTGTCAGTGAAACATGGACGATAAACAAATCCGAGCAAGTCGTGCTTAAAGTGTGGGAAAGAAAAGTCCTAAGGAAAATATTTGGCGGAATCATATGGAATGGAATGTGGATAAGGAGACCAAATGTAGAACAGGAGAGGATGTATGGTGAACCAAACATAGTAGGAATCATAAAATCACAAAAACTGAGATGGTTGGGACATATCCAATATACGAAATAGCACTTTTTGTACTATATTTTGTGTGACAACCTAAACCTGATTATACAATACGAACATTATTCTCAATACTCTAATATTATGCACTCTGCTCTGCTGCGAAAAACACTACGACAGCAATTTTTATTCATTACCTTCAACTTGGAATAAATTTAATCTTGCAGATTCATACACTGAACATTTTATACCGATATTTTTCTTCGTCGTCTTGAAAATTGTTTACTTCACCGGCATCAAGCCGTTATTGTGAAAACAAAATCTTGACATTCATGGCAACTTTATATTTCTGTCTCATTTTTGCCATAAAATTTCATCCTGTGACGATGGGACGGCTTCTATTAACACTTTACTCGAGTTGTGCAGATAGTTTTAGTAAATTAGAAAACGTAGATAAGGTTTGTTTCAATTTTGTTTTATAAAAAAAATTAGAGGAATAATATACGGAGCATTTTAAAACAGAATTAGATCTAAGCATTACTTTTTTTTATTCAATTATTATTTTTAATTTATTTATGTACTTTTTGCCATATATTCTTTTAAATTATTTTCTTATAGGTACTTTTTCGGTGCTTTCTTCGTCTTTTGGCCTTCTGGATTTTTTGCTAAAAGGTAGAGTAACCACTACCATCGATACGCGCTGGAAATTGAGCAACAACTGTGAGTATAAAGCGGGCTCCACACTCTCGGCGAAGTTACTTCGCGAAAGTTGACCGAAGTCATATTATCATGCACAGTACCTCTCTACACACTCGTCCTACTTCGCGAGGAAGTGTGATACAAAGAGCGGTGCGATACCGACAAAGATCCCTTTGACTCGGACGCGCCAGACCGACAGAGAATGGAAGTAGAACGAAGTAAGGCAAAGTTGCACAAGGTGGCCGTCCACACTCTCGTACTTGTTGAACCTCAATCGACTTGGGCGAGAGTGTGGAGCTCACATTAAATTCCGTGCAGAGCGACGGGAACTACATTCGACGTGGAGTAATGATTTTGCATAAGCTTCTACCCCGATTGGTGACTAGAGCCCATATTATCATGCACGAATCGTTTCCAGCACGTAGCGTAGTCTCTGAAAAACCTGATTTTATAAAGAAGTGTCTGATACGATACGTTCCGGACAGTATGAATTGTTCATATTTAAAACCATTAAAATCAATATTTTTCGGAAACTAAACGATTCTGGAAACGATTCGTGCATGATAATATGCCGCGACCTTTATTCGATCGCTTTCGTCATCTTTTCCTTACCTCACCTCACCTTGATAGAGTATTGATCAGTCGCTTTCCGATCTTTGGGTATTAAGAGCTTCCTCCATCCTACTCAACCGAAAAACGCTAGAATTTATTTCTGTTCACAGAAAATAGCGTCAAGCATTAATTACCGTTGATTTACTAAAGATAATTCGTCTCCTTCTTTTTCTTCTTCTTCTTGTTTTATCTGCAGACACGACTTTCTCTCTTTGTTTTTTCAATATGCCTCAAGTATATTGTCGCTACATCGTTTCCGTGGTCTTTTAACTCGTCATCTTCCTATTGGGGACCGTCTTGCACCGTCATACTTGGGGGTTCGTCTTTTTATTTTGCTTATTTCACAGAAGTCCATTGTATTTTGTTTGTTATTGTATTTGTTATTGTATTTGATATTGTATTATACTTTTTTGCACGATTGATCATTTTTGACTGTTTACCGTGACAGATTTTACGTCAGTAGGTGACATTTACTAGCAACTCGACGGTGAGTAATCCAACTCGACGGTAAGTACTCCAACTCGACGGTAAGTAATTCACTTACCGTCGAGTTAAAAAATCTCTTAATTTTAATTTATTTTTTGAAAGAATAAAGAAAACTAACGAATTATTTATTAATATTGAAACTTATGGTACAATTTGTTAAATTATTTAATGAAATCCCACTTGTTTAGGCCGTGGTTTTACTTCTAACAGAAACTCCTGCAGAATCGCATACATTAGTAGTATTACTAGTATTGCACAATATGTTTTCGGCAAAATCTATTTTATTTTGAAGAGAATCTTCTACATAGCTTCCTGCCACTGTCGATGAACGAAATATGCCAATATAGTCTTTTCTTCGATTCTTAAATTCTTGCCTTCGCACCATTTTTTAAAACTTTGGTAGGTATTTTGATAACGGATTTTGGATTTTTCGGGAATAATTGGGGAACACCCTTCTTCCCAAGCCCGTTCAATTTCTTCAAATTCACTTTCGCTCATATTTTAATTTATAATAATCAAAATTGTACTTAAAATCATTGACAACTAAATAAAAACTCAATTCTCCATTGTTGTTATGCACCCTAGTTACTACCTAACAACCAAAGTATCTATCTTGATAAAATGAATGAAACTAGTCAATATGACGAAAATGTTTAATTTTATAATTTATAATGGTATCAATCGTGCAAAAAAAGTTATAAGCATGTCGAACGTTAAGGATAACCGATCTCAGACAATAAATGGAGTCGTCGCTCCGCTCCTCCTCCAAACAATTGTCTTCGATCGGTATAAAACCCTTACCGTTCTCCATACTTAATATACTATCATTTAAAATTAAACTCATATTTTACTGAGGTTGGTGTCTAGTAGAGCTCCCGTCACAATAAAAAGTGAGTTTATTCTAAAATAGTATGCACGCAAAGTATGTGTAATAATTTGTAACGTCACGAACGTCACTTCTTTGGTATTTTATTTGTAAATAATTATTTTATTTTATTTTCTTTAATATTTAATTAGTAATAAATTTCTTCTATTTGTTTTACCAGTTTTCTTCGTTAAAAACTAGTTGACGCCCTCTTTTATTATCTTCTATTTAATATATCTCTTTTCATCTAAAATCTAAATCATCATACTGAACGTACCCCTTATATTCTTACACTGTAAATTCATAGTACTTGGTCGTCATTTCAAATGTCGTTTTCAATGACTGTCACTTAATCCCTATTCACAACCTGCAAGTGGAAGGGAAGAATTATTCCTTAAAAAGGTATGTAATTTGAAAATTAAATTTATTTTCCATCAACAATTAATATTCTCTTGGGGTGAGTTTTTCATACAGCTTTTTTATAATAATTTCTTACAGTCATTATATTCCTCATTATTTTTCATGCATACCTAGTTTCTTATAACAGTCTTTCTAATATTTTTATACCTAACCTCCCATCTAAAAGCACGGTTTCTGATATTTTAGTTTTAAATATATCTTTTTAATTTTCGTATATGCACGTCTAAATCAAATTTTATTTATTATTCCTTTGCCTACTTTTTAGATTATTTGGTAAAGGTACAATTTGGTTTTCTTCTTGATGTTTGATATGTGTTTTTATCTTATAGTTTTTTGGAAATAAACCACTTTCCTCCCTCTGTGAGCTCCAGCATAAGCTTATCGTCGGCGATGACACTAAGGCTGACAACACCGGGACCATAAAATCTAGACTGCAACGACTACCACCTCCAGCTGCAGGGGCCTAGGGCCGAACATTCGCCCAGGCCTACAAGAAGTCTACAGCAGTACCATTCGACATCAAAAAGTTACCATCAGATACCAAAAGCTATAAGTATAATCTAAAAATTGTTAGTTTTTGGCAAGAATTTGAATACATTTGTTAATGCACATAATATATAAGTCATATATTTATTATATCTTTATTGAACAATAAACATGATTAGTTAAAAATACTGTTTTGTATGCTTTCATTCTAAACTTTCATAGTTAATATCTAAGACTAGGACAAGACGAACACACACCTGAGTGACTAAGCTAAGCTAAGGGTGTAGCAATGGCTATCTTGGATGATTGAGGTAATATTCTCGAATATTATTTAAATTAGCTGGGGTAGTCCGCCGCCTTATTTCGTTTCAAATTATTACCAAAAATGACGTTAGATTCTTTAGTATTTAAAAATGCGATCGAATATGGTTATTTTACCTTCGATCCGACCCCAGTATGCAATCCGACTTCATTACTGCCGTAACCCGGAAACCGAAAACTTTTCAGGAATGCAAAAACTCATAAAATTATTAAACTCGTACAAAAAAAAAGTATTTATTTTTAATCATTTACATAGCTTTACCGTGAAATTCACCCTTAAAATATGATATGGCGTTATTGCTAAGGCACCCAAATTAAAAATTCGAGGCTCGAGTGCCATAAGACTCAGAGGTTATGGCACTAGGGAAGTTTTACTTGAATAATTTTCTTGGATAATAAATGCATTATCACAATACATATTAGGGCAGTATTTAAACATGAACGGTACTAACCACACATCCACTCTCAACCACAGCAAACTGCCTTGTGGCGTTGTTGCTCATGCTGAGGGAGCCAAAACCGGAAATGGTAATAATGACACAAGCGCGGTAAGCGCGGTATGCATATTCTTAGATAAACTAAACTATATGACTATATTCCATAATGAAGGCAACGCCTAAAGAAATGCGTTAGTAAAAAAAAAAGGTTTCCATTTTTTTAGGGTTATGGCACTGTTGAAGTCGGAGTGCGATTTGTCCATTTGTTAAAAAATTTGGCAAATATCTTTGTCGAGGTCTTTTCTTTCTACACATGTCTTTTGGTATGGTTTTGATTATTTCCCGGTATATCAATGGGCATAGACGAGTATTTAAACATGAACGGTACTAACCACACATCCACTCTCAACCACAGCAAACTGCCTTGTGGCGTTGTTGCTCATGCTGAGGGAGCCAAAACCGGAAATGGTAATAATGACACAAGCGCGGTAAGCGCGGTATGCATATTCTTAGATAAACTAAACTATATGACATTATTCCATAATGAAGGCAACGCCTAAAGAAATGCGTTAGTAAAAAAAAAGGTTTCCATTTTTTTAGGGTTATGGCACTGTTGAAGTCGGAGTGCGATTTGTCCATTTGTTAAAAAATTTGGCAAATATCTTTGTCGAGGTCTTTTCTTTCTACACATGTCTTTTGGTATGGTTTTGATTATTTCCCGGTATATCAATGGGCATAGACGAGTATTATTAAATAGTACGTTATGCTCATAGTTAATTGTCATTATATTTATTTCGTTAGACCTTTCACTTAGCTACAAGTGTATTTATATAAAGTATAATTTTGTTTAATGAATCATAGTTACTAGAGATGTATACCCCCGACATTAGAATGATAAATAGTCGATATAAACATATTTTACTATCGCGTATTGTTGTACATCAAAATTTTAATACATTTCTAAATTACTAGTTAAACTAGCGGTATAACAAATTTATGTATGCGCCGTGACTTTCTGAACCTTGACCAATAAAAGAGGGTGTCACCGTCGTTCATCTCTAACCTTTTTTCGAGATTGTGTTAAGTATTATTGAAGTTATTGTAGTTACTAAAGGTAAAAAGAATCAAGTAAAGACATGTGTAATACCCGTAGTAGTATAGTGCAGTAGATTTTTTTATTATTTTAGAATACAAAGCAAAAGTATGTGCTATGATTAGTCATGGTAAAATAAACAAAAACTAGATGACTGAAAGCTGCATTTTTGTAGGATTACGTAAATGCTATCTAAACACTTGGTACTGTACTCTAAGAAAATAAGCTAGAATTAGACCATGTTCGGGACACTCAAATATCCAGGTAGCTGACTACTTTTTTAGTTATTGTAGACCTATAGGAAGGAAACCTACCTGTTGGCTGCCTAGAGTTCGCGTCCGTTTTTCAATTATTAACAATTTAGTGAAAAAATCGCGATTCTTTCAATTTTTTTGCACCCCACTCAAAAGCTAAATAGTTGATATAAAATTACGAAATTTAATTTTTTAGAACATTTAAAAACTTTCAAAATGCCGGTTTTTGAAAGTTAAAAAGTTAGTTTGTTGCTACGCAAACTTCAAAATAAGTAAAAATCGTTATTTGTTAATAACTTTTACTAAAACGACCTTAGAACTTTAGCGTTTCACCCAAAGTTAGATATTGGGGCACTTAACAAACTCTCAAAATTTGAGACCGATCCATTAGTTAGTTTAAACGTTAATATATTTGTTTTTCCCAGAGACCTTTATTTTGCAATGACATAAGACAGAAAGTAATAAAGACAGGGCAATTCTGCGTATGCCAAATTAAAGTAGAAAAGTGATACTATCAAAATATACTAAATAAAGATTAAAAAATTATCTGAAATAGTCAAAAATCCTAATGCCAAATTTTCGAAATTTTGTAGTTTATAAACATTTAGAATAACTTTAAAAATATTGTCCGTAGACAAAATCATTTTGCATATTCGAAATGCTGGCATTGTACACGAATTTTTAAAAATGTAGTTCAATTGGTGACTAGTCGTGGTAAGTGAAGGGGGAGCTGGGAGCCGACAAATGCACGAGTTCAAAAACTAAAAAAGGCAACTTAAGTTGTGTTCATTACGAGGCGCCAATCCTTACTCCGATCAATGTATCGTACTGTCGGCAAACGTAAAACAAACACTGAGTAAATACGAAGGGGGACGACAACAACAGATACTAGGCGAGGATACAATCCATTGCTCTCCGTAGTGAACAAACCCTTAAAACTACTATAATTTTCTATATCTCGGGATACACTGAATATATTTGGATCTTTCTTTTTTTAATTTGCATGTAATTTTTCTGCACATTACAAATATGCAATTTGTCTAGACATTTATTAATAATTACTAAACAGTCTAATTTGTTTATACAATTTTTGAAAAAATATTTTTTCCCAAAATCCATGTTTTTAATCATACTATCATTATTAATCATAGAAAAAGTTAAGGTATACTTTTATAAATAAGTTATCTTCAATAAATAATTATCTAATAAAAATAATTTATTTATTAAAGTGTAGTTTAACTTTTTCTATGATCATTAATGATACTATTATTAAAAAAAATGATTTTTGTAAAAAAACATATTTTTTCAAGAATTGTTTAAATAAATAAGACTGTTTATTAATTAATAAATTTATAAACAAATTGCATATTTGTAAAGATTTACGTAGAAATTACATACAAATTAAAAAAAGAATGATCAAAATCCAGAGTTGATCCGGAGAGACAGAAAATTATATTAGCTTGAAATTTCTTTTTCGGTATTTTAACTCGGTGGATTTGTAGGCTCCCCCTAGTAACCGCTTGAACTACTTATTTGAAAAATCGTATAGCCCAGTAAATGAACGGGAAATACGGCGATACCGTGTAATTTTCAGGGGCAACTCCGAATTGCATGAGAATTTGGATTTAGGTTCTACTTACCCTCCACTTCAAAGTTGAAATTGTGCCGTTGGTTGCTTTTACTTGGGGGGGGGGGGTGACAGTCACCCCTTCTCGGGGGCGACAAAACATAGGTTCAAGATAAGACCGGAAATGGATATATTGACTCATTTTAAGCAACTTTTGTTCTATAGAGTTTTTTATGTAAGTCAATACTTTTCGAATTATTTGCGATTGAAAATGTTTATTTTTCGACAAAAGAACTACGGTTTCAGACGGTTTTTCGCAAATAACTCAAAAAGTAAATATTTTATCCAAAAAAATATCCTCAGCAAAAGTGTGGCCTGTAAAAAACCGAAAAAAATGGTGTATCAGTAAAGTCTGTCAATCAAGTTAAATCAAAGTTGTAGCTCATGAAAAATACGTTCTTATTCGTCTAATTCCAAATCGAATATTTCAAGGTGAAATCACCGAAAAATTAAGCACTTTTCGGGAAAAATACATTCAAACTTTTTTAAAGTGTTTATAAAAAGCTTTATTTTAATTGTTCATAAAAGTTTCTAACATTAAAAATAAGCGAGTTACGCTAAAAATAAAGTTGGTCCTCTTTTTTTTTTGGTAAAAAAATCATGAAAATCTCCCCGTATTTAGCTCCCCAAATGATATTAATCACTACCGCTTTACAAACAATTTACTTACTTATCTATTTTTTATTTGATCTGCCAGTCTCACCGGTTTAAAGTGCTTATTTTTAAAAGGGTTATAGTTGAAAAAGCTTGAACGGTCACTAATCACGAGTGTATTCAAATTTTGAACAGCCATATTTTAACCAATTTTTGTGTTACGGAAAAACAAAATGGGACTAGCATGTTATTTATAATGGCAAAACCTACATTTTTTTACTCTTTAAGATTTGTCTTATCACTAATACTTTTTAAGTTATTTTGAAAAAAGGAAATTTTTCAAAAATTTTACAATACACATACAGTTCAAATGAATGTAAAGCGGCAACGATTAATTTTATTGAGGGTGCTAAATAGAGGGAGGTTTTCACGATTTTTATTAGCAAAAAAAGAGGCCAACTTTTTTTTTCAGTGTAACTCGTTTATTGTTGATGCTACAAATTTTTGTAATAACAAATAGAAAGCTTTTTTTAGATACTTTAAAAATGTTAATAAGCTTTTCCGAAAAGTGCTTAATTTTTCGGTGACTTCGCGTTGAATTATTCGATTTGGAATTAGACGAATAAGAACGTATATTTCATGAACTACAACTTTGCTTCTACTCAATCTATAAAATGTAGTGATACACCATTTTTTTCGTTTTTTTATAAGCTACACTTTTGCCAAGCATATTTTTGCGATAAAATATTTACTTTTTGAGTTATTTGCGAAAAAATGTCTGAAAACCTAGTTTTTTGTCGAAAAATCAACATTTTCAATCGCGAATAACTCGAAAAGTATTGACTTACGTAAAAATCTTTATAGAACGAAAGTTGCTTATAATATGTAAGTTTATCCATTTGCGGGCTAATTTTAAACATGCGTTTTTCACCTCCCGAAAAGGGGTAACTGTCACACCCCAAGTTAAAGCAACGAACAGCACTTTGAAGTATAGGGTAAGTAGAACCTAAATACAAATTTTCATGCAATTCGGAGTTACCCCTGAAAATTACACTCCAAAATGGTCATTTATTGGGCTAGTAGAGGGTGGTGTGAAGGTACAATGTTTGATGCAAATTTTTTAACAGAAAATACAAATCCCATTCTTTTAAATGGCACGATTAAGATGCCTTAATTATTATAAACAAAATAGCTGTGAATTAAAAAAAACACATATTAACTTTGTCCCAAATGAACCCAGGCTAAATTTTTTTTAATTGAAAATTCGTGTTAAAATACTAGCTTTTCGAATATACATATAAAAATATTGTTTCTACGGATAATATTTTTAAACAAACTGGAACATGAAGTAAAAACCACTTCTATGTAAAAGGTATATTTACTAAAAATTTTTAGAATCCCAATGGATTCAATAAAATGAGTTCATCAGAACGTTTTCAAACCTATCGGTCCATCATCAGTGAATCTAAAATCAAATAAGTAATCCCACTATTAAAATTGAAAAGATGGTTGAAATTGTGAAAGTTAAAAAATGTAGTTATGATTACTTACTTGAATACTTGCAAAATAGCCCCAGAACCAAACAATGGTTGTGATTATAAATAAATCTACATTATGTTGAAATAAATTTATTTATAATCACAACCATTGTTTAGTTCTGGGGCTATTTTGCAAGTATTCAAGTAAGTAATCATAACCACATTTTTTAACTTTCACAATTTCAACCATCTTTTCAATTTTAATAGTGGGATTACTTATTTGATTTTAGATTCACTGATGATGGACCGATAGGTTTGAAAACGTTCTGATGAACTCATTTTATTGAATCCATTGGGATTCTAAAAAAATTTTTAGTAAATATACCTTTTACATAGAAGTGGTTTTTACTTCATGTTCCAGTTTGTTTAACTATAAGGTATACAGCCAATCCAGGGAACTACCCCTTTTTAGTTAATATTTTTAAAGTTATTCTAAATGTTTATAAACTACAAAATTTCAGAAATTTGGCATTGAGATTTTTGACTATACTAATTAATATTTTATCTGTTTTTAATACATTTTAATACTATCAATTTTCTACTTTCATATGGCATACTCAGAATTACCCTTATGTTATTGCAAAATAAAGGTCTCTGGGATAAACAAATAAAATAAATTTTAAAATAATAATTAATGGATCGCTCTCAAATTTTAAGGGTTTGGTAAGTACCAAAATATCCAACTTTGGGTGAAATTTTTGCACTAAATTTTTAATAATTATAAAACGAACGCAAACTCTAGGCAGGAAATAGGTTGTCTTTCTATAGGTCTACAATAACTAAAAAAGTAGTCAGCTACCGGGATATTTCAGTGTCCTGAGAAAACCCTTCTTTCTCTGAATTACTGGCCAAATGTACTGGTTTAAGACGGTAGTAGACGGTAGTAGTCTATTGGTTACCTTCGAATTCTGCTAAACGAATTAAATTATACAATATGTTTGCGTTAAAACTAATCTGCTTTTGTAACTTATAGAAACATTAAAATCCTTGATGTGTGCATTCATGAGGATATTAGTATCAATATCGTTAAATCATTTAGGAATTATAGGCCCTTTTGTGTATAAATAATTTTGCTCATTTTAAAGATATAATATATGCTTTTGTTCCACAAGACTTCATTGAGCAAAAAATCTACCTGTTGACTTAACTTGTGCCAATAGCCTTAGAAACAGCCACTGGACCAACCATGTTACACTAGAAACTGGATTTTATTTTTATCACCGATTCACAACATTTTATTCACATGCGTTTACGCTACTACGTAAAATTAACCAAAACAGCGTAAACTTTACAGCCTGAATTTTTCGCCACAGTGCAAAAATAAAAACAACATAATTATGCGAAAAAAGTGCAATGCGAAATAATGAGAATAACTGTGTTTAAGGACAAAATAATATATATTACCTCTATTTTTTCAGAAATTTGTAACCCCTTTAAGTTTCACTGGAAGTATTTTGAATGATGGGACACAATCACAACTCTTCACCTTTTTTCGTCCATTCACTTCTTACGTACTTACTTTCCGTGTCAGGAACACCAACAACTTTAAGTTGTGTACTTTCAATGATTGACCATATAGATGGACTGTCATTTGCTAAAATTATTTCTTTTGTATATTTATGTCGCTCTCATCTGTGAGCATTATGAAAAGCACACACCTGGATTTTTGCGGAAATTGGTTTTAAGTGATTTTCATCAAAGTATAGTGTAAGGGTAAGAACAAAACAAGTAGGCCGAGGTGGAGGTGCAGGTCGCGGTGGATGCTGCTAGTTAAGTCGCGGTCAATGTCGATAGCACATAGCAAGGGGGTCACCTGCTCTGTCAGTCGAGCTAGAATCACTATCAAGTGAAATAGTTTAATGAAATTTGAATGACAAGAAGACTGTGCTTTTGCGATGTTGTGTCAGTCAAGTGATGATAGTGATGAAATGTCAGCTGTAAATAATCAGATCCTCCTTCATATTTCAAAAATTTACTGAATTTAATTACTTTAGAAATTCAAAAATAAACTGAATACAAAAAAGGGATTATATAAAAAGTATCAACTCAGATAGCGCAGGTAATGACAACTTGGCTTCAAACGGACGAATCACAGGGAAGCATCCTTGTAGGCCGCGCAGTAGACATCCATGTAAAACAAACTCTTTTTATTTTAAAAAGCATCGATGTAAACCTCCTGAATGGCATCGCGCTAAACCTCCACCGCGACTTACCTGCTCTGTTCTCTTCCATTCACTACAATGTGTTTGTTTTACATGGATGTCGACATCGACCGCGACCTTCACCTCCACCTCCACCGCGACTCACTAGTTCTGTTCTTACCCTAAGTCTCCCAAGGCAGCTGTTTCACTTCGACTTTATTGAATTGCCTTGTTTGTTGGTTTATGGGTTGGTCATTGCTGTGTATATCGCATAGAATCAGAGCGAGGACACTTTCCTATGGAAGCCCATTTTTTGGTTCCTCCACTTATTGTACTTGAAATGGAGCGTTACTTAGAAACTCCTTTTCTGGAGGAGACAGTACACTTACGTTGTAAGTCGGAAATCCTTTGCAGTGTCGTAGTGTTTTGCCAGCATCCGTTGATAGTTAACTATGTCATAGGCGGCAGTTAGGTATATGAACGATATTCCTGTTATTTCTTTCCGATCAAAATCATCTTCAATATGTTGGAAAAAATTACTAAGGATTTGACTGTAGCAGCACTTTTTGAGACTGAATCCTGCTGGTTGTGGAATAATTTTAGTCTCCACAGATTCAACGATACAATTCAGGGTCATTTTTTCGGATGCCTTAAAAGGTGATACAGAAGAAGAGACAAGTCTAAAATTATCTATATTCACCAGATCCATTCCTGGTTTTAACAGGGCACCAATTCATTATTTTAACCAACCACTCCACGGTGTTTAGTTCAAAGTTTTGTATTTGGTGTGTTCGTATATCGTCCTGGCTAGCCGTTTTATTATCTTTCATTTGGTAGATCGCGCCTCTCATCTCCTATAGATAAAAAGACGTACCTGGAACATCCCCTTCTTCGTTTTCTTCGCCGATTTGTCGCTGAATTCTCACTTTGTTCTTCCCTGATGTCTTACTGTTCTTCAGGAGATGATGGGCTATCTTATCGGGAACTTCTGCCAGGTTGACTTCCAGGGCAGCGGGATCGTTGCCCGGATTTTTAATCAGGCCCCAGGCGTGTCTGCTGTTTTGTTTTAAGTCCAGACTCGTGACCAGCAAGTACCACTTATCCGTTCTGTTGGCCAGATCAAGATCTAACATCACTGCATTTAAAAATTTACGATTGTATATTAAGTATTTTTCTTTTTTATGCTTATGTCTCTGTGATATCCTATACCAGTGGTTCTCAATCTTTTTGAGGCATGTACCAAAAAATTATTTTTATTATTTTTGGTACCACCTAGCTGAGGTAGGTAATCTAATTAACTATAATAGTGGTGCTGATTTTGGCTGTTTTTGCGTTTTGTATACCACAGCAAAATAATGATATGTGCCGCCAGTGGTACATGTACCACAGATTGAGAACCGCTGCCCTATACTGTTTATTTTATTTTTTAGTAATGATAATGACAAACAATGTAATATAATAAGCAGGAATGAGAGAAAATCGATCAAAGATTTTAACTAATTTTAAATATCAAAAACAATAAACACAATCTCAAATTACTAACGTTACTACCATATAAAAAACTAATCAAAAGCAAATCTAACCTTTCAAGAGAACACAGGGCAAAGATCTTGGTAAAGATAACTTTTTAATTTAATATAAATGTCTCAATTTTCGATTACGATCCTGTGTAGAAAATAAAATGCAGAATATAAAATCTTTTCGCTTTCCTTCATTTGATTTATCTTATAGAGACTCCGAACTCTTACATCTACATGTACATTAATGCATGCTCTGCCTGAGAGTTTTAATAAAAAGTTGCAACGAAATGAAATCGTAAATTTGAGATTTTCTAAGTCAGCGGAATGGAGAAGAAGAAAATTTGCATTTTAAGGAAAACTGAGATTACGTTTTTGCTAGTGATGCGGATTTTAAGTATAGCTTTAGTTTTAGGAATGTCGCGGAATATTAAATTATGACAATAATTTTGTACACTGTAAAAAATATGAGAATGGAGGAGAATAATATTATCTCTAAAGTACAGACCATAACTTACTATATATTATGTATATATTTTACCTTTACCTGTTTATTTTGTTTTTGTTAGGGGTTTTATTTAGCATTTGTTTCTTATTTTTTTTATTAAATACTATATCAGAGATTTATTGTAACAATCATACCAGGAATAAAAAGCGCCTGTATATGTGTAACTTCTGCATATTTAATTGAAGATTTTGCCTTTGAGTCAGGCTAGCAGATGTGTTAAATTTATTATTAGGCCATGGTAATAAGACAAAAATATACCCTGTTCGTGACAGCCAGGGTACTGAAGCATTTTTTCGACAGGTAATACCTATAGGAACAAATTATAACTATTTACTGCGTAGGATCTGGCGGCCATTTTTATTTATAAACAATTAACTGTCAAAAAAGGCATTTTCCCCTTTTTTCAAATCAACGGAAAACAGTGAAACTTTTTTTTTTTAGTATAAATATCTTCGAGATTATGGAAAAAGGCTTTAAAATGACGTATTACAAAGTTTGATATACTCAATTATTGTTAATATAATTGCGAAAAAAGTCGGAATTGAAAAAAAAATATTTTCTCAATAACTGTTGTAAAAATTAGTGTACAGCTTTTAAATTTTTGTCAAATGAGGGTTCTTTGGTGCTTAATATGTGATAAAAATTTCACAGCGATTCATTCAATTGTTTAAATTTTACTCAAATTTTTTATCCCAGAGAGCATTTTTTTGCAATGACATAAGTCAGAAAAAAATGACCTTAGAATCATTCCACAGGTGTCAAATTTAAGAACATGAGCTACATTTTCAACATGGTTTAAAAAAGTAAATAAAAAATGCATTTATAAGTAATAAATAATTATGCAAATGTATCATCAATTTTTCTTTTTAGAACCCTTATTTGACAAAAATTTCAAAACTGTACACTAATTTTTGAAATAGTTATTGCAAAAATATTTTTTTTGCAATTCCGACCTTTCTTTGCAATTATATTAACAATACATGAGTATATCAAACTTTGTAATACGTCATTTTAAATCTTTTTCCATAATCTCGAAAATATTTGTACTAAAAAAACCATAAGTTTCCCTGTTTTTCATTTATTTTAAAAAAAAGTGAAAAATGCCATTTTTTGACACTTCATTGTTTATAAATAAATAATAATAATAAATTATAGTTACAATTTGCTCATATATATTACCTCTCGAAAAAACGCTTCAGTACCTTGGCTGTTCAAGTGTCATGGAAAAAACCTTATTACCCTGGACTATATATGGAAAGTAGCACTACAGCAGAATGGCAAGGGAAATTAAAGATAACAAAATAAACATTGAAGTGAGGGAGGACCAGGATCACAAGTAGACATCAAGTGGGAAATCCAACAGGGCACTAGCTCTTCAGATGTCAACTTCAGTATACCGTAGTAATGGAAAAGTCATAGAATTCGTTACAAGTCACAACAAAGATATAAATGGCGCAAACAACAAATAAAAATACTTTTCTATGCGGAATACAAAATCCTTATCTAACGAAACGACGATAGCGTACGACGATACCATCTAAATCTTGAGATTCTGGTTTGGTACTGCCTGGGTTCAACGATGCGTTTCCACGGTACGCTTTCCACGGAACTGTTAGATTAAGGTGTAGAAAGTAGTTAAAAAAATTTAAGGAATAACTAAAATTCTTTCTAATAACGCCATAATATAAATATAGAGTAGTATATTTATGAAAGTTGGAGAATTTTTAAGAGAGTTACTTAGAATTTTAGTTATTCTTTAACATAGAAAATATTTAAAAAATTATACCAAAAAACTGTTTACAATTTTATTATTTCAAAAGATACAAAATGTCAAATACGGCATGCGGCAAAATAAAAAGTGCTGAAATTCGTACGCTTCAAATTTGTATGTGTCAGGTGCCGAAAAGTACTGAGTGGTTTCCGAACATCGTTATAACGTATGTTAATGTCAATATAATGTTAGGTGCTTCAGAATGGTTCTTAGTTTTGCAGAAAAAAATTTTATGGTAGAGTACTATCCTCGGCCATACGGAAAAGTTAACTAATACGGTCCAAGCTTAAAATCAAAAATTGTTTCAACAGGACGGGACACCTGTCACACTGTCAGGGAGTCTCTTCGAATACTGCGCAATAATTGTGGGAGTTGCCACTCACCAGAACTAACGCCAACAGATGCGTACATATGGGGAATGCGTAAAAAGTCAGACAGCTCCACCGTCTGCCATTTTGGAATTATGGACTAGAATTAAAGATTTTTTCGTACCAAGGGCAGTGTCGGATCTAGAAATTTGCCTTGGGAGGGGAAATCTGCCTTAGTGGAGAACATCCAATGAAAAACCAACCAAAAGACATAAAAAGATAAACTCAGATTATATAAAATACATAATTAATACCTTGTAGGTATTAAGTTCCCTTAATTTTCCTAACTAGTGTGTTTATTGGGTTGAATTTGTCTTTCTATGGTTTCGGTTTTATATAATATATACATATTATGGTCAGCTGATATATAATTTTTATGTTTGAACAACATTTTTTTTATTTTTGGACTTTGTTAGGGGGCGAAAATTTTCTTATTTTCTCTCCCCGTAGATCCGCCACTGACCATCCTTAACAACTGTTTTATCGGGAACGTACGTCATCGTAAATAATGTTTTCAAGACTATATCATCTATACTAGATATATAAATAATCATAAACATTTCAATATTCATTTCAGTACTGTTTAATTTGCCGCATACTGTAGTACACTGTGTCAAAATAACATTGGTTATATTTCGTAACTAAGTTGGCCTAGTTTAGTATAATTTTATAATAGATAGTCTTTGTTTCATTGCAAAAATTGGGCCTCCTACTGATCTATATGCTCCATACCAAGTTTCCTCGTTACCCAGATTATTTTCAACTTTTAATTTGATTTTAATTTTTCTTTCTTACCCATATTATCAAAACTTAATGTATTGTATTTTGCACTAATATTTTCATGTAGATTTTATACTCTATAACGTTTGTTTTTTTTTGTTTTGTATATTGGACAAAGAATAGCTTTCTCCCTCTGCTTGGGTATTTGTTTTTAATTCACACTTCATGGAAGATTTCACTGATTCCTTCGCAGCCTTTCGCCTACTTCTTTCAAAAGCTCAGCAATGATACCACTTTCAGGAGAAGATACCTTATTGTTTTTTAAGTGTTTTTATTGAAGTTACAATTATTTCTTCTTTGATAAGAGCTTCTTCATTATAACGTTACAAACGTCACATCTTTGATATTTTATTTTTAAATGATTATTTTACTTTATTTTCTTTAATATTTCATTAACAATAATTTTCTTCTATTTGTTTTACCAGTTTTCTTCGTTTAAACTCGTTGACGCCCTCTTTTATTATCCTCTTTTATAATCCTCTTTTATTATCTTCTATTTAATATATCTCTTTTCATCTAATATCTAAGTCATCATACTGAACCTACCCCGTATATTCTTACTCTGTAAGTTCTTGTCTTTCAATACGGAACATGCCTGGTGCTTCATACATACTTGGTCCTCATTTCAAATGTCGTTTTTAATGACAGTGTCCTTCATCCCTACTCCCTGACACAAACAAAATGGAAGGGAAGAATTATTCCTTAAAAAGGCATGTAATTTGAAAATTAGAATTATTTTTCATTGACAATTAATATATTCTCTTGGGGTGAGTTTTTCATACAGCTTTTTTATACTCATTTCTTACAGTCATTATATTCCTCATTATATTCCATGCATACCTAGTTTCTTATAACAGTATTTCTAATATTTTTATATCTGACCTCCAATGTCAAACCATGTGTTCTGATATTCTACTTTTAAACATATCTTTTTAATTTACATATATGCAGGTTTAGTAATCAAATTTTAATTGGTAATATTCAATCTTAATTCCATTTAATGTATTCTTGTCATCTGCTACTCTTTCTGACGATTATTTCTTAAAATGATGGCAGACTGGCACAATTTGGTTTTCTTCTTGATGTTTGATATGTGTTTTTATTTTATAGATTTTGAAAAGAAATCAACCTTTTCTCCCTTCGGGAGCATCAAGCCAACCTCACCGGTGATGGAACTACGGCGATACAAGAACGGAGAACATAAAATCTAGACTGCAACGACTACCACCTCTAGCTGCAGGGGCCTAGGGCCGAACATCTGCACAGGTCTACAAGAAGTCTACAGCAGTACCGTTCGACATCAAGAAGTTACCATCAGATACCAAAAGCCATAAGTATAATCCAAAATTTTTAGTTTTTGGCAAGAATTTGAATATATTTGTTAATGCATCTACTAAGTCATACGTTTATAATATTTTTATGAACAATAAACATGATTAGTTAAAAATGCTGTTTTGTTTGCTTTAATTCTAAATTTCCATAGTTCACACCTGAGAGACTGAGCTAAGCTAAGGGTGTAGCGACGGCTCTCTTGGATGATTGAGGTAATATTTTCGATTATTATTTTTGGTCGTTTTGGTCAACAATTGCTACGTCATCTGGTAGTTGTATTCATTGGCTTCAGTCTTGATTCTCTGCATACCAAATATGAAAATGAATTGGTCGATTGCTTATGTCTTTCTAATCTCTTCATATGAACCACCTTGACTTTACTTCTAGCTGAAAACTGGATGTGGTAGATTAGATCGTTTATTTTCTACGGAACTGTGTATGGTCTCTCCCAGTTTCGTTTAAGTTTCGGAAAAAGTCCTTTCTTACGTTTGGGATTGCAAAAACCGTACTGGTTCACCTCTTTCGAAAGTTGTCCGAGTAGCAACTATGTCGAACGTGGCCTTGGATTTATTACCTTGAAGCTTTATCTTTTTTATGAGCAAATTCGTAGACCTTTTCCAATTTTTCTTTAAAATTTTTGATGTACGTCAGAGATGAAAATTTTTTGCATGGAGGCAATTTTCGAAAATAAGATTATATTTATCTTCCTGTTACTTTACTTTTTCGTGTCTGGATCCGACTACAGCTTTTCTGCCCAATATCGGGCTACGTCTACACCCCTTGTATTTGCGAGCCATAAATCATTGAGGGTGCGCTGTGATGGGCAAAGTCTGCATACTCTCATATGCTCCACGCTCTGTATTTCCCCACACTCACAAAGTGCGTCGTTATCTGTCTTCATGCCCCATTTAATAAGGTTCTGTTTTACAGGGGCAATACCTGTGCGTATTCGGTTGAGTGTCCGCCAGGTTCTCCAGTCCAGGTTCATTCCATTAGGTCGTTATGGATGTAGGGGGAACAGTTCGGGTGGTTCGACGCTGACATTTCTCATAAACCTTTTCCTTGATTTAAGTCTGCTGATTCCTGGCGGTTCATCAAACCCGTATAATTGGTGCCTTTCTTCGAAAGTTTGCCTGAACTTCTACACATATTATGAGGCGCATCTACGGTCGTCTGGTGATGCGAATCCAGCTGCCCGGTACAGTCATGGTAGAGGGGTAGGCTTCATACAACCGGCAATTATTCTACATGTTTCCTTTAACGCCGTGGTGACTTATTGGGCGTGTCTAGATCTACCCCAGACGAGACAAGCATATTCCCCTGTTGATTGGCAACAGGGGAATAGCATTAATGAAGATGCTTCCTGTAATTAGCATTAATGGAGATTAACCGGTTGATTTGGAAAATTCAAGTATCCAAATCTGTTTGATTATCAGCGACAAACAATGAAAGGTGTTGACAAACTTGAGTACTTATATTATTTTTTGATGATTTCGTTTGATTGCCAATGGAAAAGCATAGTGTTAGTTTTCTCAATACTTTTATCTTTTTTTAAAAATTTTATCCATAATTCTGATTCAAAATTTCTTCCTTATTTTAAATGAAACTCTAAATAAACTCCATGTATTGGTACGACGTGTGTTATGAATCCTTCTGCTACTTTAGTCGCTTGTTGATTAGTAATTAATAAGGAGTACAATTTCAGGCTATTTAGAAAAATAATCCATTGCGACCACTAAATTCTTGTTTCCTTTGTCTGTCATCGGAAGTGTACCCAGAATATTCACTGCAACTTCTTGTCTTGACCACCTTTTCCACTTTTACACCAAATTAATACGTTAAGGTCTAGTATATAAACTCCCAACTATAATTTTAACAGTGTAAATTAATCCCCATAAAGTTCCTGCATAAGCAAATTTATCTGGAATTTACAAAACAGAGATTACCCCAAATTACTGCAAACAATGGCACACATTTTCCTTTTTGATTAAGTACAATGCGGCACAACTAGAGTTCAGTTCAGTTTTATAGCTAAACGATTGCTTTATTTTCTGCTATAACTTCTTTAATTTGATAATCAAGTATATCTACATTATCCGCGAGCATGTGAGAAGATTACGGTTATAGTAATTTATTGGAGTTGCTTTACTTAAAATGGAATTCGTAATAACCATGTCATAATGAATGTAATTCACTCTGAATAGTTTATTTCTTTTGAAGATATGAACAAAAGTTTATTAAAGGATATAATCATAAAAATATCCAGAAGCACTGAATAGATAAAACTAAATAAGTAAACGTAATGAAAAACTTGTCTTGGTAATACGTATATTTATTTAAAAAGCCCATAAAAGGGCTACAAATCGCACACCTAGTTCAATTGTGCCACAACTGCAAAAAATTCGAATTTTTTGTTAAGGCTCTAAAATATTGCCTATATAATGCCCCATCTTATGCAATACAGCCTGAACTAAAATATTGTTTTGGATGAGTATAAAGTAAGTTACTTCGGTATTTCACTGTAGGGATTTTGGAGCTTTTGAAAATGCAATATGGCCATAACTGGGAGATGTGGCGATAATATACACTGCCACAATACAACCGATGTAATTATTCAATACGTTCAATACGGCCACAACTGCAAAAATCAATTGATTTCTTCATTATATCGCCGCCGTATCTCCTAGGTATCGTTTTATAAATGACTTTCTTCACAATTTTAATAAATTGTAATAAGATCCAGTGAATAACTGTATAATTTGCTATCTAAATTGTAATTTTGAAGCCAGTCATTCTCAAAATGAATTATTTACAGGGCATAACGCGTTTGGTACAGAACGTTTTGCCCATTTCTCGAGAATATTGTGTTTTGCACTTGTGGCACTATTGAACTAGGTGTGCGAAATATTAAAACAGAACGTTTTCGCTCTGCAACAAGAGCATCATCAGTGTTACCTAAAATAAGTATAGCCATATTAATTAAGCAAAATGTTCAAGTTAAAATGATGACCAAGGTAAAAGCAAAGTTTGGTTATACTTACAAGAATATACTAAGCGACCCAAATATAGTAAGGCTAACCCATTAGCGCCCAGCGTTACCATAATATGGTAACGTAAAACACATGATTTTTAAAAATTCTGCGGTATGCCCATGGAATTAGTCAGCCACATATTTTGAGAACTATCGTTTCTAGGAATAATTCAGGCACCCATAAAACGTAACGGATTCGTATTTTAGCCTTTTCTCAACCGTCGAGAGATAATCATATGACAGTGTGGTTTAAATTTATAGAAAAAGATGGACGTCCGTTTTGCGTAAGCAATTTTTGATAGTCTTCTAGTAACTATATTTGCATATTTAAAAAAAACTAAGTTTATTATACCCCAACTTATTATAAATTTTTGTATTTTATCAACAATTAAATGTAACGAATTCGGTAGGAATAGTCAAGGTACGCCGTTACCATATGGTTGCGGTGGGCGCTTACGGAGTCATAATCTTATTTTTTTTCAGTCGTGGATTTTTGTGAACAGAAGCGATAGTGTTACTGGTGCGATGGAAAGATAACTCTCTTGTTACAATAGCATCTACGAGTTGTGGTGGTTCAGCATTGGGCACGGTAAAAAGATTTTCTCATGAAGAAAAAGGCCACATTCAAGTAAGTCGGCCTCAATATATTGCTGAATACAACAAAATATGGTGGGTACCGACTGGATGGATCAAGGTGTTTCAACCTACCGAGTAGCAATTTGCAGTAAAAAATGGTACTGGCAAATTGTAACATGGTGGTTGGATGTTGCAGTCCATAATTCATGGCATTTATATAAAAAAAATAAAAAAAATATATCCTTGCTATCGTTTAGTAGAGAATTGGCCCAAGTTCTTCTCGCAAGATATGGAAGTCGTCCCTTGTATACAGGAAGACCTAGTCTACATAGACAGAACTTGCCAGATCTTCGTTTTGATCCCTTCGACCATTTGTTACATCAAGCAGTAGAAGGCGATGTGCTGGAGACAGATGTACAACATGTGGATGAACAATGTGTAAAAAATGCAACTATAATAGAATACGTTGTCGTATTCTGGAGATGAACCTCGCTAGGGGTAGGAATACACTAAGTACTCATAATATGTTTATTTAATCACTATTACGCTAGTAACTAGTTGGTGTGCTTAAAGTAGAACCATCTGCGAGTGCATCTGGATTAAGAATGATATTTAATTAACGAATCAATTAGGACATCACGATGCCTTCGTGTATAAGTATATAAACAAATATATTGCCGACTCAGCTTGACCACGACATACGAAACTGGTGCTTCTAACAAATCTAGGTCACCTACTAAAATGTAAACAAATGTGTATGTTTTGGTTTTGTTTCTAGTACATTTAAGAATTAAATGAATATGTCTTGATCTCAATATTGGATGTTGATAAACCTTTACATCCATCCCCTTCGGGAAATTTTCTGACTACATGCAAGGAAGAAAATATTGTTGTGCTCCACCAACTGGTTACTTTAAAAGATTTATAGAAATATATACAAATACAAAATACAAATATAATATATACAAATATGCAGCTTATTACCCTATAAAAAAATTGCCATCAAACATCGTCTATTCTTACTTATTACTTCCTTATATCTCGCGAAATTCTACCCTCAGAAATTGTAATGTATATTTTACCTTTTCCCGATTTAAAATAAAATTATAACTTTAATTCTTTCATTTGAACTTACTTTTTAATTATACTTCTTTCACTTTTAAAATAATTATTTGACTTTCTGACCTTTTATATATTCTTCAATTAAAAAAAAATTCTCCGTTTTCTTCCTCTTCTTCTTGACTGGTACTTTACTAATACATATTTTCATTTTCTTTATACTTAGTACTTTCTTCATAGTGTACTATTAAACATATTTCTTTATTAAACTCGTATTTACGTCACATATTCTTCCTTTTCTAACCCTTACCTACTTGGCGGGTTTTTCGCAGCTTTAAATCCTTGTATTTGCTTCCGGTTCTTTCTCCACGTCCTTAGTCATGGGAAGGTTTGTTCCAAAAAGACAAAATGGATAGTTGTGCGCTTAAAAAATCTACATTTTGCATCCCTAAATTCCTGTCTGATCCGAACTGCTCAGTCTTGATGAGAGTCGGTTAGCTTCAAAACATGAAATAAGCATGTTAAAATCTTCTGATGTTATTTTGTACCTTTTTCCTTGACAAGAGTTGGTTTTTTATTGTTTGTATTGTTAATTAACTTTGCTTCTAATATATTAAAAATCATTTGTCTCCTTAATTAACCATAAAACATAAATATTATATTTATACCAAAATTCACTCGATATTAAAAAATTGAAATCAAAACTTAAAACAAAATCAAAAACAAAAAGAATTATTACCTAAAAACTTCAGTGTTCAATAATGAAAAAAAAATCTAAAGAAAGTGTTAATAAAAATAGACTATATTCTGTTGAAAAATATAATGAAAATTCTCTAAGAAAATCTTAATCCTAACACTAAATCTGATTCTGGGCTAACAATAATTAATCCTACTGTTTCTGGGCAAAAATAATTAATCCTAATATTTCTGGGCTAAAAATTGAAATCCTAATACTAAATGAGTTTCGGGGCCGCGGACCCATAAAATATTTACAAAAAAAAAGGATTAGGAACGAAAACTTGTAAATATACGCTAAATAAATAATATGAGTTTGTGCTATCTACTAAATAATAGTTTTTTCTCACTTATTCGCGCAATTAGTCACTTTATATTATACCGTCACAATGAAAAAGTCTCTATTTCTCTGATTGAAATACAGTCTTACATGACTTGTCAAGTATTCATTCAAAACATATTAACATTATAGAAAATTAGAGTTAGTTTATATTACAAAAAATTTAAAGTAACTTTATATTATACTAATTATCTATATTTTACTTGAAGCAATACCAAGTATTTTTCTTAAATAGTACTTTTTACTGTACAAAAGTCTCTTCAATTATTCGGTTTTCCGTATCATTGTCATTAAATCTTCTTTACATTAATCTTAATAACATGTCCATCATTATGATATTATGATAAGTCTTATATTTACCAATCTTTTTTTTTCTTTTTTCCCTCCAATGGGATTTACTTGTTAATGTATAAACTTCCTTACGTCATTATAGGTAACTTATATGTCTTTATTTTTCTTCTTACATCATTACTTTTACATCATTTTCTTACATCATTTCTTCATAAATTCATTGTATAAAAATTCTTGTATATCCTTGTATATAAATAATTTAATTTCTTTTCCGTAGTCATATTTTAAATTTTTTCGTCTTATGTTTCTTAATCGTTAATGTTTCTTTGTCTTGTCATTGGTAAAAAAAATCTCTAAATCTGGATTCTTTCTTCGTTAGTCTTCGTTATTTTGGAACTCACATTTTCCGTGGAAATTATTTCAATAAAATATTCCTTTCATGTTTAACTTTCATGATTCATGTTCAATTAAAATATTTTGACTCATCGCAAAAAGTTTTTCTACACATTTCCTTGTATATAATTTCAATTGTCCATTTAAATTTTTGATTTTTCAGCAGATTCCTTCATAATCATAACTCATGCTTTCACGGTCAATCGAACGTAAATATAAATATCATACGCACAATAAAGTCATTATCTTGCATTTTTTTTCTCCTCGCTTCTACATGTAAATAAATAGTATATTCATGTAACTAGACACTTATATGCATATTATGTAATTGTAGACAGTTTTAAAAATACTTTTAATTGTTTTATGTGCTGACGCATTGCAAAAAAAATCTTGTTTTATCCTTAAAAATATAAACTTCTATAGATAATCTCTATTTGTAGTTAAGAAAGCTTAGTTAGTCTTTGTAGAAAAAGTAATTTAACTTATTCAATACTCTACTTTACCATTTACTCTACATAGAAATATTAAAAACTTTACCTAATTAATATGTATTTAAATTTAAAAAAATAATTAATCCTAATTTATCCCAAAATTTTATGTATTTACATTATATTTAATAAAAGAAAATTATACGTGTATGTGAGACTGTATGCAATGAAAAAAATAGCTTAAGAGTTACTCACATTCACTATTGTCCATTATCCATCGTTTCCATGGTTCCTCTTGCAGCTGGGCGTGGTCCCAAGACTCCAACCTTCGTCCTTGTCGACGTCTGCTACTGCGTGGCTGCTCTCCAACTCCATATTGTCCATATAGTCATATATTAATATGTTAATATGGGGATTGGTACTTTACCCCAAATTTCCTCCGTTTTTTCCAATTCTCCATCGCCATTCTTCCTGTTCTCTACCTCAGAAGTCCAGTTCGTCTCTCTCAGGTCGCCATATAATAGAATACGTTGTCGTATTCTGGAGATGAACCTCGCTAGGGGTAGGAATACACTAAGTACTCATAATATGTTTATTTAATCACTATTACGCTAGTAACTAGTTGGTGTGCTTAAAGTAGAACCATCTGCGAGTGCATCTGGATTAAGAATGATATTTAATTAACGAATCAATTAGGACATCACGATGCCTTCGTGTATAAGTATATAAACAAATATATTGCCGACTCAGCTTGACCACGACATACGAAACTGGTGCTTCTAACAAATCTAGGTCACCTACTAAAATGTAAACAAATGTGTATGTTTTGGTTTTGTTTCTAGTACATTTAAGAATTAAATGAATATGTCTTGATCTCAATATTGGATGTTGATAAACCTTTACACAACGCTGGTTTGTGTGTTAATTGTTTTATAGGATACCACACCAGACGATGAAAATTTTCTCAAATAAATATTTTAAAAAAATTAAAACATTTGGTTTCAACGATCCTAAAAATTCCTTAAGCGCCCAGCGTTACCATAGGGTAACACCATATAATTAAAAAAAAACAGGAAACCGAAAAACTTGTTTTTGGACTAAATTATTAACGTTTTCATCAAATTAACCCTAAAAGTAAAGATTTTTAAATAAAAACAATCTTGGGCGTTAATGGGTTAAAACATTTTAAAAAATATAATAAATGTCTTATATAAATGGATACATAATAAAATCCAAAGGATGGAAATAGTTCCTATGGATATGGCCTCAGGGCAACATATGACTCGTAAAGTCAATATTATTCTTCATTCCAAAAGCTTGTATTTAGTATTTATATAGGTTACTAGATAAATAAGAGAGGTACAAAATATTTCTTTGTTAATTAATATACAAAAATAAAATTATTTAAAAAATATAGTTTTATACAACAATGTTTGATGCAAATTTTTTAACAGAAAATACAAATCCCATTCTTTTAAATGGCACGATTAAGATGCCTTAATTATTATAAACAAAATAGCTGTGAATTAAAAAAAACACATATTAACTTTGTCCCAAATGAACCCAGGCTAAATTTTTTTTAATTGAAAATTCGTGTTAAAATACTAGCTTTTCGAATATACATATAAAAATATTGTTTCTACGGATAATATTTTTAAACAAACTGGAACATGAAGTAAAAACCACTTCTATGTAAAAGGTATATTTACTAAAAATTTTTAGAATCCCAATGGATTCAATAAAATGAGTTCATCAGAACGTTTTCAAACCTATCGGTCCATCATCAGTGAATCTAAAATCAAATAAGTAATCCCACTATTAAAATTGAAAAGATGGTTGAAATTGTGAAAGTTAAAAAATGTAGTTATGATTACTTACTTGAATACTTGCAAAATAGCCCCAGAACCAAACAATGGTTGTGATTATAAATAAATCTACATTATGTTGAAATAAATTTATTTATAATCACAACCATTGTTTAGTTCTGGGGCTATTTTGCAAGTATTCAAGTAAGTAATCATAACCACATTTTTTAACTTTCACAATTTCAACCATCTTTTCAATTTTAATAGTGGGATTACTTATTTGATTTTAGATTCACTGATGATGGACCGATAGGTTTGAAAACGTTCTGATGAACTCATTTTATTGAATCCATTGGGATTCTAAAAAAATTTTTAGTAAATATACCTTTTACATAGAAGTGGTTTTTACTTCATGTTCCAGTTTGTTTAACTATAAGGTATACAGCCAATCCAGGGAACTACCCCTTTTTAGTTAATATTTTTAAAGTTATTCTAAATGTTTATAAACTACAAAATTTCAGAAATTTGGCATTGAGATTTTTGACTATACTAATTAATATTTTATCTGTTTTTAATACATTTTAATACTATCAATTTTCTACTTTCATATGGCATACTCAGAATTACCCTTATGTTATTGCAAAATAAAGGTCTCTGGGATAAACAAATAAAATAAATTTTAAAATAATAATTAATGGATCGCTCTCAAATTTTAAGGGTTTGGTAAGTACCAAAATATCCAACTTTGGGTGAAATTTTTGCACTAAATTTTTAATAATTATAAAACGAACGCAAACTCTAGGCAGGAAATAGGTTGTCTTTCTATAGGTCTACAATAACTAAAAAAGTAGTCAGCTACCGGGATATTTCAGTGTCCTGAGAAAACCCTTCTTTCTCTGAATTACTGGCCAAATGTACTGGTTTAAGACGGTAGTAGACGGTAGTAGTCTATTGGTTACCTTCGAATTCTGCTAAACGAATTAAATTATACAATATGTTTGCGTTAAAACTAATCTGCTTTTGTAACTTATAGAAACATTAAAATCCTTGATGTGTGCATTCATGAGGATATTAGTATCAATATCGTTAAATCATTTAGGAATTATAGGCCCTTTTGTGTATAAATAATTTTGCTCATTTTAAAGATATAATATATGCTTTTGTTCCACAAGACTTCATTGAGCAAAAAATCTACCTGTTGACTTAACTTGTGCCAATAGCCTTAGAAACAGCCACTGGACCAACCATGTTACACTAGAAACTGGATTTTATTTTTATCACCGATTCACAACATTTTATTCACATGCGTTTACGCTACTACGTAAAATTAACCAAAACAGCGTAAACTTTACAGCCTGAATTTTTCGCCACAGTGCAAAAATAAAAACAACATAATTATGCGAAAAAAGTGCAATGCGAAATAATGAGAATAACTGTGTTTAAGGACAAAATAATATATATTACCTCTATTTTTTCAGAAATTTGTAACCCCTTTAAGTTTCACTGGAAGTATTTTGAATGATGGGACACAATCACAACTCTTCACCTTTTTTCGTCCATTCACTTCTTACGTACTTACTTTCCGTGTCAGGAACACCAACAACTTTAAGTTGTGTACTTTCAATGATTGACCATATAGATGGACTGTCATTTGCTAAAATTATTTCTTTTGTATATTTATGTCGCTCTCATCTGTGAGCATTATGAAAAGCACACACCTGGATTTTTGCGGAAATTGGTTTTAAGTGATTTTCATCAAAGTATAGTGTAAGGGTAAGAACAAAACAAGTAGGCCGAGGTGGAGGTGCAGGTCGCGGTGGATGCTGCTAGTTAAGTCGCGGTCAATGTCGATAGCACATAGCAAGGGGGTCACCTGCTCTGTCAGTCGAGCTAGAATCACTATCAAGTGAAGTAGTTTAATGAAATTTGAATGACAAGAAGACTGTGCTTTTGCGATGTTGTGTCAGTCAAGTGATGATAGTGATGAAATGTCAGCTGTAAATAATCAGATCCTCCTTCATATTTCAAAAATTTACTGAATTTAATTACTTTAGAAATTCAAAAATAAACTGAATACAAAAAAGGGATTATATAAAAAGTATCAACTCAGATAGCGCAGGTAATGACAACTTGGCTTCAAACGGACGAATCACAGGGAAGCATCCTTGTAGGCCGCGCAGTAGACATCCATGTAAAACAAACTCTTTTTATTTTAAAAAGCATCGATGTAAACCTCCTGAATGGCATCGCGCTAAACCTCCACCGCGACTTACCTGCTCTGTTCTCTTCCATTCACTACAATGTGTTTGTTTTACATGGATGTCGACATCGACCGCGACCTTCACCTCCACCTCCACCGCGACTCACTAGTTCTGTTCTTACCCTAAGTCTCCCAAGGCAGCTGTTTCACTTCGACTTTATTGAATTGCCTTGTTTGTTGGTTTATGGGTTGGTCATTGCTGTGTATATCGCATAGAATCAGAGCGAGGACACTTTCCTATGGAAGCCCATTTTTTGGTTCCTCCACTTATTGTACTTGAAATGGAGCGTTACTTAGAAACTCCTTTTCTGGAGGAGACAGTACACTTACGTTGTAAGTCGGAAATCCTTTGCAGTGTCGTAGTGTTTTGCCAGCATCCGTTGATAGTTAACTATGTCATAGGCGGCAGTTAGGTATATGAACGATATTCCTGTTATTTCTTTCCGATCAAAATCATCTTCAATATGTTGGAAAAAATTACTAAGGATTTGACTGTAGCAGCACTTTTTGAGACTGAATCCTGCTGGTTGTGGAATAATTTTAGTCTCCACAGATTCAACGATACAATTCAGGGTCATTTTTTCGGATGCCTTAAAAGGTGATACAGAAGAAGAGACAAGTCTAAAATTATCTATATTCACCAGATCCATTCCTGGTTTTAACAGGGCACCAATTCATTATTTTAACCAACCACTCCACGGTGTTTAGTTCAAAGTTTTGTATTTGGTGTGTTCGTATATCGTCCTGGCTAGCCGTTTTATTATCTTTCATTTGGTAGATCGCGCCTCTCATCTCCTATAGATAAAAAGACGTACCTGGAACATCCCCTTCTTCGTTTTCTTCGCCGATTTGTCGCTGAATTCTCACTTTGTTCTTCCCTGATGTCTTACTGTTCTTCAGGAGATGATGGGCTATCTTATCGGGAACTTCTGCCAGGTTGACTTCCAGGGCAGCGGGATCGTTGCCCGGATTTTTAATCAGGCCCCAGGCGTGTCTGCTGTTTTGTTTTAAGTCCAGACTCGTGACCAGCAAGTACCACTTATCCGTTCTGTTGGCCAGATCAAGATCTAACATCACTGCATTTAAAAATTTACGATTGTATATTAAGTATTTTTCTTTTTTATGCTTATGTCTCTGTGATATCCTATACCAGTGGTTCTCAATCTTTTTGAGGCATGTACCAAAAAATTATTTTTATTATTTTTGGTACCACCTAGCTGAGGTAGGTAATCTAATTAACTATAATAGTGGTGCTGATTTTGGCTGTTTTTGCGTTTTGTATACCACAGCAAAATAATGATATGTGCCGCCAGTGGTACATGTACCACAGATTGAGAACCGCTGCCCTATACTGTTTATTTTATTTTTTAGTAATGATAATGACAAACAATGTAATATAATAAGCAGGAATGAGAGAAAATCGATCAAAGATTTTAACTAATTTTAAATATCAAAAACAATAAACACAATCTCAAATTACTAACGTTACTACCATATAAAAAACTAATCAAAAGCAAATCTAACCTTTCAAGAGAACACAGGGCAAAGATCTTGGTAAAGATAACTTTTTAATTTAATATAAATGTCTCAATTTTCGATTACGATCCTGTGTAGAAAATAAAATGCAGAATATAAAATCTTTTCGCTTTCCTTCATTTGATTTATCTTATAGAGACTCCGAACTCTTACATCTACATGTACATTAATGCATGCTCTGCCTGAGAGTTTTAATAAAAAGTTGCAACGAAATGAAATCGTAAATTTGAGATTTTCTAAGTCAGCGGAATGGAGAAGAAGAAAATTTGCATTTTAAGGAAAACTGAGATTACGTTTTTGCTAGTGATGCGGATTTTAAGTATAGCTTTAGTTTTAGGAATGTCGCGGAATATTAAATTATGACAATAATTTTGTACACTGTAAAAAATATGAGAATGGAGGAGAATAATATTATCTCTAAAGTACAGACCATAACTTACTATATATTATGTATATATTTTACCTTTACCTGTTTATTTTGTTTTTGTTAGGGGTTTTATTTAGCATTTGTTTCTTATTTTTTTTATTAAATACTATATCAGAGATTTATTGTAACAATCATACCAGGAATAAAAAGCGCCTGTATATGTGTAACTTCTGCATATTTAATTGAAGATTTTGCCTTTGAGTCAGGCTAGCAGATGTGTTAAATTTATTATTAGGCCATGGTAATAAGACAAAAATATACCCTGTTCGTGACAGCCAGGGTACTGAAGCATTTTTTCGACAGGTAATACCTATAGGAACAAATTATAACTATTTACTGCGTAGGATCTGGCGGCCATTTTTATTTATAAACAATTAACTGTCAAAAAAGGCATTTTCCCCTTTTTTCAAATCAACGGAAAACAGTGAAACTTTTTTTTTTTAGTATAAATATCTTCGAGATTATGGAAAAAGGCTTTAAAATGACGTATTACAAAGTTTGATATACTCAATTATTGTTAATATAATTGCGAAAAAAGTCGGAATTGAAAAAAAAATATTTTCTCAATAACTGTTGTAAAAATTAGTGTACAGCTTTTAAATTTTTGTCAAATGAGGGTTCTTTGGTGCTTAATATGTGATAAAAATTTCACAGCGATTCATTCAATTGTTTAAATTTTACTCAAATTTTTTATCCCAGAGAGCATTTTTTTGCAATGACATAAGTCAGAAAAAAATGACCTTAGAATCATTCCACAGGTGTCAAATTTAAGAACATGAGCTACATTTTCAACATGGTTTAAAAAAGTAAATAAAAAATGCATTTATAAGTAATAAATAATTATGCAAATGTATCATCAATTTTTCTTTTTAGAACCCTTATTTGACAAAAATTTCAAAACTGTACACTAATTTTTGAAATAGTTATTGCAAAAATATTTTTTTTGCAATTCCGACCTTTCTTTGCAATTATATTAACAATACATGAGTATATCAAACTTTGTAATACGTCATTTTAAATCTTTTTCCATAATCTCGAAAATATTTGTACTAAAAAAACCATAAGTTTCCCTGTTTTTCATTTATTTTAAAAAAAAGTGAAAAATGCCATTTTTTGACACTTCATTGTTTATAAATAAATAATAATAATAAATTATAGTTACAATTTGCTCATATATATTACCTCTCGAAAAAACGCTTCAGTACCTTGGCTGTTCAAGTGTCATGGAAAAAACCTTATTACCCTGGACTATATATGGAAAGTAGCACTACAGCAGAATGGCAAGGGAAATTAAAGATAACAAAATAAACATTGAAGTGAGGGAGGACCAGGATCACAAGTAGACATCAAGTGGGAAATCCAACAGGGCACTAGCTCTTCAGATGTCAACTTCAGTATACCGTAGTAATGGAAAAGTCATAGAATTCGTTACAAGTCACAACAAAGATATAAATGGCGCAAACAACAAATAAAAATACTTTTCTATGCGGAATACAAAATCCTTATCTAACGAAACGACGATAGCGTACGACGATACCATCTAAATCTTGAGATTCTGGTTTGGTACTGCCTGGGTTCAACGATGCGTTTCCACGGTACGCTTTCCACGGAACTGTTAGATTAAGGTGTAGAAAGTAGTTAAAAAAATTTAAGGAATAACTAAAATTCTTTCTAATAACGCCATAATATAAATATAGAGTAGTATATTTATGAAAGTTGGAGAATTTTTAAGAGAGTTACTTAGAATTTTAGTTATTCTTTAACATAGAAAATATTTAAAAAATTATACCAAAAAACTGTTTACAATTTTATTATTTCAAAAGATACAAAATGTCAAATACGGCATGCGGCAAAATAAAAAGTGCTGAAATTCGTACGCTTCAAATTTGTATGTGTCAGGTGCCGAAAAGTACTGAGTGGTTTCCGAACATCGTTATAACGTATGTTAATGTCAATATAATGTTAGGTGCTTCAGAATGGTTCTTAGTTTTGCAGAAAAAAATTTTATGGTAGAGTACTATCCTCGGCCATACGGAAAAGTTAACTAATACGGTCCAAGCTTAAAATCAAAAATTGTTTCAACAGGACGGGACACCTGTCACACTGTCAGGGAGTCTCTTCGAATACTGCGCAATAATTGTGGGAGTTGCCACTCACCAGAACTAACGCCAACAGATGCGTACATATGGGGAATGCGTAAAAAGTCAGACAGCTCCACCGTCTGCCATTTTGGAATTATGGACTAGAATTAAAGATTTTTTCGTACCAAGGGCAGTGTCGGATCTAGAAATTTGCCTTGGGAGGGGAAATCTGCCTTAGTGGAGAACATCCAATGAAAAACCAACCAAAAGACATAAAAAGATAAACTCAGATTATATAAAATACATAATTAATACCTTGTAGGTATTAAGTTCCCTTAATTTTCCTAACTAGTGTGTTTATTGGGTTGAATTTGTCTTTCTATGGTTTCGGTTTTATATAATATATACATATTATGGTCAGCTGATATATAATTTTTATGTTTGAACAACATTTTTTTTATTTTTGGACTTTGTTAGGGGGCGAAAATTTTCTTATTTTCTCTCCCCGTAGATCCGCCACTGACCATCCTTAACAACTGTTTTATCGGGAACGTACGTCATCGTAAATAATGTTTTCAAGACTATATCATCTATACTAGATATATAAATAATCATAAACATTTCAATATTCATTTCAGTACTGTTTAATTTGCCGCATACTGTAGTACACTGTGTCAAAATAACATTGGTTATATTTCGTAACTAAGTTGGCCTAGTTTAGTATAATTTTATAATAGATAGTCTTTGTTTCATTGCAAAAATTGGGCCTCCTACTGATCTATATGCTCCATACCAAGTTTCCTCGTTACCCAGATTATTTTCAACTTTTAATTTGATTTTAATTTTTCTTTCTTACCCATATTATCAAAACTTAATGTATTGTATTTTGCACTAATATTTTCATGTAGATTTTATACTCTATAACGTTTGTTTTTTTTTGTTTTGTATATTGGACAAAGAATAGCTTTCTCCCTCTGCTTGGGTATTTGTTTTTAATTCACACTTCATGGAAGATTTCACTGATTCCTTCGCAGCCTTTCGCCTACTTCTTTCAAAAGCTCAGCAATGATACCACTTTCAGGAGAAGATACCTTATTGTTTTTTAAGTGTTTTTATTGAAGTTACAATTATTTCTTCTTTGATAAGAGCTTCTTCATTATAACGTTACAAACGTCACATCTTTGATATTTTATTTTTAAATGATTATTTTACTTTATTTTCTTTAATATTTCATTAACAATAATTTTCTTCTATTTGTTTTACCAGTTTTCTTCGTTTAAACTCGTTGACGCCCTCTTTTATTATCCTCTTTTATAATCCTCTTTTATTATCTTCTATTTAATATATCTCTTTTCATCTAATATCTAAGTCATCATACTGAACCTACCCCGTATATTCTTACTCTGTAAGTTCTTGTCTTTCAATACGGAACATGCCTGGTGCTTCATACATACTTGGTCCTCATTTCAAATGTCGTTTTTAATGACAGTGTCCTTCATCCCTACTCCCTGACACAAACAAAATGGAAGGGAAGAATTATTCCTTAAAAAGGCATGTAATTTGAAAATTAGAATTATTTTTCATTGACAATTAATATATTCTCTTGGGGTGAGTTTTTCATACAGCTTTTTTATACTCATTTCTTACAGTCATTATATTCCTCATTATATTCCATGCATACCTAGTTTCTTATAACAGTATTTCTAATATTTTTATATCTGACCTCCAATGTCAAACCATGTGTTCTGATATTCTACTTTTAAACATATCTTTTTAATTTACATATATGCAGGTTTAGTAATCAAATTTTAATTGGTAATATTCAATCTTAATTCCATTTAATGTATTCTTGTCATCTGCTACTCTTTCTGACGATTATTTCTTAAAATGATGGCAGACTGGCACAATTTGGTTTTCTTCTTGATGTTTGATATGTGTTTTTATTTTATAGATTTTGAAAAGAAATCAACCTTTTCTCCCTTCGGGAGCATCAAGCCAACCTCACCGGTGATGGAACTACGGCGATACAAGAACGGAGAACATAAAATCTAGACTGCAACGACTACCACCTCTAGCTGCAGGGGCCTAGGGCCGAACATCTGCACAGGTCTACAAGAAGTCTACAGCAGTACCGTTCGACATCAAGAAGTTACCATCAGATACCAAAAGCCATAAGTATAATCCAAAATTTTTAGTTTTTGGCAAGAATTTGAATATATTTGTTAATGCATCTACTAAGTCATACGTTTATAATATTTTTATGAACAATAAACATGATTAGTTAAAAATGCTGTTTTGTTTGCTTTAATTCTAAATTTCCATAGTTCACACCTGAGAGACTGAGCTAAGCTAAGGGTGTAGCGACGGCTCTCTTGGATGATTGAGGTAATATTTTCGATTATTATTTTTGGTCGTTTTGGTCAACAATTGCTACGTCATCTGGTAGTTGTATTCATTGGCTTCAGTCTTGATTCTCTGCATACCAAATATGAAAATGAATTGGTCGATTGCTTATGTCTTTCTAATCTCTTCATATGAACCACCTTGACTTTACTTCTAGCTGAAAACTGGATGTGGTAGATTAGATCGTTTATTTTCTACGGAACTGTGTATGGTCTCTCCCAGTTTCGTTTAAGTTTCGGAAAAAGTCCTTTCTTACGTTTGGGATTGCAAAAACCGTACTGGTTCACCTCTTTCGAAAGTTGTCCGAGTAGCAACTATGTCGAACGTGGCCTTGGATTTATTACCTTGAAGCTTTATCTTTTTTATGAGCAAATTCGTAGACCTTTTCCAATTTTTCTTTAAAATTTTTGATGTACGTCAGAGATGAAAATTTTTTGCATGGAGGCAATTTTCGAAAATAAGATTATATTTATCTTCCTGTTACTTTACTTTTTCGTGTCTGGATCCGACTACAGCTTTTCTGCCCAATATCGGGCTACGTCTACACCCCTTGTATTTGCGAGCCATAAATCATTGAGGGTGCGCTGTGATGGGCAAAGTCTGCATACTCTCATATGCTCCACGCTCTGTATTTCCCCACACTCACAAAGTGCGTCGTTATCTGTCTTCATGCCCCATTTAATAAGGTTCTGTTTTACAGGGGCAATACCTGTGCGTATTCGGTTGAGTGTCCGCCAGGTTCTCCAGTCCAGGTTCATTCCATTAGGTCGTTATGGATGTAGGGGGAACAGTTCGGGTGGTTCGACGCTGACATTTCTCATAAACCTTTTCCTTGATTTAAGTCTGCTGATTCCTGGCGGTTCATCAAACCCGTATAATTGGTGCCTTTCTTCGAAAGTTTGCCTGAACTTCTACACATATTATGAGGCGCATCTACGGTCGTCTGGTGATGCGAATCCAGCTGCCCGGTACAGTCATGGTAGAGGGGTAGGCTTCATACAACCGGCAATTATTCTACATGTTTCCTTTAACGCCGTGGTGACTTATTGGGCGTGTCTAGATCTACCCCAGACGAGACAAGCATATTCCCCTGTTGATTGGCAACAGGGGAATAGCATTAATGAAGATGCTTCCTGTAATTAGCATTAATGGAGATTAACCGGTTGATTTGGAAAATTCAAGTATCCAAATCTGTTTGATTATCAGCGACAAACAATGAAAGGTGTTGACAAACTTGAGTACTTATATTATTTTTTGATGATTTCGTTTGATTGCCAATGGAAAAGCATAGTGTTAGTTTTCTCAATACTTTTATCTTTTTTTAAAAATTTTATCCATAATTCTGATTCAAAATTTCTTCCTTATTTTAAATGAAACTCTAAATAAACTCCATGTATTGGTACGACGTGTGTTATGAATCCTTCTGCTACTTTAGTCGCTTGTTGATTAGTAATTAATAAGGAGTACAATTTCAGGCTATTTAGAAAAATAATCCATTGCGACCACTAAATTCTTGTTTCCTTTGTCTGTCATCGGAAGTGTACCCAGAATATTCACTGCAACTTCTTGTCTTGACCACCTTTTCCACTTTTACACCAAATTAATACGTTAAGGTCTAGTATATAAACTCCCAACTATAATTTTAACAGTGTAAATTAATCCCCATAAAGTTCCTGCATAAGCAAATTTATCTGGAATTTACAAAACAGAGATTACCCCAAATTACTGCAAACAATGGCACACATTTTCCTTTTTGATTAAGTACAATGCGGCACAACTAGAGTTCAGTTCAGTTTTATAGCTAAACGATTGCTTTATTTTCTGCTATAACTTCTTTAATTTGATAATCAAGTATATCTACATTATCCGCGAGCATGTGAGAAGATTACGGTTATAGTAATTTATTGGAGTTGCTTTACTTAAAATGGAATTCGTAATAACCATGTCATAATGAATGTAATTCACTCTGAATAGTTTATTTCTTTTGAAGATATGAACAAAAGTTTATTAAAGGATATAATCATAAAAATATCCAGAAGCACTGAATAGATAAAACTAAATAAGTAAACGTAATGAAAAACTTGTCTTGGTAATACGTATATTTATTTAAAAAGCCCATAAAAGGGCTACAAATCGCACACCTAGTTCAATTGTGCCACAACTGCAAAAAATTCGAATTTTTTGTTAAGGCTCTAAAATATTGCCTATATAATGCCCCATCTTATGCAATACAGCCTGAACTAAAATATTGTTTTGGATGAGTATAAAGTAAGTTACTTCGGTATTTCACTGTAGGGATTTTGGAGCTTTTGAAAATGCAATATGGCCATAACTGGGAGATGTGGCGATAATATACACTGCCACAATACAACCGATGTAATTATTCAATACGTTCAATACGGCCACAACTGCAAAAATCAATTGATTTCTTCATTATATCGCCGCCGTATCTCCTAGGTATCGTTTTATAAATGACTTTCTTCACAATTTTAATAAATTGTAATAAGATCCAGTGAATAACTGTATAATTTGCTATCTAAATTGTAATTTTGAAGCCAGTCATTCTCAAAATGAATTATTTACAGGGCATAACGCGTTTGGTACAGAACGTTTTGCCCATTTCTCGAGAATATTGTGTTTTGCACTTGTGGCACTATTGAACTAGGTGTGCGAAATATTAAAACAGAACGTTTTCGCTCTGCAACAAGAGCATCATCAGTGTTACCTAAAATAAGTATAGCCATATTAATTAAGCAAAATGTTCAAGTTAAAATGATGACCAAGGTAAAAGCAAAGTTTGGTTATACTTACAAGAATATACTAAGCGACCCAAATATAGTAAGGCTAACCCATTAGCGCCCAGCGTTACCATAATATGGTAACGTAAAACACATGATTTTTAAAAATTCTGCGGTATGCCCATGGAATTAGTCAGCCACATATTTTGAGAACTATCGTTTCTAGGAATAATTCAGGCACCCATAAAACGTAACGGATTCGTATTTTAGCCTTTTCTCAACCGTCGAGAGATAATCATATGACAGTGTGGTTTAAATTTATAGAAAAAGATGGACGTCCGTTTTGCGTAAGCAATTTTTGATAGTCTTCTAGTAACTATATTTGCATATTTAAAAAAAACTAAGTTTATTATACCCCAACTTATTATAAATTTTTGTATTTTATCAACAATTAAATGTAACGAATTCGGTAGGAATAGTCAAGGTACGCCGTTACCATATGGTTGCGGTGGGCGCTTACGGAGTCATAATCTTATTTTTTTTCAGTCGTGGATTTTTGTGAACAGAAGCGATAGTGTTACTGGTGCGATGGAAAGATAACTCTCTTGTTACAATAGCATCTACGAGTTGTGGTGGTTCAGCATTGGGCACGGTAAAAAGATTTTCTCATGAAGAAAAAGGCCACATTCAAGTAAGTCGGCCTCAATATATTGCTGAATACAACAAAATATGGTGGGTACCGACTGGATGGATCAAGGTGTTTCAACCTACCGAGTAGCAATTTGCAGTAAAAAATGGTACTGGCAAATTGTAACATGGTGGTTGGATGTTGCAGTCCATAATTCATGGCATTTATATAAAAAAAATAAAAAAAATATATCCTTGCTATCGTTTAGTAGAGAATTGGCCCAAGTTCTTCTCGCAAGATATGGAAGTCGTCCCTTGTATACAGGAAGACCTAGTCTACATAGACAGAACTTGCCAGATCTTCGTTTTGATCCCTTCGACCATTTGTTACATCAAGCAGTAGAAGGCGATGTGCTGGAGACAGATGTACAACATGTGGATGAACAATGTGTAAAAAATGCAACTATAATAGAATACGTTGTCGTATTCTGGAGATGAACCTCGCTAGGGGTAGGAATACACTAAGTACTCATAATATGTTTATTTAATCACTATTACGCTAGTAACTAGTTGGTGTGCTTAAAGTAGAACCATCTGCGAGTGCATCTGGATTAAGAATGATATTTAATTAACGAATCAATTAGGACATCACGATGCCTTCGTGTATAAGTATATAAACAAATATATTGCCGACTCAGCTTGACCACGACATACGAAACTGGTGCTTCTAACAAATCTAGGTCACCTACTAAAATGTAAACAAATGTGTATGTTTTGGTTTTGTTTCTAGTACATTTAAGAATTAAATGAATATGTCTTGATCTCAATATTGGATGTTGATAAACCTTTACATCCATCCCCTTCGGGAAATTTTCTGACTACATGCAAGGAAGAAAATATTGTTGTGCTCCACCAACTGGTTACTTTAAAAGATTTATAGAAATATATACAAATACAAAATACAAATATAATATATACAAATATGCAGCTTATTACCCTATAAAAAAATTGCCATCAAACATCGTCTATTCTTACTTATTACTTCCTTATATCTCGCGAAATTCTACCCTCAGAAATTGTAATGTATATTTTACCTTTTCCCGATTTAAAATAAAATTATAACTTTAATTCTTTCATTTGAACTTACTTTTTAATTATACTTCTTTCACTTTTAAAATAATTATTTGACTTTCTGACCTTTTATATATTCTTCAATTAAAAAAAAATTCTCCGTTTTCTTCCTCTTCTTCTTGACTGGTACTTTACTAATACATATTTTCATTTTCTTTATACTTAGTACTTTCTTCATAGTGTACTATTAAACATATTTCTTTATTAAACTCGTATTTACGTCACATATTCTTCCTTTTCTAACCCTTACCTACTTGGCGGGTTTTTCGCAGCTTTAAATCCTTGTATTTGCTTCCGGTTCTTTCTCCACGTCCTTAGTCATGGGAAGGTTTGTTCCAAAAAGACAAAATGGATAGTTGTGCGCTTAAAAAATCTACATTTTGCATCCCTAAATTCCTGTCTGATCCGAACTGCTCAGTCTTGATGAGAGTCGGTTAGCTTCAAAACATGAAATAAGCATGTTAAAATCTTCTGATGTTATTTTGTACCTTTTTCCTTGACAAGAGTTGGTTTTTTATTGTTTGTATTGTTAATTAACTTTGCTTCTAATATATTAAAAATCATTTGTCTCCTTAATTAACCATAAAACATAAATATTATATTTATACCAAAATTCACTCGATATTAAAAAATTGAAATCAAAACTTAAAACAAAATCAAAAACAAAAAGAATTATTACCTAAAAACTTCAGTGTTCAATAATGAAAAAAAAATCTAAAGAAAGTGTTAATAAAAATAGACTATATTCTGTTGAAAAATATAATGAAAATTCTCTAAGAAAATCTTAATCCTAACACTAAATCTGATTCTGGGCTAACAATAATTAATCCTACTGTTTCTGGGCAAAAATAATTAATCCTAATATTTCTGGGCTAAAAATTGAAATCCTAATACTAAATGAGTTTCGGGGCCGCGGACCCATAAAATATTTACAAAAAAAAAGGATTAGGAACGAAAACTTGTAAATATACGCTAAATAAATAATATGAGTTTGTGCTATCTACTAAATAATAGTTTTTTCTCACTTATTCGCGCAATTAGTCACTTTATATTATACCGTCACAATGAAAAAGTCTCTATTTCTCTGATTGAAATACAGTCTTACATGACTTGTCAAGTATTCATTCAAAACATATTAACATTATAGAAAATTAGAGTTAGTTTATATTACAAAAAATTTAAAGTAACTTTATATTATACTAATTATCTATATTTTACTTGAAGCAATACCAAGTATTTTTCTTAAATAGTACTTTTTACTGTACAAAAGTCTCTTCAATTATTCGGTTTTCCGTATCATTGTCATTAAATCTTCTTTACATTAATCTTAATAACATGTCCATCATTATGATATTATGATAAGTCTTATATTTACCAATCTTTTTTTTTCTTTTTTCCCTCCAATGGGATTTACTTGTTAATGTATAAACTTCCTTACGTCATTATAGGTAACTTATATGTCTTTATTTTTCTTCTTACATCATTACTTTTACATCATTTTCTTACATCATTTCTTCATAAATTCATTGTATAAAAATTCTTGTATATCCTTGTATATAAATAATTTAATTTCTTTTCCGTAGTCATATTTTAAATTTTTTCGTCTTATGTTTCTTAATCGTTAATGTTTCTTTGTCTTGTCATTGGTAAAAAAAATCTCTAAATCTGGATTCTTTCTTCGTTAGTCTTCGTTATTTTGGAACTCACATTTTCCGTGGAAATTATTTCAATAAAATATTCCTTTCATGTTTAACTTTCATGATTCATGTTCAATTAAAATATTTTGACTCATCGCAAAAAGTTTTTCTACACATTTCCTTGTATATAATTTCAATTGTCCATTTAAATTTTTGCTTTTTCAGCAGATTCCTTCATAATCATAACTCATGCTTTCACGGTCAATCGAACGTAAATATAAATATCATACGCACAATAAAGTCATTATCTTGCATTTTTTTTCTCCTCGCTTCTACATGTAAATAAATAGTATATTCATGTAACTAGACACTTATATGCATATTATGTAATTGTAGACAGTTTTAAAAATACTTTTAATTGTTTTATGTGCTGACGCATTGCAAAAAAAATCTTGTTTTATCCTTAAAAATATAAACTTCTATAGATAATCTCTATTTGTAGTTAAGAAAGCTTAGTTAGTCTTTGTAGAAAAAGTAATTTAACTTATTCAATACTCTACTTTACCATTTACTCTACATAGAAATATTAAAAACTTTACCTAATTAATATGTATTTAAATTTAAAAAAATAATTAATCCTAATTTATCCCAAAATTTTATGTATTTACATTATATTTAATAAAAGAAAATTATACGTGTATGTGAGACTGTATGCAATGAAAAAAATAGCTTAAGAGTTACTCACATTCACTATTGTCCATTATCCATCGTTTCCATGGTTCCTCTTGCAGCTGGGCGTGGTCCCAAGACTCCAACCTTCGTCCTTGTCGACGTCTGCTACTGCGTGGCTGCTCTCCAACTCCATATTGTCCATATAGTCATATATTAATATGTTAATATGGGGATTGGTACTTTACCCCAAATTTCCTCCGTTTTTTCCAATTCTCCATCGCCATTCTTCCTGTTCTCTACCTCAGAAGTCCAGTTCGTCTCTCTCAGGTCGCCATATAATAGAATACGTTGTCGTATTCTGGAGATGAACCTCGCTAGGGGTAGGAATACACTAAGTACTCATAATATGTTTATTTAATCACTATTACGCTAGTAACTAGTTGGTGTGCTTAAAGTAGAACCATCTGCGAGTGCATCTGGATTAAGAATGATATTTAATTAACGAATCAATTAGGACATCACGATGCCTTCGTGTATAAGTATATAAACAAATATATTGCCGACTCAGCTTGACCACGACATACGAAACTGGTGCTTCTAACAAATCTAGGTCACCTACTAAAATGTAAACAAATGTGTATGTTTTGGTTTTGTTTCTAGTACATTTAAGAATTAAATGAATATGTCTTGATCTCAATATTGGATGTTGATAAACCTTTACACAACGCTGGTTTGTGTGTTAATTGTTTTATAGGATACCACACCAGACGATGAAAATTTTCTCAAATAAATATTTTAAAAAAATTAAAACATTTGGTTTCAACGATCCTAAAAATTCCTTAAGCGCCCAGCGTTACCATAGGGTAACACCATATAATTAAAAAAAAACAGGAAACCGAAAAACTTGTTTTTGGACTAAATTATTAACGTTTTCATCAAATTAACCCTAAAAGTAAAGATTTTTAAATAAAAACAATCTTGGGCGTTAATGGGTTAAAACATTTTAAAAAATATAATAAATGTCTTATATAAATGGATACATAATAAAATCCAAAGGATGGAAATAGTTCCTATGGATATGGCCTCAGGGCAACATATGACTCGTAAAGTCAATATTATTCTTCATTCCAAAAGCTTGTATTTAGTATTTATATAGGTTACTAGATAAATAAGAGAGGTACAAAATATTTCTTTGTTAATTAATATACAAAAATAAAATTATTTAAAAAATATAGTTTTATACAACAATGTTTTATTTTATTAGATCAATCTTACGCTTGGTTTTTTGTTGTCCAAATCTGTTGTTGTTGGTTTACCTTCGGCAATATGCGTTTATAGCAGTCACTTCAAAATAACCTACCACAAAATTTGAATGTTCACAAATTTACAAAATGTGCACAATCAAAGCTAAATATAAAGTATAACACTAACTTAAAAAATAAACTTTTTTGAGTTTATATTGTAATTCATAGTTAAAAATAATAAAAACCTATTTAATTTAATTATTGAAATTAGTGAATTAATGAAAAAGATTAGTCCCATTATAAATTTTAATTGGCTAATATGTCAACAGTGTGATAAGAATATAAAAGATACAATATTATTTTGTTTGTGTGCATCCAGCATTCTATTCCAATATAATATTGATCATTTATTTAACAACGACATACTGTTACCAAGGGAAAGCTCAGTATAATATTAATGGATAGAAATTCTCGATCTGAGAATCTGAGATCTGTTCTCTAAGAGCCCTATTGAAAGCGGAAACTGGAAATAAAATGAAATCTTGATATCACAATTCACGAGTGTTGATAGCGAATAGAACAGTAATGGGTTAGGAAATGATAAAGCTCTCAATATACAAATAAACATCACGAGACATAATATTATATATTTTTATATTAAAAGAACTTTTATTACTTCAGTTAAAGTTGGGAAATATTAATAGAATAATGTCAAGATGGGACTTACATAAAGAGATCAAATATTTGTTATTATTATAGGACACAAATACAGTATTTATGACAAATCGTTTTAGTAATCATCGGAAAAGATTTACCCATATATTTACCAATCGGAAAAGATTTACCAATCTAACTATACATATAGCATAAGTATATTTTATATAGAATATCCAGTATATCTAGATGTTATCTTCACATTAGCTTCACATTCTATATCATTGTTGCATCATTAGCATATCAAATACCTAATTTACAGTTTTTTGGTCTGTGCATTTGCGTTTACAAAGGAACATATAGCAAAGACAGAAATATCCATGAAAAGACAAACGCTGAAAATTAAACTATCAGACACGAAAAGAAACGAGTGGATCCGTAAAAAATCAAAAGTGAAAGATGCCTCAAATCCATGTACCAAAGCTTAAATGGAAGTTCGCCAGACACACCCTAAGGCGGAATGGTGAAAAGTGGACTAGGACGATTATACATTGGAGATCGGTGGTGCACAAACGAAAAGGAGAGGGCCACAAATGCGATTGTCAGATGGCCTGAAGAAACACAAAATATAATACAGATAACACACATACTTAATAGAACAAATGATGAAGTATAAATATCTAGGTATTTTAATATCTAGATAAGAATAGCTCGAAGCAGAAGTTAAAGGATGCGAAACAGAGCCGCAGGTCGCCTAAATTAAAAACTGTGGAGAGATAAAAATCTCAGGAAAGAAATATAAAATAGTCATCAGACCAATGGAGACATAATATGACAGAAACACGAGGTAACTCAGACAGAACAAGAATATTGGTAGAAATTGAAGATAATAAAACCCTTAAAAAATTCGATGCTCGAACACTATAGGACATAACATATAACAGAGCTAGAAGTACAAATATATGACGCGGATTGAAAATGGAGAAAATCAAGGATTGAATAATAAAGAAGCGAGTATAACAGAACGATTATATAAGCCCAGTGACAATAAATCAAATAGTAAAGACGACGAAAGACGGTCCCTCAATAGGAAGAGGATCACCATATAGACGGAAGACCATGAAAACGATGGAATGAAAATTTACTGGAGGTACATTGAGTCATATCTACAAAAAAAAAAAGGAGAAGAATAAGAAGCTCTTTTAACCCATTTAGCGCCAAAAAAGGTGCGAAAACGCACCATTATTTTGTAGAATTTTTTTTTTTTTGACAATTCGTTAATTTCTTTTAAATCTTTGTATTTTTTAAGCAACCAGAAGATATAAGTGTAACTAAATTTAATTTTGTTTAACAAAACATATCAAGAAATTTAAACCTGTGCCTTGGTGGAATGACGAATGTGCCGAAGCAATACAAAACAGCAAATCTGCTCTAAATAGATGTAGGAGGGAGAAAACCGCAACAAGTATAATTGAATACAAAAAATATAGGGCAAAAGCAAGATATATTACCAGCAAAAGTAAAAAAGAGTCATGGAAGAAGTTCGTAGGAAGCATAAACAGAAACACTACAATATCATCGGCATGGAGGAAGATACAAGGTATTTATGGAAACAAAACTTACCATGTCATTAAAGCATTAGATTATGACGGCAAACGAATAAACCAAACAAAAGAAATAGGTGAAGCATTCGCAGACTATTATCATAAGCTTTCCATAAACAGAAATATAACTAATGATAACATTGCCCTCCCTACGGAATTCAAAGAGCTGGCAAACCTTAATTCTCTAAACAAGCCACTGACAAAAGAAGAAATGGAGGAATCTCTCTCATCACTAAAAGACAGTTCTTCTGGTCCCGATGACATCCCTCCAGTTTTTCTAAAAAATCTCCCAGAAACGGCGAAACAAATCCTGCTTAATATCTTTAATCACATGTGGAATAATAGTGACTTCCCCTTAATCTGGAAGAAAGCAACAATCATCCCCATACTTAAATCTAACAAATCTTCACTCTTGCCTGAATCTTACAGGCCAATCTCCCTAACCTGCTCCATGAGTAAATTGCTAGAAAAAATAATCAACAAGAGACTAATATGGTTTTTGGAAACTCACAAATTATTAATTCCCGAACAATCCGGATTTCGACCATCTAGAAGCACACTTGATAACATTATTGACCTAGAAAGTCATATTCACGAATAATTTGCTACTAAAGATAAATGTCTAGCAATTTATTTTGACATTAATAAAGCCTTTGATTCTACATGCCATAAAATCATCCTAAATAAACTACATCACTGGGGATTGAAAGGCAATATAATAAATTTCATACGCAATTTTTTATCTCAAAGAGAATTCCAAGTCCGAATTTCTGGAACAATATCATCAACCAAGAAACAATTAAACGGCACACCACAAGGATCAATTCTCAGCCCAACTTTATTTTTAATTGCTATGAATGATGTCTTAAAAGATTTAAAGAAACCAGTTGTAGCCAGACTTTACGCAGATGACATGATCGTGTTTATCAAGGGAAGATGTCTTAGCACCATGGCTCAAAGCCTTCAGCAATGCATAACATCCTTCGAACGTTGGTCTATAATGTCTGGGTACAATTTCTCCCCAAACAAAACAAATTGCATATTATTCTCAAAAAGAAACATACCAGAGCAGCATCGACCATCAATATTCCTATACAACCAGAAACTAAGCTATACTCCACACATAAATTTTCTGGGCATGATATTCGACGAACGTCTGTCGTGGAAAAATCATATTAAAACACTAACTCTTTCTTGTCAAAAGGGCTTAAATTTATTAAGATGCTTAGCAAACAAGTCTTGGGGATCTGATGGTCTAATGCTGCTAAAAATATACAGAAGCCTTATTCGATCGAAAATTGATTATGGATGTATTGCATACACATCTGCTCGTCCTTCAATATTAAAATGCTTAGATACTATACACAACACCGCAATAAGAATAATTCTAGGGGCTTACAGGACAACGCCTGTAGAAAGCCTATACTGCGAACTGGGCGAACCAGCTCTATCTTTCAGACGACAAATTCTTAGTTTATCCTATGCCTCCAGAATAGCATCAATACCATCAATTCCTGCTCACAAAAACACATTCTGTAATCGTTTCAAATCAACTTTTCAACATAGCACCTCTCCACCACCCTTTTATATTAGAATTCACCGGTATATATCAACGTTAAATCTCCAAAATTTCCCCAGAACGTGGTTAATGAATGAACACAGCATTCCTCCATGGATTATCAGAACCCCACATGTAAACACCCAATTGACGAAATATAATAAATACGATAACAATCCACGTCTTATATATCAAAATTATAAACAAATAGTCGCAAAATATAAAAATTATACCCACTTATTCACTGATTCGTCTAAGTCTTCCCAAGGTGTAGGAGCAGCAGTATACATAAACAATGAAACCAAATATTTATTTAAGCTTCCCAGCTCCTACAGCATCTTAAATGGTGAACTTTATGCCATATTACAAGCGTTGAAACACATTTCCAATGCACAAACCAAACACTCCTTAATAATATCTGACTCACTCAATTCACTGAGACTCATACAACAAACCTATACGAAAAATCCAATAGTCATATTAATCAAAGAAATATTACACAGTCTGCATCAAACAGACTCAAAAATAGTTTTTCTATGGGTTACCTCTCATTCTGGAATCGAGGGAAATGAAAACGCTGATCGTTGGGCTTACACAGCTGCGCAATTACCAACATTGGCAGAACAATCAATTCCAGCCGCAGATACAAAACAATTACTAAAATCAATGACTCTCAATTTATGGAGTGAAAAATGGAAAACATCCACGAGCAAGTTAAGAGACGTTAAAGAAGATACTGGTCCATGGAATCCACATACAACCAACAGATCGAACCAAGTCATCTTATCTCGTCTTCGGTTAGGACACTGTAAACTTACTCATGAGCATCTCATTACCCATACCGAAGCACCAAAATGCAGAAGATGTAATATACCAGTATCAGTAAAACATGTGCTAACAGAATGTGATGAATTCGCCGCTTACAAACAATCTATATCTGGTTATTCAAACAATATGAAAGACATTCTTAACCTGCAAACCGACTGTAAACCTCTTTTCCAATTCCTTAATAAATGTAACCTAGTAAGTAAGATTTAATTGTACACAATTTCATACTTTTGTAAACTCATTAATTGTATTCTCGTTACCCCGCTGATGACCTTCGTGGTTAATGCGGTTATTTCTAAATAAAAAAAAAAAAAAAAAATTTTGTTTAATTTCCAAACTCATGCTTTCATCACAAAAATATTTTCTAAATGTCCGACATTTTCAGTCCTTCGACACAACTTTATTTTTACTGTAGTAATTTTATTGGCATAACACTTTTGTGGTCAAATAAAATAAAACATTATTTTTTTAACCTATTTGTACACCAATTGCTATAAAAATACAAAAACAAAATTTCTGAGTCATCAAATCTCGTGTTTGAAAATAATGGTTCGATAACGAACCATTGGCGGAAGTCGACATATAATCCTGTCTGATCAGGAATAAGTTCAAGGTGATGCACAGGCAGTAATTTGTTGGGATATTTCTTTATTACGTGTAAAAACACGTATCCACTATTCTTGCGCTCCGAGTTCCTGCAACTGCTCCACATAGTGGACACGTTTGGCGCTCCCGGACTGTGCAATGGTGCGCACTCTGCCTCGACGTTCCAATCTGTGGCGGTTTTTATGTAAGGGAGCGCATACCGTATCGATTGGAGCAGTTACAGAGAGCGCGGAGCGCAAGAAGTCCGTGAGCATAGTGGATGGTTGACGCTCTCGGACCATGCAACAGTGTGCGCTCCGCCTCAACGGTCCAATAGGTGGCGGTTTATATGTAGAGGAGCACATGCATGTAGATGGTAGCAGTTGCATGGAGCGCGGAGCGCAAGCGGTTTGTGAACATAGTGAATGGTAGGCACTCCCGGACCGTGTAACAGTGCGCCAACGATCGTGCGGCAGTGCCTCGGTGGTCGAATATTACGAACGTAGTGGATACGTACCTTTAGAAAGTCGGGTATTCTGGTATTCAGTTTTGTTATAATCTAGGGTGGGGGAGGGGGGAGGGAGCTACATAAGGGAGGTTGTGTAGTGTTGTAGACAATATGTCGATTTGTCGAATTTATGCAACTGGCACTCACAGTGCAAGATACAGGATTGGAAAGTGTAAACTGGAAATATCTAAAACAATTTCTAAAAAAGATAGAGGGCCGTTCGACTTCGTTTTTGAGAAAGAAGGTGTAGGCAATGTTCTAACCATACTATTTTTGTTTATCAAAACTTCTAGGTCCATTTACACTCTAAATGTTTTGAGACTTTTCACAAAAAATAAAATTGTGTATTTCAATTTTTATATCTCATTTCCGCCAAAGGTTCGAAAACGAACCATTTTGTTGTTGTGACACCTGCCATTATCAAAGTGTGAAACAATTTTTTTACGAATGTTTAAGTTTATTTTACTCTAGTAAATCAAATATATTACATATTATTGCAGTATTTCTTTGCTTGGCGGTTAATGGGTTAATAGATGTGTTGGAAGAATACCAACGTTATGGAAAAATACCGTCAAGTAATCATGCATGAAAAGGTTGTAAAAACGACTACGTGTAAAAATTACTGACATAGATAATATCACAACGTTTAACTCCAAAGTTAGGTTTCGATGAACTTAGCAATAACCATTTTCATATGATTATGATACAAACCACTATCTGTCTGGTAGGTCTAGCTAAAAAAAGTCTATAAAAAACTAAGGAACTAAAAAATCCAATGATATATATTATAATGAAAGATAAATTAAAACAATGGTCTAAAAATGATGTAGAAACGAGTCAAAGACAAATAACCCGCAATGTTTGGCTGACAAAATTTTAGAATTCATGGAGCAAAGAAGACAACTGAAAAATAATAGAAAAGAATGAAGAGTATATAAAGAAACAGAAATTAACCTTTCGTGACTAATATTGAGTCTGTGAGACGGACCACTTAGAGTTTTTACGATTATATCCAAATCGTTCGTTATGAATCTTCGCCGCCATCAGCAGCTGCCTGATTTAGGTGCCTGTTTTTAGTGTGTTGAATTTTGAGTCTTCAGTGTCAACTAATTATGCAATTATCGGCAAATTTTTTCTCAGAAACCCATGGATCCATCTTGGACCCATGATCTACTCGATGAAAAAAATATTATTTAGATTAACGAAAGACCGTGCGAACAAGTGCTGATAATTTAGTAACCCAATTACCAGGAACAAAAAGTGGACCTAGGTACAAGAAAACAGCAATGGAAATATTGAGGTTGTTTTTGACAAATGAGATGTTATATAACCGTTTTTATTTTCTTTGGTACTTTGGTAATGTTATAGAAGTTTAATATTTTTAAAATAGGTATCATTTTTGTTTAATTTTACCCTTAAAGGAGTAAACACAATCCTACACTTGAAAGTGTGTCAATGGAAACATTTTTTTATGTCGGTCTCCTACACCGATGTTAGCTTTAATGTTCAGAAAACCTACACTCGGAAAAATGAAAGATTACCCATGAACGATCACATCAATCACTTATTTTGTATTTTCTGTCTCTTTCTATAACAAACGTTTGTTATTTATAGAAAAAGACAAGCAAATACAAAATAAGTGACTGATGTGATCGTTCATGGGTAATCTTTATTTTTTCCGACTGTATGTTAGTTGCGGAAGGTTAATAAAACAATAGTAAAAGTGCCACAAATGGATGGAGTACAAATTCATTAAAATGTGAGGGAAATAGCAAGCTTCTGTCATAAGAAATCCCTTCAAGCACTAAACGATTAGTCACGTAAAAAAAGAATAGATGGAAAATAATAGAACAAAAGAATACTCGTACCCCCTCTTATTGCGCTAATGTCAGGTCTGCCGTGGAGTCCTACTTTGTTGCAATTTACATTATATTATGCAGTTTTTATAGAAGGTATATCTATCAATGGATAAGTTTTGAACAACTTACGTTTTGCAGACTACAGTAATAATAACAGATAACAAAAATGATTTACAGAACGTAATGCAACGCCTTAATGAACGCTGTCATGAGTACGGACTGAAGATGCATTTAAAGAAAACTAAATGCATAATCATAACTAAATCAGCACACGTAAACATCCAATTAACTATAGAAGATACTGTGATTGAGACTGGATAACTACAAATACTTAGGAACATGGATAACATCAAATGTAGACCAAACCAAAGAAATTAAGACACGTATTGAAATACCACGTGCATCTTTCATTAAACTTAAAAAGTTTGTTTGTTGTCGGGATATAAGGTTAGAACTACGCCTAAGGATGCTTCGATGTTACGTGTTCTCTACTCTTCTTTATGGCTTGGAAGCGTGGACGTTGAAACAAGTCCATTTGAATAAGTTGGCCGCCTTTGAACTTTGGTGTTACAGAAGAATCCTACGAATATCATGGATGCAAAGAATGTCGAACGTGGAAGTAACTAGAAGGATAGGAAATCAACCGGAAATAATACTAACTATCAAAAGACGAAAACTTGAGTACTTGGGACATGTGATGAAAGGGCAAAAATACTCATTATTACAACTCATTAAAAATCTCTAAGAGTTTCCGATATATGAAAAAAAATTGATTTTCATTTTGTAACTTCAAAGGGCTGTAACTTTTTGAAGTTATACTTCTTTAGGCGCGATAGAGAGTGAATTTTTATAATTCTGCGCGCATACCCATAGAGACAGATGTTGTTCGTTGCTTAATCTTTTAAGTTATATGTATCAGTCCAAAAAAGGTGTGGAAAAAATATATTAGTGTTTTTAGTAAATATATCTATTATAATTTTTGTGTCTTTGGATTTGTCTTCCTCGGGAGTAAGGTAATACGTATTATTAAAACATTTTTATTTAATACTTCACTTCGTCAATTTGTTACCGTGGTTTGTCATAATGTCCGAGAAACCGTCAAAACAATGCCTTCGTAGCATCGTTGGTACAGCATTCGACTAAGAAATCGAGAGGTCCCGGGCTCAAATGCGGAAAATTGCTGTCTTTTTTATTTTTGGATTTTTGGAAAGTGGTAAGTAACTATTAAACTCAGTTTAATATTTCTATTTCACTGAAATCATATAATAGAAGTATAACTTCTTACGTGCGTACAAGGTACACACACATTTTTTTTTTGGTACTATTGTATATAGGTAAGTGAGGTTCAATCAACCTATTTTTGAACCCAGAATCTGTGGTATAATTTATGACCAATCTTTTCGGGACACGCGGTATATCTATAGTTATTTTAAAACGTGGTATCACCAAACTCTAATTTTAAGGGAACAACGGAATACAGACAATGCTAAACCATTATTAACCTGATCTATAAATCTCCAAAATTTCTTTTAATTACAACCAACATTACTTGTTTGTTTTAGACCATAATGACGAGAATAAAACTTACTTTATTATCTTTCACAAAATAAACTGTATGGAGCTATAAATATATCTCAGCTCAAGATCATAAATACCAATTCCCTGTGCGATCTGAAAGAGAGAAAGAAATCCATATCCTCCTACAAAACTAACAACTTTAGTTTCCAACCGGGATTTTTCACAAATTTATTAACCTGGAAAATATGACTAGACGACAATAAAATTTAATGGTAGTCGTAAAAACGTAAAGTTTCACGCGAAAGGGTGTTAAAATAGTTTAAAATACTTTTAAAGCTTAGGGATTATTAAAATATACAGACATTATGATTTTACTTCTTAAAGTAATGAGAAGACTGCAGTAATATAGATTATTACAGGTGGGAGTTAGACGGCATAAAGTTTCGATAAGGTTGAGGAATATAATTAATATAAATATGAGCAAACGAACAAAATCTAAAAAATCAAGGCATCCATGTAAAAGTTGTTTAATATTGCATTGTCCTCGAGTTCTGAGATATTCTGAAAATTTCAAATCTCTAGGTAGTCATTAAGTCTGTTTTAAATCGATTACGTGTTGGAGTTCTAACTGGATGAGGAAATTATTAACTTTATACTTACGTTACTTAATAAACAAATGGTAACAAATTCCCCATTCAATATTGAGGTTGTGCTTCGATTTGTAATTTAAATATCTGTAGGTGTGAGTTGGTTTTCTATGCACCTCACACGCATAGTGCAAGTTTCCATATCCAGTATCCTTCTTTGATATTAAGGGGAAAAGGTTGATAAAAGATAATATAATTCATTAATGCCATCTACTTTAAAATGTATAACATAATGTTTCAACTGTCAATATAAATGAGTCAGATAAAACTAAATTATTGTTTTCGCCCATTTAACAACATTAAAATATGAAAACCTTGAATTTTCAATTTTATTTTATAAATACAGAAGCAAACTGAAAGTGAAAGCTCACATCAGCCAGAAACAATTAACTTTTATTATAATATTTCGTTGAAAAAGTAATTGTAATCATAATATTTACATAAGAAGTGATCTGGTTAAAGTAGACGCAAACATAATCTATTTTTCACACTTGACTCTTGACATTGAAAGTGGGTGAATGACTTTTTCTGATTATCAAAAATAATGTTCTGACTATGAATATCGAATTACCGATTACGAATACGAATCTCCAAGGATTTACCTACGTTTTCAAAACGATGCACCCATACAGGAAGTATATACCGGTATATATATAAGTTAAAATATACCAATTATACAAATATACAAACGTGTTAAAAGTATAACATGATACACTTTTTTTGATGGTAGATAGTAAAAATCAAAGATAAATTGCATTATCCAATTTATTTTTATGTAAAATATTTATGTTGATATTATTTTTTTAAATCCCATTTGAAAGAGTCTGGGAAATTTTTTTATAAGTTGAAAAGGTTGAGGAATTTTTTGGGTTTGGAAGGGGAGGAAAATTGGTGGGTATTTTAAAGCATTATATTTTTAAATGGTAAATTAAATTTGCATCGTTAATTAATGCATTTTAAATGTAACATTGTAACCTATTGGATTAAACAAAAGCGAAAACCGGTTTTTGGAAAAACCGGTTTTTTGGCTGGTTATAACCCCCGGTTTAACCGTAAGCAAAAAAAAAACGGTATAACCGAAAACCGGTGTTTTGTCAAAAACCGCCATCCCTATTTCAGACCCTCTAGCAGGAAAGACAGCCTACAGACACTTTAATTTCTATCAATTTATATTTATGTATTTATAAGTACACTGAGTGTACTTATAAATACGAATTTGGTTATATTTTTCCATTGAAAATAAAATTGACCTGCTTCTATTTATAATATTTACATACATTTGGTATGTCGAGGAAATTACTTCATTTAGTTTATTGATGACTCCACTTAATTTTCTTTACAAAAATAGAGAGAAATACATTCTACACAATTTTGATTTCTTCATTTTTTTGCTAAAATCAATATTTAAGGTAGTACGTATGCGGTAATGGCGCGAACGTAATGGCGAGAGCATTACTTAATGTACTTAACGTAATGGCGAGAGCTTACTTGATGTACTTAACGTAATGACTCGCCATTACTTAACGTAATGGCGAACCAATGAGCTGCCCCAAATTTTATAATTCTTTAGGGGAGATAGATAGTAGTGTAAATTTAAAATCTCGACTGAATTCCGCCGTTGCGTTAGCCGCCATCTTGATTTTAAACGAGAACCATCTTTGCTCAATATCTCCGCCATTTTCAACTTTCGACAAAAATTATACGAACTAGAATTATTGACAATATGATTTTGTATAATTCCTTTTATTACAATTTTTTCATGCGGTCGATATTTTCCGAGTTATGGCGGAAAATAGTGGAAACGGAGGGGAAGCATATTTATTTGAATTGTCTCAATGATCATTAATTTTACGACATCATTGTACATAAACACAAATAAAGAGAACTATATGTTATACAATTTTTAAAACTTCCAATGAATCACCAACCAATCTAAATACATAAAACACATAAATAATAACTTATATGCGTTAAGTTCACTTAATGCATAATGCATAGATGCATAAGGCATCTATGCTATCTAGTTCACTTAATTTTATTAGCTAGCGGGTTTTATTGGTTGAATTTGTCTGTCGATATTTTAAGTTTTATGTCAGCTAATATATTTTTACATTTCAACAATTTTTTTTAATTTTGGACCATGTTGGGGGGAATTTACCCCGCCCCTCGTAGACCCACTGTTTCTCTCGAAAAATTGTAGTAAATCGTAATTGCAACAATTTCAGTCCTGACACTTTTTGTCGTAAAGTTGAAAATGGCGGAAATATTGAACAAAAACAACTGCTATACAATCAGGTCTTACGCTCGCATCTTTACCGCATGCGTACTATTTACCTTAAATATTGATTTTATCAAAAAAATAAAAGAGATCAAAATTGCACAAAATTTAATTCTCTTCATTTTTATACAGGTACATATTTGTTGTAAAGGTAATAATAAACGTGATAATTCAATAATTATGCTCTAACTGTCACTATTTCCCCCCAATAACTAGGAAAATATCGACCACCCGAAAAATTTGTAATAAAAGAAACTATATAAATTCAAATTTTCAACAATTTTAGTTCTTAAACTTTTTGTCGAAAAGTTGAAAATGGCGGAGATATTGAGTAAAAACTGTTCTCGCTTAAAATCAAGGTGGCAGTTAACGCAACGGCGAAATTCAGTCGAGATTCTTAATTTACACTACTATTGATCCCCTCTACACATTAGAACAATAAAATTTGGGGCAGCTAGTAATGCTAGGTTAGGCCTGTTATTCGTCTAACCCGACTGGTCTACTAACGATGTTTTGGATCCAAAGTTGATAAAAGTATTCTGCCGGTCATTCCCCAACTACCAACATAAAACTATTTCCAACATTCTTCCGTAATAAGTTCGACAGTTTACAATTGGTTGTGTTTCTTGGCATCTTCTACAATATTTCTCCATATGTTCCTGTTTTTGCCTATGGATATTTATTCTCAAACTCCCATATTCTTCTGACGATGTCTTCTCCTTCCAAATTTCTCTTACTAGTTTGCCTGTTATTACCCGAATAATTTTTCTCTCGAGGATTTTCAGTATTTCACCTTCTTCTTCTTAACGTGTCCTATCAAGTCCCCTTGACGTTGGCGATTAACATGGCGAAACTGTCTCTGTCTCGAGCTATTCTAAATAGGTGTTCTGCTTTCTTTATTCCTAACCACTCCCGGATATTCTTCAACCAAGAGGCCTGCTTTCTACCAATTCCTCTGCGTCCTTCGATTTTACCCATCATAATAAGTTGAAGAATATTATACCGGTCTCCCCTTACTACGTGTCCAAAATAGGCCATCTTTCTATATTTGATGTTATCAAGCAGCTCGCGGGTAGCATTTGCTCTCTTAAAGACTGCCACATTTGTCAGCATAGCCGTCCATGGTATTTTTAGAATACGTCTGTGCAGCCACATTTCGAAGGCCTCCAAACGGTTAATGGTGGATATTTTTAATGTCCATGCTTCGACACCATACAAGAGGACTGACCAAATGTAGCATTTAATCATGCGCTTTCGAAGTTAAAGTTGCAAGGTATCATTACAGAAGAATGACCTCATTTTTAAAAATGTCGTGCGGGCTATCTCGATTTTACATTTTATCTCTTTATCTGGATCTAGTTGTTCAGTAATATGGCAACCAGGATATTTAAAACTGGGTACTCTTTGAATTATATGACCATCAACATATAACCGTGAATCTTGATGGGCCAAACGGCTAAATACCATGTATTTTGTTTTTGAACAGTTTATATTTAGGCCAAACTCACCACTCAATAGTATTTCACCATCTTTCCATATTAAGCTCTTACTTCAGCACCATATGTGATTTCTGGTCTAATTGATGCTCTGTAAATTTCTAGTTTAGTATTTTGAGTAACGTTCTTATCTTAGAGGAAATTGTTGCATTCAATAAGTTCTGTTTCCTGCCAGGAATACTATATTGTTTTATTTTGATTTATGTATTTCCAAACGGTCGTGGATGCTTCCTTGGCAAACTTTGTAAAATATTGTTTTAAACTATTTACATTTCTGATGATCAATGCTATGTCTTCATCGTTTGCCACAAGTTGCGACATCGATATTATAATAATTGTATCCTTTATTTCAGTAGCCCTTATTGTTTCTTCTACAGCGACATTAAATAGTGGCGTTGATAGAGAGTGGCCCTGTCGTACTCCAGTTGCTATTTCTACATTTTTTGAGATGCCGTCCTCTGTTATTGCCGAGCTGCCGTCGATCATTTTATTGTCATTGAATTTTTTAGAAATAAAAATAAAATTGCATTATAGTCCTGTCGCCAGGGGTGGTATAACGGCCTCCTTAATTCAGATGGACTTACCCAAGTTTTTTATATATTTTGACTCGTAGAACACGAACTTTTTTGGGTAAAAGTTGATCCGGATGTCGATTAGATTGTTATAAACAAAGAGCTTGAGGAATTACATAACAGCGATTTTTCGCAAAACAAAACATGTTATTGTATTTTTTGGGTGATTCTCAGCAAATGGTCTTACAAGTTTTTTCGTAGGATGCATAGTTTTCGAGATAAACGCGGTTGAACTTTCAAAAAATCGAAAAATCGCAATTTTTGAACCCGAAAAACTTTTGATTAAAAAATAAAATAGCAATTCTGCTTACTGCATTTGAAAGTTCAAGTCAAATTCTATCGGTTTTGATTATTTCCATTGCTAAAAATTAAGTTTTTATCTGTTAAACAAAGCCATAAACACATAGTGTTTCCCGTGCCCAATGCATGCGTTTTAATGTACGTAATCTACGTAGAAATCTAACAACGTCACGAGAAAAACCAAATGCAAAATATACAAAACCCTGATAAAACCGGTTCTTATATATGGATCAGAGACATGGACAATGACGAAAAGCGATGAGAACTTATTAGGTACGTTTGAACGAAAAATCCTTAGACACATATATAAGGGGTTGCAAGAAAATGACGTATGACGCAGAAGATATAATTTTGAACTATACGCAGCATACAACGAACCCGACACGTCATAACATCCATAAAGATCGGACGCGTCTGCGCTGGATGGGCCATGTTGAACGAATGTTGGAGACCGAAACATCAAAACACATAACGAAGCAAACACCAGTAGGGAGAAGGTCAAAGGGAAGACCCAAACTTAGATACATGGAACAAGTGGAACAATATCTGAAAACACTTGAGATTACCCACTAGAAGAACAAAGCAAGGAACAGAACAGAATGGCGGAAAATCCTAGAACACGCCAGAACCCAAAAAGGGTTGTCGAGCTACTGATGATGATGATGAATCTACGTAGAAAGTGTCTGTATGCGCGCCTACTCTTTTGATTTCAAATGGGAAATGCATTGAAAATATCATTCAATCACAAAGTGTTTATAGCTTTGTTTAACAATAAAAAAAATTAATTTTTAGCAATGAAAGTAATCAAAGCCGATAGAATTTGACTTGAACTTTCAAATGCAGTAAGCAGAATTGCTATTTTATTTTTCAATCAAAAGTTATTCGGGTTCAAAAATTACAATTTTTCGATTTTTTAAAAGTTCAACCGCGTTTATGTCGATAACTATGCATCCTACGAAAAAACTTGTAAAAATATTTTTTGCTTAGAATGAGCCAAAACATACAAAAAAATGTTTTGTTTTTTGAAAAATCGCTATTATGTGATTCTTCAAGTTCTTTGTTTATAACAATCTTATCGACATCCGGATCGACTGTTAACCAAAAAAAATTCGTGTTTTACGGGTCAAAATACATAAAAAAACTTGGGTAAGTCCATCTGAATTAAGGAGGCCGTTGTACCCCCACTGGCGATAAGACTATTAAGATGTCGTAGGAAAATAGCTTCAGGATAATATTAACAACAATATTTATTCCCGTGCAGCTATTATACTTAAAATATACATGAACTTGATACAGCTACGATATTTTTTAACGTGTTTGATGTATTACTCTATTTATTTTTTTGTATACTTTATCTATACGCTAAAGATTGGAAAAGTTTATAAGTAAAGTTGTTTTGTGTGAACTTTATTACAATTAATCTGGAACATGCTACCGATAACTAACGATGTTTTGGATCCAAAGTTGATAAAAGTATTCGGCCGGTCATTCACCAACTACCAGCATAAAACTATTTCCAACATTCTTCCGTAAAAAGTTCGACAGTTGCCTGATACGATCCGATTTTATGTATATTCCTGAACTTTTACTTTAGTATTGGCAATCAAAGAGCAGTAGGGGTCCCATTTGTCGGTACCAATTTGCATACAATTTAGATGTAGTCTGTCGTGTGTATATATTTAGTTTAATTTGATTGCTTTCCTGGTCGCGATCAATACCTTGAGATGCTGCTGCTTTCGTATCCGATGGCAGAGGCGGCATTGTGAGGTACATCTTAGGGTTGTTCACCCTACTGGCGGATTATTGATATGTAGATTAGCTCGGATTTCTAATGTTATATACAATGCGAAACTTGATTCTAAACAAGGATGAATTTCATTTATTTTTCAAGGCATATAGAAATTATAAGCGGCTTAAAATAATATAATCAGTAGGTACCTCTAACTTCCCAAGTAGCACAATAAAAACCGTTTAGTTTTATTTAAGGTTTATAAACGTTTTATTGTGGTAAATAAGAAGATAATGGTTTTAAAGTTACCTTGTAGATATACGGCCAGATCTTTAAAACTGTTAAGCATTTGTCACTATTTTTAAAGTATCTAATAAGAGTACCAAATAAGACTAAATAATCTTAATAGATAATTTGTCTTATTGTAGTTTTAAAATGGTTTATTTCCGGAAAAATTTCCGGACTGTTTGGTTTTATTAGATTCTCGTTTGTGACATTTTAGTTTTATTGCAGTATTAAAGATTCTCCTAATATGACTAATAAAACCTATTATTAAAACTACTTGATCTCAAGACTATTATGTCAGTAAAACCTATGCCTTAAACCTATTTTTTAAGTTTTCTTTAAAGTTGCTCTCTTAATAGCAATTAGTAGACTATATTAAAACCAAACGCTCTTAACTGAATCAATTTGGTGATCGTAAAGACTAAACTATGCTTTTTATTAGAAACAATAAAACTAAACTCATACTCTTTTCTTGCATATCCAAAATGGTCGGCCATTTGTTTTAGAGCGAAACAGTGGTCTAGTGTAATGTAAAAAGTGAAAGTACAGTTAGTATGGAAGAAATAAGTCGCAAGTACTTAAAATATAAACGAACTGGTCATTTAAAAAAAAAATAAAACACACACAGCACTACGACATCTAGATTTTAGATTAGATTCACATTAAAACCGAGTGTCATTATTGACAGGAGCATTAAAACTAAACGGTTTTAATTCCAAGGCCACCTTGCTTTTATGTAGGATATATGCTCTTGGAAAGGTATAAAATAAAATCATTTGACCTTAACAATTCTCTGTCGATAGACCAAATAGTTTTATTTGGATTTCGGCCATATTGCTTTCTGGAGATGCTGAAAGCCATGATAGATTACGATATAAGGCTTACATAAAAATTATGAATAAGCGCCTTAAAGACATAAATTCGATTTATTTTAACATTAAAACATTAAAATTTTAGATAAAATTATTTTTCTTTTAAATTAATATTTTTCAGATTTAAGTTTTTTTATTATTTTTATTATTTAATCGCCAAAAGTCAGAAGGGCGCGTTAGTTATTTAGACCTATTTTTGTTAACATTATCAATAAAGTTGTGTGAGCAAGTGTTTTTCTACCTTGACAGTCCGAAATAACCAAGTATTTTTTATTATTTTATGGTTACAAATTACTATCTACCTATCATAACACATGGAAAAATTTGTTGGCCTATATGGAGTATATGGTTTTAAAAAATCATTTAATATTGTAAATTGTCTTTAAAAGTCTTCACTTAAAAAACCTTTTTAAGTTTGCTATTTAAACTTAAACCTGCACTTAAAGTGTCTTTTAACATGGTTTTAAAAGCACTTTCACAGCAGCTTTAAAACCAGTTGCTTAAGAAAACAAAGTTTATAAAGGTTTTTATTTTTGGTTTTATTGACCTCTTTCAGAGTGGGCCCTTTTGTGCTGAAAGCGGTTTTATTGCAACCTTAAGGTTTCTTAAAAACCAAATGGTTTAAATTTTAGTTTTATTCTTCAGTTTTAAAGCATCCTTAAAAGACTTAATAAATCCGTTCGGTGCTACTTGGGTTTTATTAAGCCAGTAAATGACCGTTTTGGGGTGTAACTTTCCCTGTCACGACGGTTTGCTTGAAAATTTGGATTTAGATTTATCTTACCCTATACTTCATTGTTGGACTTGTGCCCAGGTATGCTTTTACTTGGGGGGTGAACATCACCCCTTGTCAGGTGTAAAAATGCATACGTTCAAAATAAGTCCCGAAATGGATAAACTAACACTTTTACTTTTGTTGCAGTTATAGAATTTTTTTACGAAGTCAATACTTTTTGAGTTATTTGCTAGTAAAAATGTTTATTTTTCGCAGAAAAAAAACACGTAGGTATTTGGATGGTTTTTCGCAAATATTTAACCCATAAAAAACGAAAAAAAAAAGTATATGTAAGACGTCTGTAGAGCCAGTAATCAGAGGTGTAGCTCATGAAATGCAGTTTCTTATTCGTCAAATTACAAATTGAATATTTCAACTTGGAATAACCAAAAAAAATTTAATTTTCTGCTTGTTATACAGGGTGAGTGGGGAGGAACGCACCAAACTTTAAGACTGTATAATGTACGTTATAATAATTACAAATAACTCATATATTGTTATTCCATTTTCATTTGTTTCCGAGATACGGAGTGTTAAAATTTTTCTTATGAACTGACGATTTATTTATTGCTCTAAAACCGGTTGAGGTTTGCAAATGAAATTTGGTGGGTTTTAATGCATAGTTATTAAGACACACAAGAATTTTATATTTACCATTGGCGTACGTACGGGTAGTAGTCTAAAAATTTTTAAAGAAAAAATCACTGAGCCACTGAGATATTTCAAATTAAAAATTATTTTTTAATTCCCTGTACGATTCCTGACAAAAAATCTATCTTACCTTTTGTTCGTACGATGCTTTGTTTTCATGCAAAAAATAAAATATCTTAACGCTTACAAATTATTCAAAATAACAATCAAAGTTTTCAACCTTATAAAAATATTTTAAAGATATTTTTAAAAGATATTTAATTGAAAACTTATTGTACCATTTTCCTAGTAAAATCTCCATGGCTTCTAAAGATTCCAAGCCAGATGGATGCTGAAGAGAAGAAGACAAGAGGGAATTCTAAAACTTGCAATTCACGACCCCGTCTATTCAGCTTGGTAAATTCCAACAGGAAACGGACCTATGTTACTCATAGGAGTAATACTAATATAAAATAAAAATGTATACCATTTTTATTCAGTTGCTGTCTCGATGCTATTAGGTTGCTATATCTATGCATTCTCCGAAGAACCACTAAAAAGTGGTGAAATCGTCGATAAGAGTGCTGGTTGCGCTCTCTGATCTAAATAAAAATTAAGACAGTTTTGGCTTCTCATTGCAACTGAATAAAAATGGTATACATTTTTATTTTATATTAGTATTACTCCTTTGAGTAACATAGGTCCATTTTCCGTTGGAATTTACCAAGCTGAACAGACGGGGTCGTGAATTGCAAGTTTTAGAATTCCCTCTTGTCTTCTTCGCTTTAGCATCCATCTAGCTTGCAATTTTTAGAAGCCGTAGAGGTGTTACCAGGTGTCACATGATGTACTTTCCCATTTAAAAAAAATCAAAGTTAGGCTGTCACCTGAAGAGGGATCGCGTAAAGTTCGAAACGTTGATGCTATAATATACTATGGTTAGTTTAAAAATCGACCTGTCCGAGCGTTTTGCTTATATTCTTAAAATAAACAAGTTAACCGGGGAGGGGCAACACTTATTCCACCGCACTGTATATTTGAATTAAAAAAATGTCGTTTGTGACGCTATCAAGATGATAATTATCGTATTGAAAAGTCCAATTTAAACGTTCTCGTGAAAGAATAAAATGTTTAACCCGTAAGCTTTTGAAAAGGGTATTTTCAGTGACTTACAGCTTTCAATTTGGGTTTATTATTCAAAGGGCAGATTCTCTGGTAATATAGAACCGTTCCGCAACGCCATTCTTGGGATAGAGCTCCAATAACAGTTTGAATTTATATGTATTACGGAACAATTCCATTTTATTGACACAAAGTTTAAAATATATCTTCCAATAATCCACAGCACGTACGGATTTAAGGGCTGCTCCCCTATATTCTAGGATAGAGCTAGAGCGAGAAGATATCTTAAATATTTGTCGAAAAATAGCACATTTAAATGAAATAACAAGATGACAATCGAGTTAACGAATTTATTTCCACAAACTGAAGTTCTTAAACAATATAAGTTACTTAAAAAACGTAAACATAAAAAATATTTTATAATATATTTGTTTTAGAATAATTATTCTATATAGGTAGTCTATTTTTAGAAATATTTTCGAAAATGCGGGTTTTGTCAAATTCTAGGCAATTATCATTTCCCACGTTTGCTTAAATTATACTCAACCTCTGTTGCTAATTATATAATAATAGTAATTGGGTATCCAACCAATTGCCATCTACAGTCACTTCACCGAATTTTTTTAAAATTTTAGAAGCAACAATTTTTCAAAAGAATTAAAAATTACATTTTTAAAATAATAAAAGTCTTGCATGTAAACCAAGTAAATATAAAGTAACATAATGTTTTAAATTATTTTTCTTAATAAAGTTATCCATAATTTTGTCAATTTTCTATATAAGAGCATTGCAGGCCTCAAGGGCCCATGGCTTGAAATTTTTGAAGATATTCTTCTTTAGCGGAGAATCGATTGAGGGTAAAATTTGATTGATCCGCGCGCATGCGCACACCGACAGTATGGTATTAGTTGTTATACGGGCTATGATTGGGTTTTGAAATTTTGAAATGATCTGTCAAAAATTGTTCAATATGGAGGTTATCGGTAAACAAAAATATTGTATACTATTAGTTTTTATTGATGTGTGGACAGAAATAAAATCAAATTTATAATTATAGTGACATTTAAATAGTTTTTAAAAGCCGCAGGTACGTAATTCTAAATGTTTCAGTTGGAAATACCTAATAGTTTCAGTACCTATCTATTTGGAAAATATAAACAAAATAATGTAGTTACCTATTAGTAGGCAATGCTTTAATTTACATAATCTGATTATGAACAAACTTTCTACAAATTTTCATCTCATATATCGTTTTCTTACCCTATATTTTGTTGTATTTTATTTCGACAAAAATCAAACTAATAATTTTATTAAATTCATATAAATTTATGGTGTAAACGTTTAGTTTGTGTATATTCCCACATGACGTATACGAGAGTTTGGTGCAGTTTGAAATGGCGTCAACTTTCGTACGGCGCGGTAGACGTGAAGTGGGTTCAAGCCCCAAGCAAATTATTATTTTTTTTATTTTTTTTATAGATTTTATGATTGTAAGTATATTATTATAAAATTTTTGAAAATATTTTTCTTTTTTGAAAGTGGTAGATAAGAAAGTTAGTTTGATTTTTAAATAAAATAAGTACAAATAACCTTTTAAGTATATTTACTTCGTTTAAATTACTTATTATATAATAGAAGAATATCTTCTTACGTGTGTACAAAGTACACAAACATTCTTTTTTAACTGTTTTTCTCCACTTTACTCTGTTCAGGGTAAATGTCTTCCAATTTACAACGCTTGTTCTTTGTAGATCCTTTTTGGCTGCTTCTAGTCACTTTTTCCGCGGTCAGCCCCTCCTTCTTCTTCCCTCACCGCTTAGCAATATACTTTTCGCCCATCATTCCCCTGACATCCTTTCTGCATATCCCAGCCAGAGAAGTTTTCCAGTTTTAACCATAAGACTGATTACTGACTTCACAACCAGTTCTTGAACTTCTGCATTCGGCCGTCTTGGCCATTCGTTCTCTCCCACTTTCACACCACCGAAAATCTTCCTCAGGACGCTCCGCTCCCATCTTTCCAATTCATTTTCTTCTCTATTATTCAGAACCCAAGACTCACTACTACACAGTACTGTGTAGTACCATACTATATAACCGCAATTTTGCTGCTCTTGAGATAAGACTACTTTTTACCTCTCGCCTTCCCTTAGCAATTATTTTTTCAATTTCTGTAAATTCATCTCCTTTCAATGTTGCAGTCACTCTTAGGTATGTAAATTCTTTCACTTTCTCGAAACGATATTCTTTTCCATCGTTATCTATTCTAATTTTCAAAACCTGATCTTCATTTCTGTATCGCTCATTTCTATAAATTTTGTTGTGTGTTCGTTAATAGTAAGACCGTACTGCTTAGCTTTTCTTTCAAAATGGTTAAAAGATCTGAGCATTTCTCTTTTTATCGTATTCACAATACTATGTCGTCTGTATAAGCAGCTACCTGAGTCCTTCTATCATAGATCGTACCTTGCGTTCCAATCCCGCTTTCCCTGAATATTGCCTCTTATACACAATTGAAAAGAACAGTTGAAAGAGGGCCTCTTTGCTTCAAATCTCTTCGTACTTTGAACTTTTCTGAGAGGTTACCCTCCAGTGTTACTCGATTTTCTGTTCTCTCCAGTGTCTTTTCACTAGTTTGACCAACTTCTCCGGTATACCAATTAGCCAAAGTGCATGATATGGACGTTTCCTTACGACTGTATCATATGCCCACCTAAAGTCTATAAACAGGAGCTTGATGTTTAGCTGTTGTTTGTAGGTACCGCTGTGTAACATCTTTAGTACGAAAATCTGATCGATGGTAGATATTTCTTTATTAAAACCACCTTGGTATTCGGCACACTAACATATCTGTCTAATTTTTCCCTTATAACCTTGGCAAGGACTTTATAAATTACATCAATCAAAGCTATATATCGGTAACCTTTACACTGAGATTTATCTTCATTTTTAAATATCTGACATATTACAGCTTAGCTCCATTGTTTCGGCATTTATTCCTGATCCCATATTCATCTTTAGTATGCTTGGATACCCGCACTCTTCTTATTATTTATGCTCCTTAAAACTTCCATTATTTCCTCATCTTGTCGAAGGCTCCACTACGTCCTTTTGATTGTAGTTTTCTTGTATTGTTCCGTCTGAACCTCGTCATTACCTTCCTGCCTCTCATTAAGTAGTTGCTCAAACTGTTCCCTCCATCTATTCAGTTTTCCTTCTTTGTCGCCTATTAGGAGCAGCTCTTTCTCCTTAAAAAAATTGTGTGTCCTCTTGAATACGGTTCTTTACTTCTTTGTGCGTCTTGATAGAAATTTTAATGTTCTTCGATTTAAAGGGAAGATTCTCTGGTAATATAGAACTGTTCTGGAACGCCATTCTTGGGATAGAGCTCCAATAACAGTTTAAATTTTATGTATTACGGAACAATTATAGTTTATTGACACAACGTTTAAAATATATATTTCAATAATCCACAGCACGTTAAGGGCTGCTTCCCCTATATTCTAGGATAGAGCTAGAGCGAGAAGTTTTATCTCGAATATTTGTCGAAAAATAGCAGATTTAACTGAAATAACAATAGAAAAAATAATGGAAAAATTATGGGTTAATATAAGTTAACGAATTTATTTCCACTAACTGAAATTCTTAAACAATAACTTGAAAAAAACGGATAAATACCAGACACATTTCATATTATTATATTTATAATATTATAATATAATACAATACAGTGGAAGGTCAACAATAGATCAAATATTTACCATCCGACAAATAGTAGAAAAAAACTGGGAATTCAACCGAGATGTACACCAAATCTTCGTAGATTTCCAGCAAGCATATGACTCGATAAAAAGAATCAGACTATGGCTAGCAATGCTAGAAATGGGAATACCAAGAAAATTAGTGCAGCTCACTCAAATGTGCGTGGCAGACTCATATGCAGGTAAAGATAGGAAACAGAACATCGATGCCATTTAGTATAACATCAGGGCTTAGACAAGGAGACCCTTTATCACCATTGCTATTCAATTTGGCTTTAGAATACGCAATAAGTAAAATATCGTCTGAACTAACAGGGGGATTCGCAAATCGAGGATCAAAACTATTGTTGGCCTTTGCCGATGATCCAGATGCAGTCGCTCATTCTACAAGAGACGTAAGAGAGGTGTTTTCACAGCTCGGAGGAAACAGGTAACCTGGGCCTTCGAATAAATGAAGAGAAGACGAAATATATGCTGGTGACCAAAAATCCAAGACCAAGAGTTAGGCAGAACGTAACTATTAATGACCACAACTTTGAAGTAGTGAAAGAGTTTAAATATCTGGGAGCAGTAATCACAGAGGACAATCACATAGAAAAAGAGGTCTCAGCAAGAATAGCTGCGGGAAATAGAGCATTATACTCCCTATCATCATTATTAAGATCTAAGCTTCTGAAAAGACAATCTAAATTAAGACTGTAGATGTCAATTATTCGCCCAGTTGTTACATATAGGAGTGAAACATGGACTCTACATCAGCGAGAAATAAATAAATTGCTGATATTTGAAAGGAAAGTCCTCAGAATGATATTTGGTCCTCAAAGAGATGAGTTGACAGGAGAGTGGAGAAGGCGCCGCAATGCTGAATTGGTGACTCTATATGGTACTGAAAACATCGTCAGACATATAAAAGCTAATCGGATAAGATGGGCAGGTCGTGTAGTAAGATCAGAGGAAGACAGAGTGCTAAAGACAGTGTTCTTCGAGAGACCAGACGGTAGAAGATCAGTGGGCCGTCCCAGAAAAAGATGGAAGGATGATGTTGAAACCGATCTATCTAGGATTGGGGTACAACAATGGCAAATCGAAGCGCATGATCGCAGACGATGGAGGGACATAGTGGATGCGGCGAAGACTCACCCCGAGTTGTAAAGCCAGTCAAGAAGAAGAAGAAGAATATAATACAATTTTACTTAATGTTTTGATTTAACTTGTCTGGAAATGAATCACGACATTTGGGCAAAGAGAAAATAGGTTTGGGCATATATAATAGATTACATTATAGTAGTTGTTCCATTTTCTCTTTGCCCAAACGTCATGATTATTACATATAATATATTATATGGAACAACAACCTACATCTACAAACTATGTAGATATAGGTTGTTGTTTCATATAATATATTATATAGGTAGTAATTGTTCCATTTTCTCTTTGCCCAAACGCCATGATTCATTCTCAAACAAGTTAAATCAAAATATTAAGTAAAACGTACGTCGATGTGTAATATTACTGATGCGTAGTGCATGTGTAATAATAAAGAAATGGCTATTATCCAATCTTTAAGTTAAATTTTCAAGTTTAGTAGGGACTTTCCATTTTTTAATATAATTTTCAATTTTCAACAACCGTTTTTTCCGATGATAGCGCTATCTCTTCATAATTCGAAAAAATGTCTCGAATTAAAGTTACTTATTTTTAAAAAATATGCACCGTTCTGCATGTAATTAATTTACCTTATCTTAATCTGACGATTTTGAGTTTTTCTAAAGATAATTTTTTTCGAACCCCCCCTTAATGAACTCCACTGTTTTAAGAGCCAATACATGATAGGGGTACATTTATAGGGTACCAGGTTTCTCCCCATGTGATTTTCTGATTGGGTTCCCCTACCACAAGATATATTACAATTATTATTAGTTTGTTAGAAACAGAAATGTAATAATTGCGAAAATGTCCACTGACTGAAATAATATGGAAAATATTTAATACTTATGAATTATTAATATGTGTGTGGTTGATAAGGTTTTATTATTGTAAAATATTTTATAAATTTAATATTAAAAATATATTTTGTAATATTTTGTAATATAATACATTTTTAATTAAAAGTATAAATAACTCTATGTTTGAACATATACATAACGCAGGAATAATATATTTTTAATATTATTAATTTCAAAATATCATATTTATAACAAACCCATTTTTATTATCTAACTGGTTTAAAAATCGATAAGTATAAAAAGGCAGGTAATCTCCCTAACGACGAAATATAAATTATTTAATTTTAAGTATATTTTTATAGAAATTCAGTCCGCGGGGAGGGTTGACATGGAGGGGATGACATGCCGACAGTGCTTAATGGTGGTATAATTATTTGTTAAGTTGAAACATTAGCGATCAACAGGTAGCGAAAACGCGTTCGAAGATTGCGGCTGTAATTTTTAATATTTTTCGAGATATTTGTCACACGTATTCGTAATATAATAAAGGAGCCCAATTTGAAAAATATATTAATATGTGGAAATTACTCTGTAATTAAATACAATATTAAAAAAACGAGCCTGTACCGCCATTAAAAAGAACAAAAAAATACACTTTCTTCAAATAAACTTTTTTATCCGATGCCTAGATTTTGTGTCATTTTGGAACTACTAATGAAAAAAAAAATTTAGTAGTTCCAAAATGACACAAAATCTACGCATCGGATAAAAAAGTTTATTTGAAGAAAGTGTATTTTTTTGTTCTTCTTAATGGCGTACAGGTTCGTTTTTTAAATATTTTATTTAATTACAGAGTAATTTCCACATACTAATATATTTTTCAAATTGGGCTCTGTACCGCCATTCTTTATTATATTACGAATACGTGTGCCAATTATCCCGAAAACATATTCAAAATTACAGCCGCAATCTTGGAACGCGTTTTTGCTACCTGTTGATCGCTACTGTTTCCTCTTAAGCCGTCGACCACGGGCGATAAATTCAGTTCTTTTTCTTCACTATATTTTCCTACTTTATGCATGAAATCCACCTATTTTTTAAGCATAACCTTTGGAAACATAAAGACCTACATATCCCTCTTCACTATAGTGTCTACACTCCGAGGCAAAGCACATTAAGAGTCGGAATAATGAAAGAGTACCCATGTACGATCACATCAATCACTTATTTTGTATTTTCTGTCTTTTTCTATAAATAACAGACATTTGTTATAGAAAATGACAGCAAATACATAATAAGTGATTGATGTGATCGTTCGTGGGTATTCTTTCATTTTTCCGACTGTATCATTCTTACTATACAAAATACAATGGTTCACAAAAGTTTCTAACCTTTGCTTAGAGAATATCACTACAAAACTGTATTTCATAGACATGTAAGACATAATTATGGTGGTGAACCTTAAAAACACAATACTTACGCAGAAAAAGCAGCAGAGGAAACAAAATTTCAACTTTATAGGAATAAAAAGACTTGAGATTGGGCAAATCCTGGCTTTTCAACCTTTGTTTACAAAGTGATAAATAATAACAATATGACTGACAGTCGTGATGTCACACTTCGGCTGTCAGCCTTAAAACCTCTTCCTATTTTTCTATATTTAAACTACATCTATGTGTCATATCAGACATTTTCTACCATATAGAGTAGAGTATTTATAACACATTTCTATTAATGTATTGGTCCATTAGCACAAAAATAATAGTAAAATTCTAAATATACTCTTGTTCAGTTCTTTGCTTTATATGTATTCTTACGATGAAGATGCTCAGAAACGTTCCATTTGCAAACTGCCAGTAACGACGAAGATCAAGGATGTTGATGCTGCAAAAAGAATAGCAACACTAAAGTGGAACAGAGTGAGTCACGTGGATTGAATGACATATTATAACAGATGGACCAAGCTGATACTGCAATAGAGACCAAGAGATGATGCATGGGACTTGGATGCCAGAGGCACAAGATTGAAACCTATGGAAAATTCTGGGGGAGATCTTTGTCCAGCAGGGGACAAATTGTAAGATGTAAGATGTGGAAAATTGAATTATGATTAATTATTAAACTTGCTGTTCATTTAATATCTGTATTAAAATATTTCGTATTATGCCACTATTTTAGTGCAGCAAATAGGTCTGGATCCCGCGTATTAAAAAAAAGTTGATTAATAGCAAGCTGAAAATTTGTTAATAGCTTAAGGGTGTCTAGTCGGATAAACTTTGATATATGGGAACACTGGAACAGGGGCAGTTTTAATTGTGGAACAGGTTAAAAATTTGGAACGGTCCACACCACGAAAACGGCACATTTATTTTGTCCGACAGAACAGACTTAAACTCTCCGAACAGAGATTAAACTCTCATGCAAAAATCAGACTGCTATTTATCACCTGTCATAATTCCTGTCATTTGACATATTCTACATGTTCCACTCATTAAAACGCCCATTTGGTGATAAATAGCAGTCTGATTTTTGCATGAGAGTTTAATCTCTGTTCGAAGAGTTTAAGTCTGTTCTGTCGGACAAAATACATGTGCCGTTTTCGTGGTGTGACCATTCCAAATTTTTAACCTGTTCCACAATTAAAACTGCCCCTGTTCCAGTATTCCCATATATCAAAGTTTATCCGACTAGACACCCTTAAGCTATTAACAAATTTTCAGCTTGCTATTAATCAACTTTGTTTTCATACGCGGGATCCAGACCTAAAACATAATATTTTATCCCATTTGCTATTTTTGTTATTCTTTTTTCGATTGCTTTTATGAATTATATCATGATCAGAATAAGCAAAGTAATGCAAAATACTCCACCTCGTACCATTTTTTAAGGAACTGAGTGGTTTTAAGTTTTAGCGCATTAGATTTTTTTACATCATAAATAGTATAGTTTGTAGCTTTTATGTAATATTTTAATATTTTTTATCTACTGTTGCCTGTTTTCCTCTTCACAAACTCAAGTTTATTAAAAACGTAGAGATCTTTATCAAAAAAATATAAGCCATAATAACGCCAAGGTTCTTAGTAATCAAAATAACCTTTTTTAACATATCTATTAATTTTTTTTTTCTAAAAATAAGTTAATCTTCATACTTTTCCTGTTCACTACTAAAAGTCGCCAAAACAGTTATCGTCAAATAAATTTTCAATTCTTTCGCCTTCAAAAATTTTAGCCATTACGTAAAGCAGTTTACAGCTCCTCCAAGACATAGCCCAATTTCCGCCCTCTACGTGATGGGAGAGAGTGCAGTAAACCCCATCAAAAAAGGCCCTCGTACCCTGCCATTATAGTGATTAGATAAACCTTTCTATCTTTCTTTATTTACTTATTTTAAGGGGCATGCACTGTCAACAAAAAGTCTTTCCATGTCTCCTAGACCAGTTCATTTAACGTTGCTGAATAAACAAAGAGTTTTTAGGAAAGGGTTCTTGGAAAATCTAGTTTGTTTTAGGAATGTAAATACACTTTAAACTGTATAAATTCTTTCCCATATTCTGAACAGCATATTCATTAGAGATACTATTATTAATATATCTCCAAATGTAAAACTGGAAGTAAATGGAATATCTATTAAAAGGGGATATTATAATTTGGAGACGAGTGGTGACTGTTTCCAGACATAAAAATTAAAACTAGTTTTATAAAATTGGGAACATTTGGTTGCAATATATTGTGCTCTCAATCTATAAGTAATACCAAAAATAATTAAATGAACTTTGGTCTGTATCTAAATGGCTCCTTATTTCTTATTGATATTAGAAAAGTACATTATAAATTAGCAATAAATGTATCAAACATTAATAGCTATTTCATATTGAAACGATATTTTATAATGAGCAAGAAATGTAATGAACACATTAATGGTTTTTTCATAATGATGGCCTCTACATATATATTGAAATTAATATTAACGTCATCGGGACATAATTCGCAAATATTTTACGGCTAACCCTACTTTTTCTGTCTTTATGCGGCAAATTACCTGTAGTAAAATTCTCACTGGTATGGACATGTAAACTTTACTTGACAATGTCATCCTTACCTTTAAAGATGGCTTTTGAATGTTCTTGGATAACTATTACTTGTATAATTAATTGTCGTCAGTGATTGTAATAATTTATCTAATGTACAACAAAAACTAATAGGTCTGGATCCCGCGTACCAAATAAAAGTTGATTAATATCAAGCTGAAAATTTGTTAGTAACTTAAGGGTGTCTAATCGGACAAACTTTGATATATTGGAACACTGGAACAGGGGAAGTTTTAATTGTAGAACAGGTTGAAAATTTGGAACGTCACACTACGAAAACGTCAGATGTAGTTTGTCCGACAGAACTTCCAATTGATTTGTAATCCTTTCATTAAACTCTCATGCAAAAATCAGACTGCTATTACTAACCAACATGATTCCTGTCATTTGACATGTTCTTCGTGTTCGACTCATAGAAATGCCCAGTTGGTGATAAACACCAGTCTGGTTTTTGCATGAGAGTTTAGTGAAAGGGCAACAAATCAATTGGAAGTTCTGTCCGACAAAAAACATCTGATTTTTTCGTAGTCTGACGTTCCAAATTTTTAAACTGTTTTACCATTAAAACTTCCTCTGTTGCAGTGTTCCCATATATCAAGGTTTTTCCGACTAGACACCGTTAAGCTATTAACAAATTTTCAGCTTGGTACTAGTCAACTTTTTTTTCTTATGTGGGATCCAGACCTATAATAATCAATCGAGAAAAGGGAAAAAGTGATGAAGTGATTTTCTAATAATATATTGTTACTATAAAACGCTTACAATTTTGAACATCTTTAACAACAAAATACTTAGATCACGGAATATATCCTGGTGTATTATCTGCTTGGACCTTCCATAAATAATAATAGTAGGGGAGAAAAGTATGCTAAATGTGCAGTCACTCGAGCGTTATGGGGACCAATTGGGTTGTGAAGAGTAGGTTCTAAAACCAAAAAAAGGCTTTAGTGGGGACTTGCCATTTTTTAATTTAATTTTCCATTTCCAACAATCTTTTTTTCGGTTATAACGCCCTCTCTCCATAATTCGAAAAAATGTTTCGAATAAAAGTTACTTATTTTTACGTAAGGAATCCAAATCTTCAATAAAAAATGGGGGCTCCTATTTAATATTTTAAAGTAACCCCCACCTCACCTCCGTGGGGGGTCGTGTTTGGTGCAATTAAATAGATTTTTCAAAAATATTGAATAAGTACATTTTACAGTTTTTCGATATGATGTTCATTTCGCGAAATATCGCGGGATTAGTATTTAAAATATTAAATTTACCCCCCACCCCCTCCGTGGAAAGTCGTGTTTAGTATCATTCGATAGATTTTAAAAGAATATTGAGCAGGTATTTTTTAGTATTTCGATCTGTCATTCATTTCGCGAAATATTTGCTTTTTTCTTGTGAAATTCTGGGACTCACACATTTCCTTACGCCCGCCCGGCTCAAATCGTCTGATTTTTTAAATATACACTCTTTTGCATATACTTAACTACTTATTTTATCTTAATTTTTTTCGGGTCCCCCTTAACGAACTTTGAATATTTTGACCCTTAGATTTCGTATAAAACAAAGTATATTTGCTTTTGATTTAAACGTAATAGTTAAAAGTCAACTACAAGAGCACATTAAAAAAAAAACGAAGAAAAAATATTTAATTTTTCCCATATTTTTATTGAAAAAATAAAATAATATAAAACTTTGAAACTCTAACAAAAAACGAAAAATGCAAAAACATGGAACATAGGTATTTGTAACATTATCTTCTGATCAGCAATCTCAGTTTTACTGCTTATGTTTAGACATGTTGAAAAACATGTGAACATAAAAGTATCTGTTTACTTCTGGCATCCACCTGTACGTAGATTTCAGAGCTTCCACCTTGTTTTATACCAAGGTGATTTAATATCATTTTTGTTTATTAATATGAGTATTTCGTCATTTTCAGCAGTATATCTTTCACCAGTTCGTTGCCTTAAATTGATGATTTTGTATTCACGCTTCGAAAATGGAACTGCAGTAAGTATAATTCAGTTTGGTGAATAGGTTGAAAAATCCAGAAAATCTTGCTCTTTCAATTGAAGTATGGTATAAGGCTTTCTTGTGTTTACTTTCAAAAGGACTCTTACTAACGAAAGTGGAGAAAAGTATTCAGATTTTCTCAAACTGCGTTCAATTGCACTGTGAACTGAATCGACCTATTGTATGAAGGAATATCTAGGTACTGAAAACTTCATTTGAATTTTCTTTAAACTAAACTTACTTTTTAAAATATGTACAATGACAAAACTCATAAATTTATTGCGATTTTGCGGAACACAACTATCGCTCCACAATGTAGAATCCTACAATAAAGGATAGTCTTCTACAACCCTTTTCAGAATTCTGTATAGAGCAGTGGCAATATCATTCCCAGCCCGACCATGCATTGCCTCTGATCATATCGCACAATAAACAGTCCAGTTTATGGAAAGGTTGGCTCTTATGTTATACATATTTAGCTTACTAGTATAAAAGAAATTTTTGACGTCTCGTTTTGGACATGCCAATACATTAAGTCAGAACACAGTACTGCCTTACCATTTTCAATATCCGTCTTTTGACACAATGGATTCGCCTTGTTACTGGAGCTGGCGTTTAACGTCCGTGTTTCCATTCCGTACAAGAAAATAGGCCGAACGTAGCACTTTAGCACCTTTTATCACAGGTTGAAGTCCAACTTGCGATCAATCAGAAATTTACGAAGCCTCAATAAAAGCATTTCTTTCTTGCTCTACTCTGCTCTTTATTTCAGTTTCAGGTTGGTTGCACAATTGGTTTCACAAACAACCCAAGTATTTAAACTGCCTGACGTGTTAAATTTACTCTCCAACTACATTATATCTTTGCGTTTGGGCAATTATTTCTACCTCTAATCATTGTTTTTGCCTTCTTGAGATTTATTTTCACACCCAGAACTTCACCTGCAAGAGTTAGATCATTTAAATGGAATTGAAGATGTTAAATGTTATCTACCACTATCACTATGTCGCCGACATACTTGATGTTGGTAATAAATATGTCGTTTACTTTAGTATCCTTATTTCATTCTGCCACTGCTTTTGCGAAGCCATTTTCTATATAAGTTAAACAACATTGACGAAAGATTACTTAGCCTTACTTCGATTTTAATTGAGAAATCTTCCAATGCGTTGATACTTTGGAGACGTACTGTTGCTGTCTGGTTTGGAGACAAATGTAACAAAATATGGCCCATAGGTAGGAACATCTGGAGTACCTACTTCTCACGAATTTCTCGAGAGCATTTCTATATGGTAAATTAAATGAACCACTGCCCTCCGTAGATTATCAAGGAATTTCTGTGCCAGAAAATTACCGCCTAAAACGGCTTATTGTCCTAAGACACGAATGAAGAATAACGACAATTAAGACGAATTTGGCCAATCTAGCTGCCGTATTCTATTGGAACAACTACTTGAAGTTGAAGAATATTGGCGCCCAAAGTACACAAAAAGACAACCAGGCTAAAGCAAGAAGACCTTGAAACAGTATTAGTCTGTCCTGCAAGTAGAATTTAGGTTGCAGACCCGTTCTCTGGTACTTATGAAAAAAACAAAAATTAAATATGGATTTGGTAATGCTGAATGAAACAAAAATAGAGGAACTGTCGCAAAATTGGTAAATAGCTTTATACAAATATACACAGTGGTGCCCCAAAACATCAAAATACACAAAATACAAGGGTAATTTTTATAATGAAATACAAACCTTGCGAACATATTCTTCCTCCTTTTATTAGCTAGTGATACCTTATGAATCCTAAAAGGCATCGGTAATAACTTTTATAAATCTGCTTACATTGTTTTCGATCCTTCCGACTCTTCTTAAATTCTTTCAGACTTCTCATGATTTTTCCTCGTTGTCTGCTTATTTAGATTATTTGTTGGGCCATGCTTCCCTTGGTCTTCATTTCTTTCTGCTATGGGTTCTTCTTGCTATCTTCTTGTTAAAAATCGATAGAAATAAGGTCGAAGCCTTCGAACTGTGGATCTACAGAAGATTTCTATGCATTTCCTGGACAGAACATAGAACCTACTTTTTAATTCTGGAAGACCTTCATATAAAAGACAGATTGTTATAAAAAGAAAACCATCATAACAAAATAACTAAATAATTCGGCCATAACTAAATTACTACGGCCACTTCAGTCACATAGCCAGAAGAACGGAAGCCATGGGACTATTGGTAGTAGAAGGAAACCCAGAAGGCCGAAGACCAATAAGAAATGACCAACATGATGGGCAGGCCAAATTATGACTCTGTTAAGGAAATCCTCACACGAAGCCGTCCATCTGGAACAATGGATACAACAAGCTAACAATATTTAGAGTGTTACCAAGTCCTGACAAGAGCTCAAGGAATGAGGAGGGAGGGATAGCATGTGCTTTTGTCCACTTGTGGTCAAAAGCACAAGTGGTACAAGGTAGAAAGTCGTGTCATTTATAAAATAAGGTGAAAACATACTATAGTAATACCCATAATACTTGTGGGTAAGTCTTTTAATAATTAGTTCGGTATACCTTTTGGTCCGTATCTTCTTTTTCATGTGCCTTGTCCGTTGCGGACGTTGGCTATGATCATAGCAATTTTAATTTTGTTTGCGGCGTTTCTGAATAACTCGATAGATGTTAGTCTAAGCCACTAACGTAAGTATTGAAGACACGAGTGCCTTCTTGTTCCGTATTATCAGTTGGAGTATATTATGATATGTATCATGTCTCATAATATGACCGAGGTATTCAAGTTTCCATTTCTTAGTTGTGAAAGAGATTTCTTTTTGTTTTTCCATTCGGCGCAATACCTCTACCTAGGTGGTGTGAGTCGTCCAGGATATTATGAGAATACGTCGATACACCCACATTTCGAATGCCTCCAGCTTCCTCAATAATGTTTCCGTTAGTGTCCATGCCTCTGCGCCATACAGCAAGACTGGCAATACATAGCATTTTAGTAGCCGTATTTTTAGTGGGAGAGCTATGTCGGAATGGGTGAATATATTTCTCATGTTGCTAAATGTTGCTCTGGCCTTTTCAATTCTAGATCGTAATTAGGTTGTTTGATCCCATTTCGAGTTCACGACTGTTCCAAGGTATATACAGTGATGAGCGCGCTAATAACCGGCAAAATAGCGCAAAAGATGGAAAACATAATATATTGCGAAACAAAACGAGATGAAACTAGTGGAGGTGGAAATGATCGTTATAAACGTATAAGTTAACATTACATTGCAGAGTTTCCCACCTTTAGACGTCTGTGACAGGAGTATTTTATAAAATTCTACTGTCACAGTGACAGTTGTCATACTCCTCTGATACATTTAAAGGTGGGAAACTATGTAATGTAATGTTAATTTGTACGTTTATAATGATCATTTCCTTCTCCACTAGTTCCATCTCTTTTTGTTTCGCAATGTATTATGTTTTCTATCTTTTGCGCTATTTTGCCGGTTATTAGCGCGCTCATCACTGTATATGAGTCAACGTGTTCAATTAATTAAATTTTGATTTTCAATTTTCTGGCAGGTTTTTGAGTTTTGCTGACCAGCATCCATTTTGTTTTATTTATGTTGAGGTTAAGTCCTCTTTCTTCACTCACCCTTTGTGCCCTATCCATAAGATACTGAAGTTCATCGATACTATGGGCAAGTACGTCTGTATCGTCCGCATATCGGATGTTATTTGTCAGTTCTCCATTGATTTTGATGCCTTCGTTTGCTTCATCCAGTAGTCCGTATACCTTTCGATTTTTTAGGTTTATCTTTTTTTAGAGTTAAACCGAAATAAAATTTAAAAATATTCGATCATTTAAATTTTGTGTGGGATTCTGTTCTGTCTGTATTAGGATTCGAGATGATATAGAGATGGAAAAAAGTAATGAATGCTACTGATCAAGCCACATAGTTGTGTGGTAAATAGTACGAAACCGGAATAACCAAATAAATTAGGCACTGCCAAATGGACATGGACTGTAAGAGCGTATACTTTCGTTTTTATTTTTATACAGAACTAAATCTTTTTGGACAACCACTTTTCTAACTCGTTGATTAATTCCAGTCAACAGTCTATTACGACTGGAGTACACTAAAAGCTTTCTCATCTTCGCTTGCGTTTCAGCAATCACCTTTTAAGTCGAAAGGTGCATTTGTTCGTTGTCATTTAAATAATTTAACTGGAAATGTGACATCAAGTGCACCAGCTTGAAACGTCTAAATGTTTACACTAACAGGGGATTAGTAGTTTGAATAATGAAACAAATATAAATTCCGTCTTATGACGGCAACCATTGCAAAATTGAAAACGGAATGGCTGCATTTAGATGAAATTTTCTGGTAGTGATATTATTGCTCAGAGGGATAACGCTTGTGTGTATACAGGGTGTTTCAAGAAAAGGTAACATCGTCGCAAGGATAAGTAATGTTACACATTTTTTACGATTTTGCCGAAACTACTGGCAAAATTGTAATGAAACTTTATACGAATACCTTTGTAATGGAAGCTGATACATCACATAAACTTGTTTTTATATCTGACTCTCATAGAGGAAGCAGGCTACAAGGTTCGTACCAAGTATTATTCAACATAACCTTTTTAAGGATTAATAATAGGATTATTAATCGAAAATAAACAAGAAAACTAATTAAAATTTAAAACGAGAATTAAACATCATTCAAAAAGGTCCCCTTGGCAAAACTCGATACTTACTGTGTACCATTTTCTAAATACATATTGTTTTGATTTGAAAATTATGAAGTTATAACCGATGCTGGTATAAAGTAATGCTAAACTTATTAATCTAAAAAACCGTAAGAAGAAAATTAAAATAAAGACTAAGAACATAAAATAGTATTCACTTAGATTAAGTGTTCAAAATGTCCTCTGTTTCCACGAATACACAAGTCTATCTTTTTTTATAAAGAATCCATTATTCTTCTAAATAATTGGGGATCTGCTATGTTGTCATTAAAGTGACGTTGAATTCTGTCTTCCAATTTTTACGTGAATTTGCCTCTCTAGTGTAGACGTTTTCCTTAACATATGACCAAACGGTGTAGTCCAAACGGTTAAAATCGCATGACCGAGGAGGCCAAAGAATCGGAGCTTCTGTACATTTACCAATCCATTCATTCTTCTATCAAAGTGCGATGGAGCTCCATCGTGTATAAAAAAAATAAAGATCTTGATCCTTTCAGGTAAATGTTTATTTTACCAATAATTTGTAACGCTATAAACTTTCAATCGGATAGCATGGTATAGGACAGTACGAATAGCACGAGATAAGTCGCCAAATGGACGAAGAACTATTGTCAGACGAAGAAAATGATGGTGCGATAACTTAAATAATTTAGGAGGTTAATATTGAAGAAGAAACAGGCTTTAAAGCCTACATACAAGAAGAAGAAGAAGCTATAAACTTCAACTCTGTATTAATTTATATTTAAATAATTATTTTATTCTGATTATTTTCTATTGAATTTATTATTGTCTTAACTTTCTGTTTTGTTTTACTATTTTTTTTTTCAAAATACAGTTACTTCAAAAAAATTTCATCTTTTGGATGACCCTGGATCAGAAATGAAACGATTCAAAGATGACAACAATATCATATGTAAACGACTAATGAGAACAATTATTAAAAAAGGATAAAAAACAAGTATAATATCATAACAGCATTCAAAACAACCTACACTCTGAGATCTATCCTGTCCGAAACCAAACCCGAAAACACACAAAAGGGGTACAAAAATGCATCTACAAAATACCCTGTGAATACTACAACTTTTCCGTGGGTGAAACTACAAGACCACAAAGTGTCAGGGTTAACGAGCATGAAGTATACATAAAAACAAGAAAAATTACAGAGAAAATCCCAGTGATTGGCTGTATATTTATACCATGGTTAAAAAACTTACATAGAAGTAAAACACTTTGGTTTGTATAATGGTATATATAATTTTTATTAACCCGGGAGCAGTCGCGCTCATTCCTGTAACGTGAACAGTCGCGTGTTAGATTTTATCTCATAATACGAATTTAAATACGAATTTACAACAAATTTTTATTTTATATTATTTTTATTTACTTGCTATGTTAGAAATATTATATCTAACAATTATTAAAGCTAATTGGCTCTCCTCAAAGCCATAAATTCTTCAAAAAGAAGAAAAAAATAATACCTACGCATTAAGTACTACACCCTTCCTCGAGGCACTTACGAATTTTTTTTAAAATTGTAAAATTTTTCATCAAGTTATCGCGAAAAAGGAGAAAATGTTAGATTTTATCTTACGGCGCGACTGCTCCCGGTTTAAAAAATAAAAAAAAATCATCCAAATGGATTATAAAAACATCAGAACGTTTTTGATCTAGTCAGATCATCTTCAGTAACATTCTGAGAATTAATTTAAACTAGCCCACTAGTTGATATATAGCCTTCAAAATTATATACTTATTTCTTAAATTGTACTATTGTAGTAGGTACGACACAATGTCAATGTTAATAGATTTTGATATTAGTACTCGAAAGCAGCATGGCTTCCCTGCTCGAAAAAACTGAAAGGGTACTGTAATTCGGCCTGCGTCACTCACTTTGACAAGTACCCTTTCAGTTTTTCGAGCAGGGAAGCCATGCTGCTTTCGAGTACTAATATCAAAATCTATTAACATCGACATTGTGTCGTACTGCAATAGTAATTTTGAAGGATACGTATCAACTAGTGGACTTGTTTCAATTACTACTCAGAATGTCACTGAAGATGATCTGACTAGATCGAAAACGTTCTGATGTTTTTATATTTCATTTGAATGGCCTTTTTAAAAATGTTTAATAAAAATTATATAGAGGTGCAGAATGGAAACCTTCTATGTATGTCAAAAACCTCAGTTTTTCAGGAGGAAGAAATAACTCTCTAAAATAGCTTCTGAGCCAATTGTTTCATAGCAATTGATTTCGTAATACAATTAGAAATGTATACTACAACGAAAAGTAATTTTGTAAAAAACTTTTCATTAACTTTAGAGTAATTTGACATAGATGGTTTGGCATCAAAATATTGCTGAAAATACTGACATAAGAGGTTTCCATTCTGCAACATCGTTATACCATTATTTATTTATAAAAAGCGAAGTTTTGACTTCTATGTAAGTTAAAAAAAAAACTTCGAGCCAGAAATACAGATACGCCTGGGACAAGGAGCACAGAGTACAATGGAAAGATGTATCAATAATCATGAAAGAAACACATATGAAAAAGAGAAAAGTCAAAGAAGCTGCCCTCATCCTACTCAGCGCAGAATTATGTGTAGCAACCCCATCAGCAGATTACAGCACGCCTTGGATACCAATACTAAAAGTAGAAGTCAATAACAAGAACACACCAACAACAGCCGATTGAAGAGCAGACCATCAAAAATCTTATAGGTACCCAATACATATGCAACACAAAAGACAACCGTGAACGAAAAATTAAATTTTTAATTTAATTAAATAATTTGTTTTATATACAAAGACTATTGTTAAATTTAAATTTGATAATGGAATGTAATTTTAATTTTAAATTTGATTTTTCCTGCAATGACATTTCCGATACAGATCAAATTAACACAAAATAACACTCAAAAAACTAACAAAATATCTCTAGGGCAATAACATCATTTCAAACAATGTTTTCAACCACAGATTGCTACTGTCCATAGGATCCAGACCATAATTTTCATTTGTTTGAAAAGTACAAGTACACACATAATTTGATAAATTCGAAAGTTATAAGTCAGACAAAAGTATTGAAAGCTGTTTGTAATACGTGCAGTAAATCTTTATTATCTCCAAAACTCTATCGACTCGGTGACAACAAAGAGCATTAAAATACCCTTATAATAATTAAGCAGCACTCGTACGTACGCCCCTGCCATAACAACCCATCTTGTTCATACAGAAGGTCCTTATGACTTCCGAGTTTACTTCTTGGCGTAAACAATATCTGATTTAGTTAATCCCAACATCAAAACAAGATTGCTAAACATAACAGGATCTGTTCTCTTAAGCAGTACAAACAAGATACAACACAGGGCCACGTGTGCGGTGGATCGAAGACAGTTGTGGCGTTAATCGATTTAGAGTAAAAATAATCAAGGCGAATTTATACTCAGAAGAAGTAAGATTGTGGAGGAATGAGGCAAAATTCTTTAGATTATGTCGAGTAATTATCATAAAACTTTAAATTTAATGCAATAATCGAATCTTAAAATCATGCTTTATTTATGACGCTATATTACAAATATCAAATAAAATACAGAAAAATAAAGCATCAGATTCTGAAGGCATACACAATACGTATTGGTATTACAACGCTGGCTGCTATCAAGGACTTGTTATATTATTATGTTATGTGTTTTGTGTTAATTTATTTATTTATTTAAATTCTCAATGTAAGTGCCTACACCCTGTAATTATTAATTCATTATTTTCTGAACATACACTATCATACAATAGCTTAAACAAACCCCATCCTTTCTCAGATCACCTTTAATATTCTCCAGTTTTTTAACCAATATTTTAATTTGACATTCTCTTTATCTAATTAATTTTCTTATAATTCTCTACATTTCATAGATTTCCTAGTGTCAGGCACCTACAATGATACAAACTAACTGACATGCCTTAGTCTTTTGACCGGGAACAATATAAACTTGCAACTTATTCATATTTGTCTTTTTCCTTACTTCGACCTTTGCCCATAGCTCAAAAACACCTAAGAGCAAAGACCTTTACAATCGTACAAGTGCTTACAATAAGTCAATTTACACCTTAGCTGCATTTATTAACATTCCCAACCGAACGTTGTCTTTCTCATTACTAATACATCTGTCTCTGTTTCACATCACATATCTGCCTTCAGGATCCATTCCAATTCACTGTGTTTTGACCTACGACGCATGTCCGCTCACCCAGCCCCTCATCTAGCTATCCTATTAGCATAATCTGGACGTTTAAACATGTTATCGATAAACTTACAAAGCATACCTTGTAACGGCATGAAAGTAGATCAAAATTATAAGGGTTTTTAAAAAAATTTTAGTCACTTTCTGTCACTTGCTGTTGCGTTTAGTAAATTTCAATTTCCGACTTATCATCGATTTATTTCGTATGCTTTAAATGATGACGCACGGGTAAAGATTCAGGGACTCAACTGTATAAAACAGACATTCTGAAAGGTGTAGTACCAATGATAATAATTGTTTAAAACTAAAGAAACCATACGTCGTTGTCATGGCATATACATAGAGTAATTAAAATCGATCCTGTGCTCCATTCATATGTTGAGAGACATAAGTAGACTTCGTTCAAGAAGAATCCCTCTAAATTCTGCAAAAATACTAATTGAGAGGAATTTCAAGGTAACCGACTGTTCGTGAGAAGATTGTGAGAAGAATGCACCGCCTGACAGCCAGAATATGCCATGTATTACAAGCAAACCAAAGAGTTTCGACAAACTAAGACGAATCTGGGCTACACTGAACAGAATAAGAACAAACTGGGGCAGGTGCTCCAACTCACTTTTCAGATGATGAAAAATACCCTCTCCAAATTGCAATTGCGATGCTGCAAGACAAACGATTAAACATCTAGTGGAAGAATGTCCGATCCGTCTGATTTCTTTGTGGCGACCAAGGTCTCAATTAAATATATCTGTCAACTAAATTTGTGTTTATAAAAATTAATTATTCTTATTTACTGTTTGTAATGTATTGCCCTCTTCACTTATACACAAAAATTTAACAGTGGCGTAGCCATACGCTAAATAAATAAATAAATAAATAAAAAAAGTTACTTACTACTATATTCGTCCTAAGCAATAGGAATCGTCGTCTTAGGAGGTAACCTGGAAATAAAACACTCACTTATTATATTATCACAACTAACAACCCTTAATTATTATTTTTTAAAGAATACCGAATACTTCGATACCGAACTAACCGTTAAAGGCTGCGCTACCTCGCAGTCAGCACCTTCAGTTTCCGCACTCGAACTGCCGTCAGCACATCTCTCACGTTTCCTACTTCTTTGGTTGGAGAAACGTTTCATACTCACGTGCTTACCAATGTGATAAATGTCATTAATTAATAATTCCTTTTGCAAGTTCAAGGTTGATGTGGGTGGGTCACCGGTTGTAGCATTCTTTTGTTTGTCAGGAAACTGGATATAATATAGCGGCAATAGACATTAATAGCGTGCCTGATTTATTTATAACAATGTTGGGCTCATGAATTATGCGAGATGAATTTTTTATTTTGATCTGATTTTTATTGTTGTTGGATTATGTATGGTAGGTAGATAATATCGAAAGTTGTTTTGCAAAGATTATGAATACTTAACTGGGAAAAATGCAAAGATGTTGTAATACGAAACTGTTAAGTAGAAGGGAAAATAAAATATAGGTAATTGAAATGAAGAGAAAGTTTCTCTGGATTTATGAAAATTTAGAAATATGAAAATCGCTTTTTGCTATATTTTACTACTATGCTGTTTAATTATTTATGGATTATTGCCTTGGTAACCATAACAAAAATTTTGTTAGCTCAAGTTTATAGTACCTATATTTTTAATATTTTTTTTTTTTTTTTATTTATTTACGCTGTAACCACAGGGGTTATTAGCGATCTAAAAAATATAACAAAAGTAAAGTTAATAAAAATTACAATAGGTGATACAGTCCAGAGTCTTTAAGATAATTTATTGTGTTTTTAACATTCATGTTTACTCCTAAGGCTTCCTTTATATTCATTGGGATGGTATACTTCTTTCTTATTGTTTCATATGTTTTGCACTCAGTTAATATATGTTTCACGGAGAGTGTTGTTTCACAGTTTTCACACATAGGCGGCACAGTTCGCGTAAAGAGATGTTTGTGTGTTAGGTTGCTGTGTCCCAGCCGTAAACGTGTTATTTTCACTTGGTCGGGTCTGTTCGCTATTATTTGCGGCCACGGTTTCACTGATTGTTTGATTTCCTTGAGTTTATTTTGCGACGCACTCCATTTATTTTGCCACGCACTAAACACTTTATATTTTATTTCTGACTTCAGGTCATCGGAAGAAACCTCGTTAATAAGGATGGAGTCCTGGCTGAGGGATGCTGAACGGGCTAGTAGATCTACTTCCTCATTTCCTTGTATACCTGAGTGTGATGGGACAAACATAAAGTCGACAGTGATCTTATTTTTATTTAGGATCGCTATTTCTGATTGGATATGTAAGGCAATTGGATTATTGGTGTAAAGACGTTTGATAATGTTAAGTGAGCTGAGTGAATCGGTTATTATGAGAGACGGGGATTGTTTCGACTCTTTTATGTGGATCAGTGCTTGTAATATTGCATACAACTCTGCAGTGAATGACGACGTAATAGGCTTGAATTTAAATTTTAATGATGTGTTGGGTGTGAGGATGGCTGCACCAACACCGTCTGATGATTTGGATGCGTCAGTGTATATCTTGTAGTGATTTTTAAAGGTTTCCATTTCTTTTAAGAATGATTGTTTGATTAGGTCTGTTATGGTCTCACTTTTTTTGTATATACTAAGGTTAGTATTAATTTTGGGAATTGGTATTAACCAGGGTGGAGAAGTTGGGAAATTTGTTGGGATAATTTCAGGAAATTGAAGATGTAGGTCATGAAGGTTTCTCCTAATTCTTTCGTAAAATGGTGGATCTAATCTTGTTGCAGAGAAAGTGCCTTGAAATCGATCTGTGAATGTATTGGTATAAGTAGGGTGTTCTTTATTACTGGCTATTTTAGAAGCATATGAGAGAGAAAGATATTTGCATCGTAAACTTAGGGGTGGTTCTCCTGTTAAGCATTGTAAACTTTCAACTGGTGTCGTTCGAAACGCACCTGTAGCTATTCGTAGAGCCGCGTTTTGAACAGTTTCTAAGGTTTTCAATACTGACATTTTGCTTGATGAATAAACTATCGTACTATAGTCGAGTTTGGATCTGACTAAAGATTTATATACGTGTAATAGTGTATTTTGATCTGCTCCCCAGTTTTTGCTGGAAATAGTTTTCATAACATTTAATCCTGCTTGGCATGATTTTTTAAGTTCTTCTGTATGTTTTTTCCATGATAACTTTTGATCGAAAACCATACCTAAAAATCGGACATTATTTGTGAAACTAAGGGTTTGGTTATATAGCTTCAGATGCGGAGTTCGAGTGTTACGTTTTCTTGTGAATAGAATACATTTAGTTTTTGTCGGTGAGAATTGTAATCCGATAGACCTAGACCATGTTTCTAACTGATTGATTGTTTGTTGTAAATGTTTTTGTATAGATGTAGAGTTTTTTCCTTTGGCAAATAAAACTAAGTCATCAGCGTATAGTCTTCCTTTGACAATTGGTGAGCATTGTTGAAGTATATCGTTTATGGCTATTAGGAAAAGGGTTGAGCTTATAACTGATCCTTGTGGTACTCCGTTCTTTTGAACTTTTTTATCTGAGTTAACGTTGTCTGATCGAACTATGAAGCTGCGAGATTGAAGAAAATTTGATATAAATTTTAACATATTTCCTCTGATATTCCAATTATGCAATTTCGTTATGATATTGAATCGACACACAGTATCGTAAGCTTTATTAATATCAAAGAAGACTGCGATACAATCTTGCTTATTTGCAAATGCTTCATGTAGGCCTGACTCTAAGTCTATTAAGTTGTCTACAGTGGATCGATTTTGCCTAAATCCGCTTTGCTGTGGGATAAGAAGTTTTTGTTGTTCTAAATACCATCTCAGTCTTTTATTTATCATTTTCTCTAGCACTTTACATATAATATTGGTTAAAGATATTGGTCGATATGATTCTGGTGATGTCCGGGATTTATCAAGTTTGAGAAGAGGTAGTATTATTGCTTCGGACCAGGTTGAAGGGAAAACCTGGTTACTCCAGATTGAATTATAAAGGTCTAATAATAAATTGTTCCCATTGTCTGGAAGATGTAGTAGAAATGCTAGGGGAATACCGTCTGGTCCCGGGCTTGCATCTTTCGAAGAGTTTAAGGCTTCGGCAAGTTCTATTAAGGAAAAAGGAACGTTAAGGTTGTGAATCTCATGTTCGTCAAATCCCAGTATGTTTTTTTCTACGTTGTTTTTATGCATTTTGAAATCGTCAGTATAATTTTCATCACTGGAATTTAACTCGTATTGGTCTGCTAACATATCTACGATTTCTTTTCTATCTCTAATTATTTTGTTATTTTTTGCTAGAAAAGGAATTTTATATGGTTGGCTTTTACCAGAGATTTTTCTTAAGTTTCTCCAAACTGTACTTATTGTTGAAGAGGTATTTAGAGATGAGATGAATTTTTTCCAGGATTCTTTTCTATTCTTTTTTAGAATGTATCTTGCCTCAGCTCGTCGTTTTTTGTATTCCGTTGTGTTTTCGTCTGTTTTGTGACGCTTTAGTTTATTGAAAGCTTTCTTATACTCTCTCGTAGCTTGGCTGCATTCAGGTGTCCACCATGGAAGAGGCTTATGTTTCTTTAATATTTTTGTTTTTCCTACATATGTCATGGCGGCATTAGTGATCATTTGTAAAAATGTACTTAAAAATTTGTCTATGTCGTTTGATGATGTGAAGTTGGTTTGGTTAATGTCCTGTTCAATTTGTTTGGTAAAGTTAGTCCAATCAGCGTTTTTAATATTCCACTTTATGATAGATGACTCAATATTTATTGTGCTCTGATGTGTTAAAGAAATTATAATGGGGTAGTGGTCACTACCGTATAAATAGGGTAGTACGTCCCATGTTAATGTGGTGGACAAAATTGGGTCACACAGAGAAATATCAATTGCCGATGTTGTGCCATTTTGGATGTTGAATCTGGTTGGTCTTCCGTCGTTAAGTAGATTCAGATTTTGGGATGTTATTATGTCTTCTATAATACGACCTTTCGAGTTGAGTTTTATGGAGCCCCACATCGGATTGTGGCCGTTAAGATCTCCGACGATAATTCTAGGTGAAGGAATTTGTTCCATAATAGCTATTAAATCTTCTTGGGATATGGATTGATTTGGTGGGATATACATATTACATATATAAATCTTTTGAGGTATATTTATTGAGATAGCTATTAATTCAATATTATTTGAAGTCACTGTTAACTGTGTGCTCATGAATTTTTCATCTACGTAAATTGCTACTCCTCCACTGGCAATATTTTGGTTTAATCTGTTTTTGTAGAAACATGAATAATTACGAAAGTTATATACGTGGCTTGAATTTTTGAAATTTGTTTCCTGTAGGCAGATAATAGATGGGTGGGTTTCAGAGATAATATGTTTAAGTTTTTCGAAATGGGTATAGAACCCATTTAAGTTCCATTGAAGTAGAGAAGTGAATTTAATTATTCTTTAGAAGAGCTTATAGACGAGTCGGAGTCTTCTCCCGAGAATGAAGTTTTTAAACCAATGTATTTGCCAAGTTTTTTCCTTAATCTGGTGCTTTTGTTTTTCATTCTTTTGTCGGTATAATATGGATGTAATTCTGTTAGAAACTTTATACGTGCCTGAGAGTCATCTGAGTATAATTTTGTTATGCTGATTATGTCTTTTGCTCCTTGTATATTTTCGAATAAATCCACTACTTGATCAAAGTTTAACAATTGTGTTTCGCTTTTTTCTAGATATTCTCGAACTGGTTCTAAAAACGTTTTAAGATTTGTTATCTCATCTGTTAAGTTTTTGTCGTCAGTTTTGGTTTTTTTCATTAATTGAAGTTTAGGTTTTTCGAATTCGTCTTCGGCGGGTGGCGATGTTGCATCTTCTAAGGTTCTTTTTCCTGTTGTTTTATCCGAAGTTATCTGGGGTTCGTGAGTATTCATCTGTGTATTTTTGTTTAGAGGTAAGTTTTGACTTGCTTCGGGTGAGATTGATTTTTGTTTTTGGATATTATAGGATGACTCAGACGATGTAGGTGTTGCGATTGTAGTGTTGACTGAAGACGTGGTTAAATGTATGGATGTATTTTGTAGTGGTGGTTGTTGGGTTGTGTTTATTGATAAATGCGGGATGGCTTCTGTTTGCGATGTGGTTTGAGAAGACATGGTAGGTGTGGAGGGAATGGTATTTGAAATTGTGGGAGTATTTTGCGGATTATCTTGTTGAGTATGATTTATTGGTAAAGTTTGTTTCATCTCTGTTTGCACTGCATTATCATTGTAAGGATGGCTATGAGATGAAATATTTGGACAATTAGCTGCCTGGTGTCCAGTTAATTTGCATTTGAAACATGTATCGTTTTGGGCTATAAATATGCGGTATGATGTTTGTTCTAACTCGACAAAAAAAGATTCAGGTAATACAAAGTTGTCTGGCAGAGGTGAAATGAAAATTTGTCGTCGGAAGCTTAGAATGTGACTGAAAGCAGGATTGGTTGCTCCTATTCTTAGGTATGATATGTCTGATAGAGGATTTAGACCTAGTTTTATTAATTCGTCTTTAATTAAGTTCGAAGGTATACTTGGACATACACCGGACAGAATTAAGCGGACTGATGGAGTTATTAATCTTCTTGCTTCTAGTATATTTCCATTTACTTTTATCTTCTTTGTTTCTGTTAGGAATTTGTCTACTAAGTTTTTAGATGATAGATATATGCATATTCTACCGTTTGATATACGGGATGCGAAAATTATATTTCTTGGTTCTATATGCTGACTCAATCCTTCAAGATAGTCATTGATTGTACAATTATCTAGAGTGTTAAATAAAATGGCTTGATCTCTGTCTGGAGTTAATATATTGCGTGGTTGGCTAACTGCTTTTGAATATGATGCAATTTGTTGTGGTTGACTGGAAGATGACATCTTTTAAATTTATTTAAAATCCAACTCCGGTGCTGTCTCACAGCTTTCGCTGTGACACCCGTTCATGGAATTGGATAATGTAGAGATAATTGTCGTGATTTATTGAAATATTCAATCCAAATAGACACAAATAATAAATTTCATCTACTTACAATTAAAATATTCCGTATACAAATCACTTTCACTAGTACTTTTATATTATAGTACTTTTTATTTTAATTACTTTTAAGTATGTTTCAGTAATTACTATTTAACTAGCTCGATAACCAAAAACACTTGTTCATCGGTAGCTGTCTAAACATCGAATCCCTATTTTTAATATTGTTACGGCACGTTTGTAAGTTTCTCTTTCGTCGTGTTTTCTATTTAGTCCATGTTTTCCCATTTGCTTTGCTATTGTTTTTCTTTTTCAATTTCCAGTGTTTTATCGTTTTTTTTTATTTTTACAGTGTTTGCGTTTCTTTGCGTAGGGAATGGAGGGTATATAAACGTGCCTTAAAAACCTCTCTAGTACATTGTTTCACGGTTTTTGCTCCAAATTTTAAAGAACCGCTTGGATTGACATGAAATCTGGCATAGACATAGGTAACATGTCAAAGCAGAAAAGTGATATTGTTCCGATGTGTGCTTTTGCCCTGGGGTGAGTTTCACTCTTCCTCGGGGGTGAAAAAATATACGTTTAAAATAAGTCCGGAAATGGATAAACTGACTAATTCTAAGTAACATTTGTTGTACAGCATTTGTTACTAAGTTAATACTTTTCGAGATATTTGCGAGTAAATATATTCATTTTTCAACATGAAAAAACACGTATTTAGTCTGTTTTGTGCAAATAACTCAAAAAGTATTTTACCGAAAAAGATTCTTAGCAAAAATTTAGCTTCTAAAAATGTGAAAAAACGATGTATCTCTGAAATGTCTAGAACCAGTAGAAGCAAAGTTGTCGCTAATGGAAAATAGGTTCATATCCACCAAATTTCAAAGGGAATACTTCAACGTGAAATAACCAAAAAATGATGCATTTTTGGGCAAAAATTTGAAACAGTAGCCCCACTTCCGTCTATTTTAACGTTTTTTCTTTCAGATCCTTTATTTTTTTGGAGAATTCATCGCAATAACACCTTATACAGTTTTTGTTGACGAATCTGGCTACCTTTACAGTATCTCTATTTTTATGTTTACCTTTAATATGACCTCCTTGTTACAGTTATGTTATCAACATTAATATCACAAGAGAGTGGGAATATATTGAAAATAATGCGACAAATATTTAAGAACTTGTTGCCTGACCTTGCCTATTCCTATTGCCGGATGGAAACAAGTTTAAGAACAAATTGGAGTAATATTCTCTTATTTATTCTTACTGTCGTGTGATATTCGTAAGATTATTTTTTAATACTTAGTACTACACACTTACATACAAAATTCAAGTCTTTGTAAAAAACATTCAATGATATTTATCATAATTAATTTTTTTCAACTTGTCAAAGTGAACAGCACACTTTAGCAAATATTCAGACGAAGATATCAATAAAATGTTATTGAAATTATTTATAAAACTACAGTTTTATTCATGAAATAATCTTACCAAATTACACTCGCGAGCTTACAATTGCCGATATGTATTTTCATCGGGGCAATTTGACATTAGATGCAGAACTAAAAGTCTATTATGGTTCATTTTCTTAACCTTTAACTACCCGCGCATCAAGTTATAACATAACTACACACGTGGCGTACTTTATACGCCATTAGAAAATACACTTAAAAACAGCGGATTTGTTTTTTTTTTAAATGCACTTAGTTGTTTGTTATAAACCTTATTCGGCATCAGTGAATACTTGGAGTTCCTTCTCAATACGCCAATTGGGATTAATAAATGGAATCATGGAATAACTGGATTTCATGATAAATAAAATTACTAATAAAAAAATTTTTGAAATGTGATTTTTTACAGGAGAAAAAGTATTGTTTATAAAGAAAAATATACTTTTTGCCATAATGACTAAAAAACAATTGAAATATATACTTATATTACTACTTATATTAATATAATCGTGTCGTATATTGTCCACCACCGGAAACAACAAATAATAAACTGTAAATTATGATCTTCCCGGAACGCCGATTATAACGAAACGAAAACCAAATTGTAAAGCACATTCCAGTGATAGGTTAGAGACACAAACAAGGTCGAAAATTAAATTTTTAAATATATTTGCAGTAGAATTCTTATATCTGGCGTACAAAATACGCCAGCGCGTGTAGTTAAAGGTTAAATGTGACAATTGTCAAAACTAGAAAACCCGTTGTAATTAAACAGAAACAAAATACTTAAAAATGATTCCCAGTATAATAATTTAAGTAGATTATTCCCGGTAGAATAATAATAATCTGATTGAACAGAAGTAAACATTGATCAAAAATCTTACTATGTACGCGATTGGAAATTAAAATTATTAAAATTAATTAGAATAACATACTCTAGCTTAATTTTTTTGGATTGTAAGGATTTTTGTTTTAAAACTTAAGGGATATCATTAAAAATTAACAAAAAATGTAGATTATGTAATTTACATAAATTGAATTATTTGCTCGATTCGTCTTCTTCTTGCAGTACCGTCTCCTATCGGAGGTTGGCTACTATCACAGCAATCTTAACTTTGTTGGCTGCAGCTCTGAACAACTGTATTGAACTGCACCCATACCACTCCCTTAAATTTCCCAACCAGGAAATCCTCATCCGTCCCACATTTCTCCTTTCCGAGATTTTCCCTTGGGTTATGAGTCTTAGCAGAGAGTACTTTTCTCCTCTCATTATGCGGCCTAGATACTCCAGTTTTTTCGTTTGTACGGCTTTTATGACATCGCATTCCTTCCCCATCTTCAGCACAACATCTTGATTTGTTACTCTTTCTGTTCATGGTATTTTCCACATTCTCCTGTAACACCACATCTCGAATACCTCAATGTTTAGATTCTTCTACTAAATATTATTATGCATTACTAAAGGTTAAACAATTATTAAAAAAAAAACATTTTCACGTTTTAATTTCATGCCACTGATGTTTAAATTTTGCTTAATTCTTTTAACTTTAAAATAACATAAATCTTTTTCTCTGCAATACTGAATCCTTGCGTGACCAAACTGGGTAATCAAGTTATACTAAAGTTCTCTTTTGTAGTACAATTTCGTTCAAACTTTGGTTTACTATACTATGCTTTAGTTGATCCTTGAAAATACTTCAATAAACATAGTTTCCTAAAAATATAAAGAATGTGTAATTAACTTTTGTAATAAAAAAGGACTTTGTGGGTTGATCTAGTTTCCAGAATTGACCTTCGGACTTAAAAGATGGCAGGACTAAAATAAGTCGATAACTGAAGGAATCCGTTGTGTGACAGAAAAAGAGAAGAAGAGATTTTTCCACATAATGGAAAAATAACGCTTAACAAGGTATTTTTACTTCCTAAGACCTAGGTTTTCACCCCACGTGACAGCAAGTAGAGACGGAAGTCGATATTTGAACCCTTCGTGTAACTTTGTGTCGTTTGATAAACGATTTGACTAATTTTTTGTTGTTTTTTCCAAACTTTTTGTCATAACTTTTAATCGGAAATGACATCAAAACCGGAAATAAGCTCGAAATCAATACGCAGTGACTGATATACCACATGTAGGTACTATGTATTCATAGTACCTACATAATACCACATGTAGGAACTTGCTGTTACACCTTTTTAACCGGAAGTGACATAAAACAGAAAGTACATTTTTATTCTCGCCTTGCTAAGGCGCGTCGAGTAATATACCGCTTGTACTATTTCGGCAACTTTAAAACAGTATTTCGGGTTGGAATTCGAAGAATTGGAAATCCGAGATTAAATATCTCACCTTATTACTATCCTTGAGTTATGATCTCTCACTCGAAACCTGATTTCTGATTCTATCAGTATCTAATAACGTGGGAGCTATATTCGAGGACAGACAGACGGGAGGACAGACGAACACGAAACCGACAGTATACATTTGTTCTCGTCTTAATAAGTTATAAGCTATAAGATCCCACAACAAATGCTTAAGGGGATAGGTACGAACTTTCGGCTTCAATGCTATTTAAATGGGATTCATTTTTTTCGAATCCTGGAAAACTAATAAGTATTTTTGAAAAATTTAAACGCAGGATGAAAAATTACGTTATTACCGAGGGCCGTTATTATAAATTACCGTTATTATTATTAATATATTTTAATAAGTTACAGGGGTAAAAAACTAAGAGAAAATTTGGTGTGATATTTAATTTCAATTACCTCATTCAAAAGAAACTTTTTATTTATTCTAAGGGACTTTCGGATCTCGGTAATAAAGTAATATTTCATTCTGCGTTTAAATTTCTCAAAAATACTTATTAGTTTTCTCAGGATTCGAAAAAAAAAAATGATTACATTTAAAATACATTGAAAATTTTGACAGACGTCAAAATTTTGCATTTTGTTCCTTTCTCCATAAGAAAAATCCTAAATGTGAACAGATCCATAGCTGAACGCTTCCTGTTTAGAGAGTTGAAGCAAGTTAGAGTACTGGAAACGATAGAAGAAAAAGAAGAAGCCACCCAAACCAGACCATGCGATAGATAGATAGATATTAGGGTATGATGGGTTCCATAAATGAAAGCACACAAGAAGTAAACAAAAAGTGTTAGCGAAAATATAAAGAAGACTGGATAATATGGTAGCTCTATTAAAAAAAATCATCAGGCACATTTCAAGGAATCACGTATAAAACAATTGGATATTTAATTTCAGACATCCCCTCCAAAAGAAAATATAAAAAGCGCAAAAAACAGCCTAAGCCAAAATATATAAAAATAAAAATAAAACAACACAACCCAACAAAAAAATTTACATACAAAAAATAAAAAAAAAGGAGTCGGAGAGGCCCAGATACTTGAAAGCAGAGACTCAGCGCCCGAGCAAGTAACAACAAATCGGCAAGTCAGTTAAAACGTTAGCGGAACTAAAGGGCCTCACGCTGACTTGCATTATTTGGTAAAAAAATCATATTTATGAGGCCTTTTTGCCGGGAACCTCATATTGCAAGCCTTGTGATGAAAGTATGCTCCCATAGCTCATCAGCGTTGTGTGGGTCCTTATGTATATCCTTCATGACTCCTTGTTCTTAGAGATTTATCATCTCCAGTAAACTGTTTAAATTAACAGTAAAATATCCATAAGTAAACTTTGAAATAGCAATTGTATAGGTCTGGATCCCGCGTATGAAAAAAAATTTGTTAATAGCTTAAGGGTGTCTAGTCAGACAAACTTTGATATATGGGAACACTGGAACAGGGGAAGTTTTAATTGTGGAACAGGTTAAAAATTTGGAACGGTCAGACCACGAAAACGTCACATGTATTTTGTCCGACAGAACTTCCAATTGATTTTTTACCCTTTCATTAAACTCTCATGCAAAAATCAGACTGCTATTTATCACCTGTCATAATTCCTGTCATTTGACATATTCTACGTGTTCCACTCATTATAATTCCCATTTGGTGATAAATAGCGGCCTCATTTTTGCATGAGAGTTTAATGAAAGAGTAACAAATCAATTGGAAGTTCTGTCGGACAAAATACATGTGACGTTTTCGTGGTCTGACCGTAAATTTTTAACCTGTTCTACAATTAAAACTTTCCCTGTTCCAGTGTTCCTATATATCAAAGTTTGTCCGACTAAATACCCTTAAGCTATTAAAAAATTTTCAGCTTGCTATTAATCAACTTTTTTTCATAAGCGGGATCCAGACCTAGTATAAAAGGGTATAAATTATTTATAATTATTTTTAATGTATTTATTGTTGTTCTGAAGCTATTTTCTTGTGGCATTTTTTACAATGTTAACTATTTAGAATGGTAAATAAGCCACAATATTATTAAAAAATGATTTTTATTAACGTTTCGACGATATAAATGACTCAAATTAAATAAATTATTAGAAGAATTTTTTTACTAAGCAACAACATTTTTGTTTATAATAATAGTATTTTGTATTTTGACAACGGCACCCGATTTGGGCGTCGAAACGTTAATAAAAATCATTTTTTAATAGTATTTATTGTATTATTTACAACATCGTGAAAATTTAAATACATTCTAAATTATTTTTAATACAATTTATCAAGATCTAATGGAATTTAAGGACTAATTCCTGCAAATATAGTTGAATCGGATACTTCCTAAAACGGATATAGGTGATTGATATCGTCTGGTTATATATAGTCAGAAATTTCGATGCAATGCTAGAAATGATGATTGATTTATTCGATTTTTGATGCAACCGTTTCAGATGATTGACGTGTGTATAGATTTATTGGAGCGATTTATTCTCGATTCAGTAGAAACTGAGACTAGCCTTGGCTGGTTATTTATGTCAATGGTAGGTTTATAATTTCATGTTATTAGTAGAGAAAAGATATGTCGCAGATAAAAAGAAGAAACGAAAGCAATACAACCAATATTTATTATTTTTACGATATTTCTGTGATAAACTCTAATAAAGATTATAGGTAATTGGAGTAATTGAAAGAAAAGATAATGGGTGTGTGTATTAATTTATAATAATAATAGTGGAATTATTATGAGACCGGCACCTTAGGTATTTGCCGTAAATTGTTTGCAATAGATTTTAATCTCTTATTTTTCTCTGTAAACAATTCACAGATGACTTTGTAAAAAATAAAAAACTTTAGGAAAAGTTTGAGATGTTATTTACGTTATGTGCATTTTTTTGATACAATTATTAAAGTGTTATTTACCAGTGTTGACTTACGGAGCAAACACTTTGACCATCACAAGGAAAACAGTGCAAAAAATGAGTGTGGCTCAAAGGGCGATGGAGCGTGCTATGTTAAGCGTTTTACTGAAAAAGATCTCAAACCGCCAGCTGGATGAAGATCAGCAGAGGCTATTGCTGTAAGGAGAATAGCAACACTGAAGTTGAACTGGGTAGTCACGTGGCTCTAATGACAGATAACAGATTCACAAATCAGATACTGGAATGAAGACCAAGACGAAGACTGTCGTTACTCAAAAACGTTACATTTGACTTACAATTATGGTATTATTATTCCTTTTAAGCTTTCTTTGGTGGAAAAGTATGATAAATCAGATATGAGTTTTAAGGCGACCAGTAAATAATTTGCATTTGTATAGTAAGTTCACTGACCCACACTCCTGCAAGCGAAAACTATAGTAAGTTGAGTTACTGTGGTCTTCTTTGCAAGAAACAGCGGAAGGTATTACAAGTTTGAGTTAAACTGTTTGACTTACTATAGTTTCCTCTAGTTAGACTCTAATTTTAGTTATTCCGATTAACTATAGAAATGTTTTTTATTACAATTTTTTAAATGGTACTTTTTGCTTCAATAAATCTGTTACTAGTAAGTCTAGTCTAGAATAAGTATTTGTTACGTAATTGTTTCGACAAAACCTATAATAAGTCTACAAAATTTAGCAAAAAATCTGTTTTTTGTTATGTTTGATCTGTGAAATCCCTTAAAACCTTTTATACATAATTAAACAGAAATTTAAATTTGTAAGACATGTTTCTTCCAAAGATAACGTCAGTTCCTGTTATTAAGTCTAGAGTATTAACTAAGTATTATTTTTTCCTTAATTGCTTCGACGAAAACTATAGTAAATCTACAAAATTTAGCAAAAAAATGTGTTTTTTGTTATGTTTGATTTGTAAAATACCTTAAAACCCTTTAAATTTAATATATCAGGGATTTCAGTGTGTAAGGAGTACTTGTTCTAAAGATATCGTCATTTCTTACAGCGAACTCTTTGCGAAAAATTTATAAAAGCGATTATCTCAGTTCAACCAAAATTGAGTTACAATAGTCTTCGTTGCATGGGTCGAAGAGATGATTCCTACCGAAGCAGAGTTCGTCCCCCAACATGTTGGACTGACGATTATAAAACGTCGCCATAAGAATTGGATTCATGAGGCTCAAGATCAAAACAGATTAAAAATTATGAGGGAGATATACATCAGTATGTCCATCAGTGGATAAGCGAAGATTGAATGATTGCAATACCACCGCTACAACACTGTAGCAATTTCTTCTTCGGTAAATCGAGCGAATCTAGACTTTTTTGGAATGCACTCTGAATAACGGGAATATCGTCTTGGTATATAAAAACATGGCACAATGTTTGTTTTTACGTCAACTACAACTACGGAATAATTCTTCACACTGCTGTAAAATAAAATACTGATTCAAATAAAATTATATTTAAAAAGAATTATGAACGCATATTAAAAAAATGGTGGAGGTTCTTACAAAAGCTTCTATAAAATGAATTACAACAAAACTTGAGTATTGGTAACTAAAAATAATAAAATAGTGTTGATAGTAGTTAGATAGAACAACTGGATGAACCTGCTGCCATACTAACAGCGAAACAATACACTGAACTGCTTTTAATAGTTTGACTACAAAATACCAAATTATGAAAGTTAAAAATGTAGTGAAATAAACATCTTGAGATAGAGATATAAAACCAAAGTGCCCAAGGCAATATTACATCCATTATGAAGTACCCCGTAGACATAAGGTCTCAGAAGAGTTAAGCATAAAGAGTAATAGAAACCACAAAGATGAAAATACTAAGCAGAATATTAGGCAAAACTTTAAATAATATTTGTCCAGAAACTCTCTCGACACACGAAGACCGGAGATTCCTTAGGTGATTTTAAGACAATTTAACCCAATTCATCTAGTCCAAAAATGCTTCCTAAGGGAGCTAGAGCTCTTTGAAGATGGCGTCTTGGAATTAGTTTTTCTTACATATACTCTTGCCTTAAGACGGTAAAATACACTGTTTTTTTAATTTCTTTTCTAATTTCTTTCAAATTCAAAAAACCAAAAATTTTCAAGTTGTTTTTTCTATAAAACGGTGCATCCTAATGACTTAAAACTATAGAATCTTTTAGTACTATAATTTCTCACAATTTAATAATCCAGTGTCAAAAATGCTGCAGTAAATAATGCAGTAAAGACAAAAAAGTGATGCGATAAAATAACCGTTGCCCTGCCCAGAACTAGGTGAATTGGGTTAAATTGTCTTAAAATTATCTGAGGAACCTCCGATCTTTGTTTGTCGGAAGAGTTTGTGGACACAGTGTATATTAGAAAAAGACGTAACCAATAAAAGAGAACGCATCATAAAAGAGACATCATAAGAGAACGCAAAATAAAAACTGGAAATAAATATTGATAAGACCGTGTAAATTGAAATGTAAACAATATCAGAGCCGTTATCACTGCCGTTAAAATGGGGTGTTTAAAACTTGCGCAGAAAACTGCACCATAACTTGCGTTGGTTATAATATTGTGTAAACCTTTACTAATAGAAAAAATTCGCATATTAAAGTTTTCAGATACAAAACATTTCAAACCCATTTAAATGTAGGCACGGTAATATAGTTATCAAAAACCATATCAAAATCCAACGAACTACATACAGCTAAAAGCACTTTCAACATGACAGTTACACGGTTTTAAAAGCAAAATCAAAAATTTTAAATCCATATGAACATAAAATTGATTCATTTATTAACAATGCAAAAATTTTAGAATATTAATTTTGTTACCTAACTAAATTAGGTACATTTTCACAAACATTATTTTGAATTCAAAATGGTAGTTTTATTTAAATTTTAATTTCGGTTTAAAATTTGCTTTCGGACATTATACAGGATTGGCCACTCAAAAGAGTCCACCTTGATATTTATTAAAGTTAAAACAAAACAGGTCCATTTTGTCTCTTGGAAAAATGAAGTGTGGTCTGAATACTAGATTCCTATAATCCTAGAATGGAGGCCAAGGAGAACGAAATTAAGCTTGGAAGGGCCTAAAAGGAGGTCGTTAGATAACATAAGAGCAGTGGCAGGTAAACAGTGGACTAGATTTGCGCAAGATACAGAAGGATCAAAGCAATTGGAGGAGACTTACGTTAAGGACTGGATGGAGAATGGTTGACGGTGAAAAAAAAAGTGGTATGTAATAAAATTTAGTACCATAGTTGGGCGTGTATGATTTGGACGCTAAATTTAAAATTCGACGCTGAAAAATAAAATTACCTGTTTCTGCGTACATGATTTGGACGCTGGGTCATAATTTTTTTCTACTCTTTGGATCTTTAAGTCTATTATTTTCATGGACGCTATTAATTTTAATGTAAGTTTCCGTTTGAAAATTTTTTAAAACATCAATAAAATGGAAAATATTTGGATGAACATGGTAAAAATTATCATTAAAACGCGAGTGGAACGATTCACAAGCATTAGTTGTTGTTAATTCTAAACTCTCACTCATCGTAGCCCACATCTCCGGCGGAAATGTTGCATAGTCGCCAATGAAGTTGTCCAATAAGTAGTCGGAAAACTTTTCAATTTTTCCATCCTTTGGTTGAATAGCCATAAAATCATATATGAAAGATTCTTCGACTTCTGAGGGAGGTAAAAATGGCAGCCCAAAAATATATTTCAGCCATTTAGATATTTCACTGTCTGCCAATTTATATTCCCGAATTAAGCCACAACTGCCGATATTACGATACCAAGCTTGCATAAGATGAAAACGGTACCCTTTAATGTGCACATTTGGAAATTCAAAACGCGCAGCATTGTGGATAGCAATTTCAAAATCGGAGAAAATGATTTTTAGATTGAATTTCAGACCTATTACTTCACATTTGCTTTTCAAAACATTAAATAATTTTATATAGGTTTGTTCCGATTTGTCGGGAAGTAAACAATAACACAATGGTATATATTGTCCGTTGATAAATACATGTATGGTAAAAACTTGCTTGAAATATTGAGCACAGTAATTAAATGTACCGTCCATATAAATCGTTTCACTGCCGCACAGAAAACGCATGTTAGTGTTACACGAGAAGATGATAATATTAGAACTTGGTTCAACCGCAAATATAAAATTCTCGTCTTTAAGTGTTTTGATATTCATAATATTTACCGCAGCAATAGTTTCTTCTTTACTTTTGGGCAGTTTCGGTTGAGCCATTCGCCGTTCACTGTATATTTGATTTCGTATTAAATTAATGTCTTTAACAGTAATGTGGCTCAAGCAATCTACATTTTCTTTCAACGCACTATGTATGATTTTGGACGGCCTTTCGGTCAAATTATCCTTAGCCTTCCTTTTGGCACTGCTACGCACAATCTGTCTATTAAGCGTCTTGATATCACACTCGTGATTATGTTCTAGATTACTTCGAATCACTAACTTTTCTGGCCCTTTCGTGAATATCTTTGCTTTACACGACCGTTTTACTCACCTCCAATACGTTTCTCCCGATTTTAGTACTTTATCTTGAGAAAAAGTAAAACTGTTCACTTTGAGCAAAATTTTACCACGATTACTTACTAACGTTGAAATTTCCATATTCACTATCAGCCTTATTAATAAAAATTGCTTAGTCCGACGTTAGTCTCGGATTACTTAGTCCGAGATTAAGCGAGTACTAACTTCATTTTAAGATTGTCATTAATAAACACGGACTAAGCTCGGACTAACTAAACCTTCCTTAGTCCTAGTTACAACAAATTTATATTGGCAACTCTTGCGAAAAAGAAGAAAAATGTAGAGAATTTTGCGAAAAAGAAGAAAATGTAGAGGATTTAACCTCTCTTTCCTCTAAACCGAACAGCTGTTCGGTCGGTGCCATTTCTTCACAAATTTTAGTTAATTTTTGTTGGACTTCGTTCTGAGAAGGTGCTACCTGGTGTTTTATATTTTATATTATTGTATTATTGTTTTGTATTTCATATTAACTGCTGTACCTTTTGAAAATCGGTATTTGACTTTAAATTTACCTTCTAATTCCTCTAAACTAAAGCTTTTTTTATAATTTTGTATATTTTGATGTGACTCACAAGAGGAATAGGTATCATTCCGCTGATTTCTATCCTCATTTAATTCGTATATTAATTATCTTAAATCATTAATAAAATAATATCTCTCCATTATCAATAATAACATAATAATGTTATTATATATTATAAAAGCAAGCAAAAGCAAATAATGTATTTAGCAAATTTGTAAGGTTATGAATACAAAACGTCAAGTTAGTCTCGGTTTAAACCTACTATTACCTCGGATTAAATTTTAGTCCGAGACTAGAGAGGGTTTAGCTTAGTCCATCGTTAGTCGCTGTTTATCAATAGGGAAAATGAATGGTATTGACTTAGTCCTCGGACTAAAGTTAGTCGAGCGTTAGTCCGTGTTTATTAATAAGGCTGTATTAGTTTATATTCCTGTCTAGTACATGATTTATGTAAATAGACACAGGTTTATGGATTACAAACAAATTACCAGTTTGTTTTTTGCAGGAAACGAAAGTAATTAGTTTCGGTAGTACCGTAAATAAATTATCAATATGTTATCAGATGTTACTATACAGAATGTCTCACCGAATAAATCCTATTCTACCTCTTACTCTACGTCAGTGCCCAACCCTTCGGTCCTAACTTTACTTTCTGACAGCGTCCAAAACACGGGTACTTTTAAGACCCTCAGGTACTTTAGCGTCGAAAACATGCCCGCCCCCATAGTTTTGTAATGACTTTTTAATGACTTTGTAATGACTGAGGCTAGTTTGTTTCTGTTCCTTGTTGGCTCATGGCGTATACCTATAGTGCCTTGGCGAATTATCTTAAGGCCAGACGTTTGTCTTCCGCCGCATGCAAACGTTCGCCAGTGTTAGTTATGCCTATCCAATTGTTTATATTGCGCAGCCTCGACATTTGTTTGCGACCTACTCCGCTCTTGCCCTCAATCTTCCCTTGGATGATTAGTTGAGGGATCGCGTATTTTTCCCCTCTCAGATTATGGCCCAGGTATTTAATTTTTCGTTGATCAAGTTGAGCAAATCTCTCTCGGTTTTTGCTCTTCTTCAGACTTAGTCGTTTTTCACCCTATCTGTCCATGATATGCGGAAGATTCTTTGCAAGATCCACATTTCAAAGGCCTCCAAATTATTAATGAAAGATATTTTCAACGTCCATGTCTTCATGCCGTAAAATAATATGTTTGGCTTGGTTTACTTGCTCCTAATCTATTCCTGATACGTTAGATATGCGGACGATACTATCATAATAGCAGACAACCTTAAAGACCTCCAAAAGCTAATGAACAAGATAGTTGAGTATGAAGAAGAATATGGCTTATCAATAAACATCAAGGAAACTAAATTTATGAGGATATCAAAAACCCAAAATAATGATGATAGCCTGACAATTAAAGGTAAAACTTTAAAACAAGTAAAAAACTACAACTATCTTGGCACAATAATTAATCACACAAACGATTACTCCAAAGAAATCAAAGTTCGAATAGAGAAAGCAAGAACAAACTTCAATAAAATGAGAAAGGTACTTTGTGCAAGAGAACTAAAATTAGACTTAAGAGTTAGGCTGGCAAGGTGTTATAGTTTCTCGACTCTGCTTTACGGTATAGAAGCATGGACACTTAACGCATCGACTACTAAAAAGTTGGAAGCATTTAAACTGTGGGACTATAGAAGAATCCTGAAGATACCATGGACCGAGCATATAACAAACAGCGAGGTCATGAGAAGAGTCAACAAAAGACTGGAAGTATTGGAAACCATCAAGACACTAAAGCTGCAGTACCTGGGGCATGTTATGCATAATGAGAGATACAATATACTTCAGTTGATTATACAGGGGAAAATCCAGGTCAAGAGAAGTGTAGGAAGGAGACGAATCTCGTGGTTGCGTAACTTGAGGGAATGGTACGGATGCACATCAACCGAACTATTCAGAGCAGCAGCATCTAAGATCAGCATAGCCATGATGATTGCCAACCTCCGTCGCAGAGACGGCACGTGAAGAAGAAGAATCTATTCCTTCCATGAGAAGCTAACAGTTCCTTTCGGAACTGCCCGAAAGTCTAACAGCTAACATAAGTTTGAAGACTGTTTGTCCTCTACATCTGAAGTCACCTGTCACATTTGACTGATTATCCCTTAAATAGGGGTTTTTCTTTAGCCAAAAGCATCTTACATACGACGTTTTAAGACTGTCAGATTTCTCTGTGAAGAGTTATTACACAGACATGCAAACAGGCATACTTCCAAATATTATAGATTTATACTTCATTAAATAAAACAAACAACCCTCCGCTCGATATCCTAGCTAGACTGACCTAGACCTTCCTAAATCCACGTTAGTTTACATTTCAGTATATTGCATAAAGATTTGTTGGTCCACCTAGAAACTTCTCTTCAAATAAGATTTGTTGGTCCACCAGACAAATAGGCCCCTCTCAAAGTCACTTAGCTAGGATAACCGGAGAATTCTACTCACTCTAGGCAATTTGATCAAACAAAAAAGGCTTCACAACCTGCTACATAAAATTTCAAACTGATCTGTGACAAATTCACGAAAACTCAATGCTTTTTTATTACCAAACAATTCACACAGCCACACCAAAAACTTAACAGATAAACCTGAAAATTTTTTCACTTATTGTTCATGACAAGATAAGTAGATAGGTATTGTTGTGATCTTGATTATTGATATGAGATAATATTTTTATATGTCATTTAATTTAATCAATGCATTAATAATAATCTAATTAATTTACCAAATCACACATCAATATGTTTTCAATCTCAGGGCTTTTTATAAAATTAATTACTTACATACGTGGCTTCTAAGTATTTCTTAATGGTTCCTAATCGGGATAGGAAAGAAAAGAGTAAAATAATAACACATATGGGTTACAATTGTAATCAAAATATTGTTTATTTTATTTAAATGGCAATCACTGCTTAATATTTGCTATATCTTATTATTCTTAAACATAACATTTACACATGGGAATCTTATTTCCTTTTGATTTCCAATTGAAAGTTTTTATTAACATTTAACTATTATGATTTATTAGCAACAATTCTATTTAAGTTTGATGAAGCTTTTCTGATATTATTGATTATGTTTCTTCAATTTTAAATGTGGTATTTACTACGAAAACCCATACATTCATGTCCAAACAAATGAGACTGACCTTTTTCTGATGAACTGAGAATGTCTTCACACAAGACCCGTTTCCTGCTATCCTTGGCTGCAATCAAAACCTCGTCCTGGCTTCCAGTAATGTTCTCGTCTGAAACTAGCTCGTATAGCCCTCGTTTCCTGCTTCTGTTGTGATGCTGTGTTCTACCTTTTTCGAAACTGCAATCAGCTACCGGGAACTCTTGGCTCAAAGAGGTTCTTTTACTCTCAACCTGGCCTACCTCTCGTTCCACGATAGATACTCCACACTCACGGAACTACACCGGCTTTCTCACTCTCCGTACACTACCGTCTACTCCTCGACTTCACTTCTCGACAGCTCAAAACATTCTGATCTCTCTTTGTCATTCATTCCCCTACTTTCTAAATATCCCTTCCAGATTCACAAATCAAACTTCCACCACCAACTCTCATTCGCAGTATTCCTCAAAACCAATTTTTAAACTTTCTAAATATGCTTAATGGATTTCAAAGAAAATAGTTAATTCCCATTCTAAAATTACTTTCTACTATATACAAATTTTAATGACCTATTCTCTATTTCCACTTGGTCTTATTTAGCATCGGCTAATGACCGATCCTTCCGCGAACAACGATAATGACCTATTAACGATTTCACTTGAGTCTTATTTAATCACTTCTTAAAATTAAATATAACAATTTGTTGTATACAGGTTGTTCTAAATTTATATGCCCGTGGTTGAGAAAATTGAAAATATTTTATATTAAATTGAATTTTGTCTATAATTATCAAATTTTAATTTTCATATCAAATAGAAATATAACAGTATATAAAAAGTAATGACTTCCATTAAACATAAGTACACGGTGTTTACCTGTTTTGTAAGTGTTTACCTTTTTTGTCACTCAGTATATCGAAAAATAAGAAACTTAAAACAGCTTTAAACTAACAAAAACATAATGGAACCCTCTGAGGCTTATTGTAAACCAAAAGTGACAAGGGACTAAAGAAGTTTACAAGAATGTTCAAAATAAAAAGAGTTTGAATGGAAACCATCAACCCCTATTACGGGACATCCATTGAAGGAAGTGGGCAAGTTAATTAAAAGAGGGTAATTTTATTCCAATATCTTTTAATACTTAAAGTGACTTTGTAACTTCCATCTAAATGATTTTTATCAAGACTGATATGTTTTGTACACCCTTATAACAAGCTAATGACTATGACCGAAAAAAGAAAAGTATTTTAATGTTTGTAAAATTTATTAATTCTTTGCCGAGCGCTTTAGGTTTACAAAGCAATCTTAAAAGATACGAAACGATGCCATGCGCATTGTCAGATTTATCAGTATAGTCGGTTCGCTAAACTCTGACACAACTGGCTAGTGATTTCAGTCGGTATTTTTTTTGTTTTTGGCCAATTTTGTCAAAACTGGCAAAATTACTAAATATTTAGTAATTATTAACTATTTAGAATTTATTTTTTTGGCAATTTTACCAAATTGGCAAAATTACTTACTAAAATCACTAGCCAGTTGTGTCTGAGTTTAGTGAACTGATTATAACTAAAAATTTAACAAGGTTTTAACTTAATGTTAATAATTGTTTAAAGTACCACTATGAAGAGATGGATCCCATTTTTTGTGTTGAAAAACATTTAATAAAATTCCTTGTGTAGTTATGTGTAAAAAGGGTGGCCTGGATCCCGCGTACCAAAAAAAGTTTCTTAATAGCAAGCTGAAAATTTGTTAATTGCTTAACTGTGTCTAGTCGGACAAACTTTGATGTACGGGAATATTGGAACAGGGGAAGTTTTATAGTCTAAGAGCTGGGAGCGGATTTTTTGCGTGATAAGTAAGATGAAAAAACTAGACGAGGATATGTTGAATTAGTTATGTACATGACTTTCATCAACGGCCGGAAATTAGAGTGGGGGACGAGCGTAGTTATAAGGGGTCAAAGTCGTGGTTTTTATTATTTTTTTGTGTGACGCTCATTATCGACATAGTGCACCAAAATTTGGGAATAAGTAGACCATTGCATAACTAAGCAAAATCCCCAGAGCCGAAAACCAGAATAGGGGACGAGGGTAGTTATAAGGGGTTTTTGTGACGCTCATGATGTAGATAGTGCACCAAAATTTTCGAGTAAGTAGGTCATGACGGAACTAAGTAAAATCTCCAGGGGCTGAACGCTGCTTGGGGTACAAAGGGGTGGTAGGCAGGGGTGAGTATAAAAATATAAGGGATTTCTTTGCCGTTCGTGATCGAGATTGATTGAGATAGTGCACCAAAATTTGGGAATAACTATATCATGACATTAATAAATAAAATCTCCAGGGGAGGAACGCTGCGTGGGGGACAAATGTTGTGCTGCGTCACAAAAAGATAATACAAACTGCGACTTTGACCACTTAAAACTACCCTCATCCCCAACTCTGGTTTCCGCCCCTGGAGATTTTGCTTAGTTACCTCATGATCTAATTATTCCCAAATTTTGGTTCACTATCTCAATCGCGAATGTCGCAAAAAACCCTTTATATTTTTTATATTCACCCCTACCACCCCCCTTGTCGGCCACGCAGGGTTCCCACCTCTGGTGATTTTATTCAGTTACGTCGAGACCTACTTATTCCCAAATTTTGGTGCACTCTCTCAATCACGAGCATCACAAAAAAAATAATAAAAACCGCGACTTTGGCCCCTTATAACTACCCTCGTCCCCCACTCTGGTTTCCGGCTCTGGGGATTTTACTTAGTTATGTCATGGTCTAATTATTCCCCAATTTTGGTTCACTATCTCAATCACGAACGTCTCAAAAATCACTTTATATTTTTTATAATAACCCCTACCTCCACCCCTTTGTCGGTCACGCAGCGTTGCGCCTCTAGAGATTTTACTTAGTTACGTCATGACCTACCTTCTCCCAAATTTTGTTGCAGTATCTCGATCATGAGAATGAGAATTTTGTAAGCGAATTACGAAAGTTCTAAGTGCAACCAAAGTGGTTGAAAAACATTGAATAAAAACAGGCTTATTTTGCCCCCTTATTTTGTATTTATTGCTATTTTGCAGAAGGGGTAATAATTTAAGACATTTTAAACCAGTCGTTTATCATACCAAATTCAATTATCTTTATTTTATTTCCTTACGACTTTCTGTTTGTTACAAAATACTTACGACTATTTGTTACAAAATACTTACGACTATTTTTTCCAAAATGAATCATTTTAAAGTTATAAGCAAAGAAAATAGAAAAAAATCGATGTTTTTCGAAATTTTTATTACTTCAATTTTTTTATTAATGTTCCGGGCATATTTGAGAAGGATTGAAAAGTAAATTATTATTGTTGAAGTTGTTACCTAACTTTATCTGAAAAAATCCGAATGCCACCTCGCACATCCAAAAATTGGCCCTCATTTCACAGACCCGCCTGGTCTATTTCTGTAGCTTTCTAGTCAGAATGTTATGTCAGAAAGTTTGGCCAGAATCTCTATGAAGAAAATAATCAAAGAAATATTAAAAAAAATCAGCATAAGCAAATAATTCTTTATTTGTAACAATAAACAGGGTCTTCTAAATAAACATCTACCGTATCTCTCTGTTGGAGGCTAAGGATTATTTTCCACAACTTTTTGTTGTTTTCATGGCGACCGTTTTTTTGTGGGCTGTCAGGATGAGCGCTATGTGGTTAGCGAAAAACAAAAGTGTACAAATTAGAAGTTGGATGCAGGCGCTGTACTGAAGTTTTTGGGGTGTTGTTAGATAACTAGGAAAATTACTCTTTTGCCAGTAAGCAATTCAAGAGTTTAAAGTTGTAATGTGATTATTTATACTTGTATACTAAGTTTGGAATAGAGGATGTATTATTTTCTGTATTACTAATTATTGTGAAAAATTACATTTGCTCGCCTTATGACCGGTTTTACCAACGACAAAAGTAGTTTATTCGATGAATAAAGTTATTTGTCCAATATACTGACCAATAAACCTCTAAGATTCATTAAAGTCAAATAAAATTTAAATATTTATTTTAAATAAGTATTTACTGTTTGAATAAATTAACAAGTTAATCTAGCTTTAAATACCTATCAATAACATAGAAAACTCGTCAGTTTAACTTTAAATTTTAAAAATCACCCTAGTCCAGTCACCAGGGGGGAACAACGGCCTCCTTTATTCAGATGGACTTATCCAAGTTCCTTTTATGTATTTGGCTCGTAGAACACGAATTATTTGGTTAATAGTTGATCCGGATTTCGATAAGATTGTTATAAACAAAGAACTTGAGGAATTACCTACCAGCGATTTTTGGCAAGACAAAACATTTTTTTGTATTTTTTGGGTCATTCTAAGCAAAAAATGTTCTTACAATTTTTTTCGTAGGATGCATAGTTTTCGAGATAGATGCGGTTGAACTTTCAAAAAATCGAAAAATTGCAATTTTCGAACCCGAATAACTTTTGATTGAAAAATAAAATTGCAATTCTACTTACTGCAATTGAAAGTTAAAGTCAAATTATACCGGTTTTGATTATTTGCATTGCTAAAAATTAATTTTTTTATTGTCAAACAAAGCTATAAACACATAGTGCTTGAGTGATGTTTTCAATGCATTTCTCGTTTAAAATAGAACGAGTAGTCGCGCCTACAAACTAGGCAATTTCTACGCAGCATGCGTTAAAACTCATGCATAGGGCACAGGAAACACTATTTATTTATAGCTTTGTTGACAATAAAAAAATTAATTTTTAGCAATGCAAATAATCAAAATCGGTATAATTTGACTTGACCTTTTAAATGCGGTAGGCAGAATTGCTATTTTATTTTTTAATCAAAAGTTGCTCGGGTTAAAAAATTGCAATTTTTCGATTATTTGAATGTTCAACCGCGTTTATCTCGAAAACTATGTATCCTACGAAAAAACTTGTAAGGACATTTCGGGCTTATAATGACACAAAAAATACACAAAAATGTTTTGTTTGGCGAAAAATCGCTGGTATGTAAAGTTTTTTTGTTTATAACAATATTATCAACATCCGGATCAACTGTTACCCAAAAAATTCGTGTTCTTCGGGTCAAAATACATAATAAAACCTTAGGTAAGTCCATCTAAATACAGGAGGCCGTTGTACCCTCCCTGGCCACAGGACTACCCATTCTCGTTAGTGAAAAAAATATACGTTTAAAATATTCATTTTCACTCGAAAATGACTCGAAAAGTGTTGATTTAGTTAAAAAAAAACGCTACGGAACAAAATTTTCCTAGAATAAGTCAATTTATCCATTTCAAGGTATTCATAAATAATAAATATATTCAAGTATATATAAATAAGTTTAAATAATATTTTAATAATATCTTATTTTATTAATGTCTAAATATTTGCTAAACTGTGCTTTGACAAGTTGAAAAATGTGTGTTACATTAATTGGGATCGATATCACTGAATGTTTGTATACAAAGACTTGAATATTATATGTAAGTATTAAAAAATAACCTTTCGAATATCACACGACAGTAAGAATAAATAAGAAAATATTGCTCCACTTTTTCTCAAACATTGCTGTCATTGGGCAACAGCCACTCGAGCCCTGCGGTCTCTGGTGTCTATTGCCAGACAAAAAGTTTTCGAAAAATTGTCGCACTATCGTCAATCTATTCTCACTCTCTTGTGATAATGCCGATAATTCTTGATAATATCCCGTCGTCAAGGTGCCCTTCGTTACTACGCAAAAATGAACATTCAGTGACAATAATGATAATTAGTGTTTTACAACTTGTCACAGATAACACCAAGAAACAGGTTTAGCAAATATTCAGATGAAAATATCAATAAACGAGTTAAAATTATTTAAAAAGACAGTTTTATTCATGAAATAATCTCAGCGAATTACATTCGATTTCTAAAATTATTATCGATTTCTCTCGTACATTTAGTACTGAAAATTATATGGTATCGCCGTATTTCACATTCGTTTACCGGGCTATAAATACCAAAAACTTAATTGAATTCTAAACGATACCTCTTATTATAATTTAATAGATATAATGTAATAGCTATCGGTAATGTCGCTAATGACCCAAGTGGTTAAAGCGACTATGGATTTATTAATGAAAAAAAAATAATTTTATTTTGTTTTAAATTTACCTACTATACCAAATTTACAATCAAGGTGCACTAGAAATAACCAAACCAAGATACGTTAAATGCTACTAGGAGCACTCCCGAATCATACGATTGAAGGTCTTCGTGGTCAGGCTTTTCCCAGCTTTGATAGAGCTAAAGGAGATGCTCGAAATGTTTTGGGTATCATACAAGATAAAACAGATGACAGTTTATACGGAGTAGGGATCTTCTTCTTCTTGCAGTACCATCTCCTACCGGAGGTTGGCTACCATCACAGCAATCTTAACTTTGTTGACTGCAGCTCTGAACAACTGTATTGAGCTGCACCCACATTTCTCTTTCCCGAGATTTTTCCTTGGATTATGAGTCTTAACAGAGAGTACTTTTCTCCTCTCATTATGTGGCCTAGATACTCCAGTTTTTCGCTTGTATGGTTTTTATGACTTCGCATTCCTTCCCCATCTTCAGCAAAACATCTTGATTTGTTACTCTTTCTGTACACGGTATTTTCCACATTCTCCTGTAACACCACATCTCGAATGCCTCAAAGTTTTTGATGTTTATCTTTTTAAGTGTCCAATCTTCCATGCCGTACAGCAGAACGGAGAAAACATATCATCTTAACATTCTCGTTCTTAAGTTTATATTTATGTCCCGGCTGCATAGTAACTTTTTCATTTTGACAAACGATTGTCTCGCTATCTCAATTCTCCTCTTGATTTCTCTTGTCTGGTCATGGTATCACTGAAGCAAACCCCTAAATATTTGTAGAGTAGGGATGAAACACGGAAAAACAAACTTTTTTTTCGAGTAATCAAATAAAAAATGCAAAAAGAATTTTCTTAATTAGGAACATGTGCCTGATGTTCAGCTGTCTCTAAAAGAAATTAGTGCAAAAGTTTCTAAAGGGGGACAAATCATTATAAAATACTACTGCAATAAAAAATGCTTTTCAAAATTATAAACCTAATTGTAAAAGGTCTAACGTATTGTGCAATTCTAAATATTATAATGCTTCACCATGTGATAATCAAGACTAATTTTTTATTTTAATTACGACAATGTAAAAACAAAAAACATTAAAATTAAAAAATGACGTTTTGTTAAACTCATTCTAACAAATTATGATATTTTAATACCTGATCGGGGTTTGACTGGTCAAAGTCAGATTTCATGAAATTAAGTTTCGGCGTTTGCCTGACTAAAGCGGTCTCTCCTAGGTTTGGCCAGTCAAAGTCCGAAAATGAAATTTATTTCGGGGTTTGACTAAGACCGTTAGCCAGACCTGAGGATTGACTAGTCAAACCTAGGAGTGCCTGAACTTCGGGATTTGACTAATATAACAAGCATAATATAGAACAATGCAATATACAAACTAGTAATGAGAAGATTTGTTGTTTGGGTCTATATAGTGTATACAGGCAAAGCAAAGTTTGTCAATACAGTGAGACAAAGTTACAAACTTGTACAAAGCAACAAAAAATAGATTAAGAAATGATGTCAAAAACAAATTCTTTGACTAAAGTAATTACTAAATAGTTTGAAACCAATGTCTGACTATAAAGAAGTAAAAAGTAGAAAAAAGTATAGTTTTTCTTATCAGTAGTAATTTATAACTTTCACCAACTTTCTATAAAACTTATTAAACCAACTTACGTATCTTTATGGAATATTTTCGTAATAAACCTTTGCAATAGCAGGAACAAAATCTCTTTGTATTGGCGACGTCACTTGAAATTTCGGTTAACTGTAAGTGAAGAGCACTTAATATTTAATGTACGGCATAGCCTAAGTGAACTTTCTTGTAAAAATAAATAGAAAATACATTATTATAATTAGGTCATAAACTTGTTGACTGTTTTAGTAGCAAGTGTTAAAAAGTTGTGATATGTATTCTGTAATATTGTTTGCGTTGAAGTGCAAAAAGTTAATATACCATTCATAATAAGTATACTCACCAGAAAACAATTTTTGCAACGCTTTGTACCCATAGGAGGGATGGGAGACGAATGAGGCTAAAAAGGGTATTTTAAACAAAAATAATGAAGTCAAATATTGTAATGGCATGGGATTAAATCTCAATAAAAATTATGTTTTGCGTTTATTTTTGACCTTTTGACTTCAACTCCGGAAATCTTTTACACAAAAAATGTTTTAAAATAAGAAGTTGTAACCTGTCGTTGTTTATTAATTATTGGCGTATTGTTTATTTAAATTTGAGATATGAATTAGTTGGTCACAATCTTGTAGGCAACCAGCCCTGCTTATATTTAAAACTTCTAAGGGTGATGTTTATACCCACAGATGACATGAAATTCTTATTTTGTGAAATTATGTGTTATATATTGTTATGCTCTACTTTTTCTATTTATTTAGATTAATTAGCAAATTCTTAATTTAATTGATTATCCAATTATTTTATTTATTGCCTATGTAAAAACACAACTAAACTCCAATTAAATATTCCAATCAATTTTATTCTCAGGGCTAATTTAGTATTTGATAAAATACCTGTGATCTGTCGCTTCTAGTATTTCTAGTTGCTTATTTCTTCCAGGGTAGCAACAGGGAAATTGAAAACACTCAAAATCATATAAATGTAATCTATTGTTTTTATCAATTAAGCCATGTACATATGATTCAAAAAATACTAAAATTTAACTTTGTTGCAACAATCTCTAACTTAATAAATTTAAACTATAACTCTGATATCTCCTTGTTTTGACAAAAATATTTATTTAATTAATTTCTTATTTACTCATACTAAATTGGATGAGTTTAACTTTTCTTCTTTTGAATTGATTTCTCAAATTTGAAATGACTAACTGCGTTAAAAAAATTGTTCAATAAACAAATAAGCAAATATGGTTTTGATATAAATAAGTTTTCTCCATTCAGAAAAATGATTTGACTAACGTTTTATTCTTCACTCCCTCGTTTTCTGGACTGCGCCGTTCTTGACTCTCTCAACACGTACTCTCTGGTTGTTGCGAAAAAGTCCCTCTCGTCAAAACTGCTTCCAAGAAAAACGCTCGAATAGCTTGTGCACAAACGGATAATAATCAGCTACTCGTTCTAGACAAGACAAAGGAATCTCCCTCGAACCAGGAAAATTAACTCTTCAACCGGTCGACGATTTGGTTTCAACTTGATTCTGCTCGCAAAGACCGATCACACCACTCTACACTGATTATACACTTTTACAACTCGACTACCTTCTTCAGATGTCAATTTCACAGTGTCTTTTCTCTCAAATCCATACTCTCGCATTCATTATCCCTTCTCCTGATATTTTCCATCCAATAAACAACAACCTCTCTCAAACTATTTATTTCTTAAGAAACCAAATATTCTTCCAACAACTTTTAAAATTTGTCAAATTTCAAAGAATATCATAATTAGGTTTTTACTACTTTCTACTTTTAAAACTAAAAGCTAATACAGTTTGTTCACCACATTAAAATACCTTCCCGGAAGGATCTTAAAAACGTCTTTGTTTTCGTCAACGATGTCCAACTCTCTAATCACCGAATTTGTTTGTTCACGTCCCGTGCATTTCGTCGAATCACTTATTAGTCGTTTCACTTTTTCCCGAAACACTGGCTTAATAGCAAAATTAAATTCTAAACAATTTTGGTGATATACAGGGTGATGAAAAACTATGATTTTATGGTCGTTGATATAAATTTAACTTTTTTTTGAATTTCCTTAAAAAAACAATTCCACAACAAAATCCCCGCCTTTTGAATTCGATAAAATTCTTTGCATCTGCAACCGATTTTCTCGAGGCAAAACAATTTTCCGGTATACCTATTTCATTATCCTACTTTATGTCCTATTTCCTATCTTAAGCTATTTACTATGAACCCTTTCTTCCTTCACTCATGATATTTGTACACATCGTAACAATTACATATTTTTCTGATCTTTTGACTTTCATCTTCTATTTCCTTCATTCTCTTTTTCTTCCAAACATCATGCGCCTGTTTTTGGGCAACTTTATGCTCTCCATTTCTGAATTTTTCATAGTTTTTATATTCAAATTCATCTCCTTTTCTTCTCTTTCTCTTTCTTTTGTTAATCTCATTTTTTCTTCTTCTTCTGGGCTCGACTCTTCTTTTGAGGAATCCCATGTTTTATTTTCTCTTGTCACTTTCATTTTTTCTTCTTCTTCTTCTGGGCTCGACTCTTCTTCTGAGGAATCCCAGGTTTCCTTTGCTTTTGTTACTCTCAAATTTTCTTCTTCGAGTCTCAACTCTTCTTTTGTGGAGTCCCAGGTTTCATTTTCTTTTATCTTCCTTTGTCCTCTTCTTCTCTTTCTCCTTTGTCCTTGTTTCGTCGCCACATTCATCTCCACTGTTTGTTCTTTTTCTGACTCGTCCATTTTCCGTTTCTCATGTTCCTTGTCCTTTTCAAAATTTTCTGGTTCTTCTTCTTTTTCCTTTGTGAATTTCTTCCGGTTATTTTTAAAGTCAATTGCTACGCATTTTTTTGTCAATTCGTCCACTCCTACGGTCATGTCATGCGACATATTTGGCATTATTACACATTGTAGTGCATAAAATCTCTTATCCAATCGTACCTTTATTCGTATGCCTTCATTTATTGTTGCCAATTTTCGTTTATTTGCGCCCACTAAGTTCACACTAGGTATTTTCTTTGTAAATTAAATTGGTTAAATTAACTTCTTCTATTAATTTTCTGTTGACTAGTTTTAATTCTGAGCCAGTATCTATCATAATTTTAATTGGTTTTTCGTTGATAAAACCATTCACAAATTTTAAATTTATTCCATTTCTTTTTTCATTGTTTCCTGCCAGTTTTATAAATTCCTGATTGACAAAAAATTCCTGTTTGGATTTTTGTTTCTAGTGAGCGCCTTCGTGAAAAAATGCCGGTTCCTCTTCGTTGTTTATATTTTCGTCGTAATGTCTCTCTTCGTCGTATTCTTCTGTCTGGGTATTATTTATCTCTCTTCTATTTTCTCTTGGTCTGTCGGATTTGTTTCGGTTTTCTCGATATCCCTGTTCATTTTGTCTACCATTATTTCTGTTTTCTTGATTTGTGCGTGTGGTGTTTCTATTCTGGTTATCTCGATTTCTGTCCTCATTCCATTGCCTATTTATTTGTTCATAATTTCCTCTTCCGTTGTCTCTATTTTCGTTTTCCCTCTATAATATTTTTGCATTATGTATAATTGAGGAACTCAGAGCAACAGTGGCCTAAGCCACAAGTTGAGCATTTTTAGAATAATATATCAATAAAAGCAGCAACATTACATCTTCAGAATAACAAGAGTCTATACAAGCTACCTCTATATTTGGCTAAATGAAGCTACATAACTTGTAGCACCATCCCATAAGCATAATGGAAATACGAATGCAAAGATTGCATTAATTTATCTCAAAATTTCGTTTTTGGGGTTAGGCCACTGTTGCTCTAAGCTCCTCAATTATCAATGATGTGTCTCTGACTTTCGATTAATCCAATAACTCTTTTAGGAGGCGACGGTACTCAAAATGTACCTCAAAAGAATTCACTAAAATGGGCAGTGACATATATTATTTCGTATCACATTTACGTTGATTTTCTCTAATCCGTCCAAATAAGTTGAAATTTGCTGTAGCATTTCTGCTCCTTAACCCTCGCAGGACCAACCTTTTAGTAGAAACAGCAAGGACCAAGGAGTGTCAATAAATATCCACCCATAAATTAATCAAAAACGTGCTCCTTTATTTAAATTAAATTAAAAGTAACACTTTTACATTATTACTAGACGTTAATGGAGCAGTTAAAAGATACTAATTTATAATTTACCCGGCTTATTCTGCTTGTCTGCACAGTGACTTAAAAAAATTGGTGATTTTTTTTTTCAAATTTTAATAAATTTAAGAAATAAATAAAAAACTAGAAAATGGCGCTAATGTCCAATCAAGATATAACATTGGTGAATATGCCAAACTTACCTCTGGTGTTTGTGTCGATCGCATCGTTGTAAGGTTAGCCAATATGTCACTTAAAAGGGATATATGCCATTGATAAAAAAAAACGAAAATTAAAAATTGTCGTTTATGCCAACAAGAAAAATTATGAAATTACGAAGATTTTTGTTAGGCTTTATTTTCTATTAATCAAAAATACATTCTAAGTTAAAAAAAACCCTAAATTCTTTAAACATGTTTTTGGTGCTGGGATGAAATACTTAAAAGTAAATAATACGCAAATAGAAGAGCTATACAAAAATTGGTATAAAAATAAAACTCAAAAAACACTTTCAAATAACAATAACTTGAAAACTAAGCAAAAAACAAAAATCAGAGGTACATAAAAATAGTTATTTCTTAATTTCTAAAACAAATAAGAAAATAATTATTCACAAAAATAATTAGTAAAAGAATTACTAAAAGAGTCTAAAAAAGAAATTATTATAAGAGTCTTCGGCTTCAGTGGAATTGGCATCATCGTAGGATACAGAAACATTTTTTACTTCTTGTTGTGCTTACCGCATACATACTTGCATTTTGAACAAGCAATGGTTGTTTTTGCCCACTTATTGGCATTTTTTCTTTTAGATTGTGCTAATTTGACACATGAATGATATCGTCCCTTTCCATTTTGGGATGGTGTTAAAGGTATTCAAGGGGATTATTTGTAGTCCACTGTCAAGTTTTTATAAAAGTATGAGGAAATGAATTAAATTATAGAAATGTTAATTATGCCATCGAGTAGGGCAGTAGTACGCCGACAACTACTAATTATTTGAGATTTTTAGGAACAAAGGTGTTTAGAAAATTGGATGTAATGCAATGTTGTGGATACTTTTTAACCCTCCTTGGTCCTTCTAGGGTTAAAGAGTTAATTTTTTAATATATTTTTTATGCTGACCTTTTCTTTTATTATTGTATTGATAACCAAAGTCTGCTAAATTTTGTTGATGGGTTTGCTACATATTTTTTGTCAATAAATAAGATCAGGTCCGCTTCTTTGATTTTCTCATTTTTTTTGCATGTCTCAGTAATGACTGTTTATGTAGCTTTGCACTGTATATGGTACTCATTATCAATGCAAATCTGGGATCTGTCAAAGTCTATGCTTTTGATGTATTGATGCTCGTTTATCCTGACATTTGGTGGTCTTGCGGTTCCTGCCACATAAGAATTATTTCATTCAAAAAGGATTTTATAGATGCAGTTTTTTTATATATCCTTTTGTTGTTTGGTTTGATTTTAGACAGAATATCTTAGTGTAATGGTTGATTTAAATGGTATTGTTTTTATTTTGATATTTATTTCTTATCTGTTTTAATAAGCTGTTTACATTAGCATGATATTGCACCTTGTTTGTTGTACCTATAAAATAACCTCCTATTTAGAAATGACAACGTATAATTATTTTTGTTGTAACCTTTGTTAGGAGGTCTTTTTCTTCCCGAATGCAGTTTCGTATGGCCAAGTGTTTTTTGCCGATAATTAATACTTGATAATTCTCCTTTTATTAGTTATGATTTGCTTTGACTGATAATTTAAATATCTGTTGGTTAGTGATTATTTTTTTACTTAAAGTTCTTCATCTAACTTTACATAACCTTCCGTGACTAACATTGGGTTTTTACGATTATATTCAAATTGTTCGTTATGTATCTTTGCCGCCATCAGTAGCTGCCTGATTCAGGTGTATGTTTTTAGTGTTGAAGTTTGCGTCTTCAGTGTCAAGTGATTATGCAATTATTGGCAAATTTTGTCTCAGAGACCGATGTTGGACGTGACATCGATGAAAGGTACTCGAAGAAAAAAATAGTTATATTAACGAAAGAACGTGCTAACAAGTGCTGATAATTTAGTAACCCAATTGCCAGGAGTAAAAGGTGAAGTTAGGTACAAAATAACAGCAGTGGAAATATTGAGTTTGTTTTCCACAAATGAGATATGATACAATTGTTTTTATTTTTTTTTGTACTTTGCTTATATTTAAGAGGCTTAATAAATTAAAAATAAATATCATTCTTGTTTAATTTCGCTCCTTTAAGGAGTCAACACAACCCTACGCTTGAAAGTGTGTCAATGGAAACATTTTTTTATGTTGGTCTCTGAAGACCAACGAGACGATTTGATGTTGAAAGCGTTCCAGGATTTTTGCCCTAGAGAGTGGGCGTTTAGAGTGTGATTCTCCAATCCATAACTCAACTAACGTTTATTCTCATAGTTTTTATGATAACATTTCAGTTAAGTAATATCTACAAACTTTGGACAAGTGCCATCTTTTTAAATTATTTTAAATGGGATCATATGGTAAATAGTACCTCACTTAAAAGTAATATAAGCTCGCCTTAAATTTGGTTAATGGCAAGTTACTAAAGGCTTGTTCCAACTAGCGGTCAAACCAGTCAGAAACTATCAGCGAATTAATAGTCGACCAATACGAGTAGAGGGGATAGCACCTATGACTGCATTATGTTCTCGCACTGGCCAACTGTTTGCTGACGATTTCTGACTAGTTCGACTGTTGGTTGGAACAGACCTTATATAAACAGGTTTTACAGTATTTATTAATTAACAAAATAATTTGACAATAAAAATGGTCTTATATTATATTACTAAGATTCATCACTCTTTATAAACCTATAAATACCGGGTGGACCAAAAGTCAATTAACCGTTTTTTATATTAATAAAAGCAAAAATAACTGAAGTAAAAAAAACGGTTATTGCTTATTGTAAATAAATAGGCACAAAAAAATGCATGGTTTACATTTTGAACATAAAAACACCTTCATCGATATATATTTGGCAAAGCTTATACACACTGAAACAAGTCTTTCTACGGACTACCAAGTTAGCACGGAAAACTTCAATTTTTCAAAAACTTTATCTTTAAGTACTCCCCACAAGGCAAAATCACAGGGAGTCAAATCTGGCGAACACGCGGACCATTCAATTGTTTCTCTTCTTCCTATCCAATCACTAAACTGGTCATTTAGAAACTCACGATCTTGCAATCCGTATTGAGGCGGTGCACCGTCTTTCTGCAAATATCGAATACTTTGTAACTGTGGATTATTTGCAAGGCCCTTCACAGAGCATGATATATTTTCTTGGAGACGCCGCAAATTTGCGCGTGACTTTTTTTGATAGCGTTAATTGACTTTTGGTGCACCCGGTATATATAACTGGCATATATAGGTAAAACAGTTTTTGAAATAATTTCCTAATTGGGAGACTCAGAATTTCACAACACAAAATATTTTGTTAGTGTATTACTATCAGGTATCGTATAATGGAAGTATCTTAAGTGGGTAATATAGGAAAATATAGGATTTATATAATATACGGTCGTTAGTTAAGAGAAGACATCACGAATATGTATGTACATCATTATAATAATGGGATGTTTTCCAGTACTCACGATGACGTTCGTATAATAATTATACTGTAGTATATACCTAATTGAATATATTTAACATATTTATTTAGATTTGAGGAAATGTAAGAGCTAAACATAAACTTAGGTAATAATGAGGCAATTACACTAACATTAAGTAATGTGAAGTTTCTTAGAATGAGTTACATTTTGATCACTCAAATTCTAATAGACAACATCATTGGAGGCGAAAACCAACGATAATTTAAAATATTTCATCTCTTTTATTATATTTTTTATTTAAATTATTGAAGAGGGACGAATATTAGCAGGTGAAAATCTAGTATATGTGGTTAGGAGCAACAGGAATGGTTGGCGACATAGAATGCTCTCTCTTCAATCCGGACTCACCGGAGGGAGTGTAGTGGTCGACGTGTATTGTCCGTCTCCAAAGATATCCGTCTCTGGTCAATTCTTTAAACTCATGCATACGTCTTTTGCATATTCGTGTAATTTAATCGATCCAGCTTGTTGGGGATATCCCTCGTGATTTTCGGCCTTCCACCTTTCCTTGTATAATGAGTCTTTCCCCATGTTTTCTGTGTTTGTTCTCATAAGATGTCAAAAGTATTTTAATCGTTGGAGATAGACTTTACCGGAAAGTCGTTGGCTAACTTTACGCTCTCTTAAAACTGAATTATTTGTCCTACTAGTCTAAGCGCTAGTGAACCCTCCGACTATCGGTCTTCCTGTAAGGCTAGATATTTGTATAGTGATAACTCATAGCACACCAAGGCTAAAAACCATGACCTGGCAGGCATCAGACCTGCACGAGTATCTACCAGGTGAATCGAAAAGTGCATAGTTTAGGGGAAAAATAAACTTTCTCCTGTAAGGTTTAAATTTAAATATGTGTTTGAGTAAGTCATTTAGAAGAAATTATTACAACAACAGGCGATTCTGAACAGCATAAAACCTTGCCAGTCGAGGGGAAAGATTAGGGGTTTTTCCTAAAATTATTTTTTTGCAGCGAACACAATTTTTTTAGGTTTCTTGAATCATTTCAAACAGAAAAGGTCTTTACTGATTTTTCTCTTAGGTTAACAGTTTTTGTGATATAAGCGATTAAAAGTTTTGAAAATTGCGAAATTGGCCATTTTTAACCCTAAATCGGACATTTATCTAAAAATTTCAATGTTGCCAAGGTAGACATTCTTTAAACATTTATTGATGAAATCCAGAAGGGCTCTTTGCAATAAAATATCGGAAACCCCTTTGTTTTTTAATTGCTGATAAAGCGGGCGCGACACTGTAGTATAAGTGAGGACGTTTGAGTTGGCATAAATTCATTATCTCGAGAATGGGCAAATTTAAAGAGAAATCCTCAGACAGGTCGATTTTTATTTTTAAATTAGGACTTTTTGGCATATATAATACTAGTGACGTCATCCATCTGGGAGTGATGACGTAATCGATGATTTTTTTAAACGAGAGTAGGGGTTGTGTGATAGCTCATTGGAAAGGTTATTTAATTCTCTATTCAGTAATGTAAGCATTAACATAATTATTTATACAGGGTGTACAAAAATTTTGTTTTATTAAATTAATTTTGATTTAATTTGACAAATAGAAGAAAAAAATTTTTTGTACTCCTTGTAAAAATAATTATGTTAATGTTTATATTACTGAATGGAGAATTAAATAGCCTTTCAAATGTGCTATCACACAACCCCTACTTCCATTTAAAAAAACATCGATTACGTCATCACGCCCAGATGGATGACGTCACTAGTATTATATGTATGCCAAAAAGTCCTAATTTAAAAATATAAATCGACCTGTCAGGATTTCTCTTCAAATTTGCCCATTCTCAAGATAATGAATTTATGCCAACTCAAACGTCCTCACTTATACTATAGTGTTGCGCCCGCTTGATTAGCAATTAAAAAACAAAGGTGTTTCCGATATTGTATTGCAAAAAACTCTTTGGGATTTCATCAATCAATGTTTAAAAAGTATCTACCTACCTTGTCAATATTGAAATTTTTAGTTAAATGTCCGATTTAGGGTTAAAAATGGCCGATTTCGCAATTTTCAAAATGTTTAATCGCTTATATAACAAAAACTATTAACACTAAAGACCTTTTCTGTTTGGAATGATTCAAAAAACTTAAGCAAATTTTGTTCGATGCAAAAAAAAAATTTAGGAAAAACCCCTAATCTTTCCCCTCGCCTGGCAAGGTCTTATGCTGTTCAGAATCGCCTGTTATTGTACACATTTCTTCTAAATGACTTACTCAAACACATACTTAAATTTAAACCTTACAGGAGAAAGTTTATTTTCCCCCTAAACTATGCACTTTTCGATTCACCTGGTAGATACACGTGCAGGGCTGATGCCTGCCAGGTCATGGTTTTTAGCCTTGGTGCTATGAATTATCACTATACAAATTTCTAGCCTTACAGGAAGACCGTTAGTCGGAGGGTTCACTAGCTCTTAGACTATACGGTCGGTCAGAGGTATTTGTCACTAACAGAACGTTTCTATCTTTCTTGTTTCTGATTATCTCAGGGTCCAAGATTTACATCTATACATAATACTTCCCGACCAGTTTTAAACTCAATGACAATGCAATATTCAACTTCAACTTCTTTTACATCGATGCGTTGAGTTTTATTTTGAATTTTAAGCCAAGTTAAACTGCATTAATAAGGCAATAACATTTAGATTCCGTTGTAAAGTACGTTAGTCAAAACTACAAAAACCAGGTGATCTAGCACACTGGTAGAGTATTCGACTGCAGATCGAAAGGTACCCGGTTCAAATCCAGTTGGTTCCCTACTTTTGTTTTTTTTTTTTGGTTTACTTTAATTAGCATATTAATATTTTATATTTTATTAAGTGTGAATGTATCTTTTCTCTAATTTATATGAGTTTAAAATCGATTACAAAATTCTTTCATGACCTAGGAGTTGAAACAACAAAATAGTTGATAAGTTTATATTGTGTCTTTATAAATTTATATTGTGTCCTGTAAATAATAAAAACGTGGTATTATAAAAACCCCGTGGTATAATATAAAGAGTCTTTTTTATAAAAGTGTAATTATTAGTTTTATAAACGACGACCTTCGCACGTAGCGTTCTTCTTTTATTAACTGGATGTGTTTTATTTGTAAAAGCAATAAAATTTGCAATGGAGCACTAGACATAAGTATATCATCCTGGCCAGGCTTTTCGCAACTGATACAAAATTAGGTTTTTTCAAACTTTAAAATCTATTCAAATACTACTATGTGTTTCCGAGCGACGTTGTTTTTAGGAACGTGCACAGACTTTATAACGAAAGACTTGTAAAACTGGTATGGCAGGAGATTCCTAGAGTCAAAAGACCTCTCGGAAGTCCCAGAAAGCGATGGAGAGATAACATCCAAGAAGACCTCCGGAAAATGAACATTCCATTTGACCGTAGGTTGATGGAAGACCGACCAAATTGGTAAAAACTTGTAGAGACAGCCAGGACCCACCCACGGTTGTAGCGCTACGTGATCATGATGATGATAATGATGTGTTTTCAGGAGTCGGTAAAGTCGTAATAGACTAAGAGCCGGGATAGGTGAAATTTGCTAATCATTTTAGGCACGATAAGAGTGTATGACTTGAATAGTAGAATCTGAAAGAAAACCCATGAGCACGATGCCGCGACTTTTTAGTGGCATATGCGTCAACAGTGGCCCATCAAACTTTCCACTTATGGACGGGAAAAATCAACTAAAAGGCACCCTCCATCGCTCCCAGAATTAATTTTTTTTTAAATTTTTTTTTTAAAGTTTTATGTGTTTAAGAAACAAAGATCAGCTTAATTTTAACCCACCACCCCTTCTTTCTTCCCCCCATCAAAAACTCCATTTTTCGTTTTTTTTTTATTTTTTTTTGGTAGGATGCAATCAATCTAAATTTCAAAAAATTCACACGCATAGTTAAGGCTATTATAAAAGACGTCAAATTTTTATAGGTCAAAACTGCAAACAGGTGTATGTTCTCAAAAAATTTTTGATAGTGTGTAAAAAATGTTTTATTATCAGCTAAGTATTTTCAACACATAACGTGCCATCATCAGAGCTTCCTACAAGGACATTTAAGGAAATTTTTTTTTAATGAGTGCAAAACTTACGTCCTCTTATAAAACCTTCATAGAAGAGAAATTGCTAAACGACACAATAAAATACATGGAAACTGGGCAAAAGCCACAGATATCGGGTATAACAACCCCTTAATATGAATAAAATCACATCTAAATTCTTTAATATATTAAAATGACAACATGGCTGAGTGAAACCATTTTGAGCCCACGTGAACAGCTGAGGAATACTGTCATGTATTAAAATGATAAAGAAGGAACCACAATCTTATGCGACGTCTATATTCGTAAATAATAATTTAAATTAATTAAAAATTGAAAATGATTAAAAAGCCATGTATAGGTAAAATGAATATTAAGTTAAGATACTAAATTTTAAAGTTAAATTTTTAAAAAATTCTTAATATTAATATTGAAGTGAAATGTTAACGTGTTAACACGTCAACATTTCATGGCTATACATGGCTTTTTAGTCATTTTCAATTTTTAATTAATTTTAATTATTATTTACGAATATAGAGGTCGCATAAGATTGTGGTTCCTTCTTTATCATTTTAATAAATGACAGTCTTCCTTAGTTGTTCTCGTGGGCTCAAAATGGTTTGACTCAGCCATGTTGTCTTTTTAATATATAAAAGAATTTAGATGTGATTTTATTCATTTTAAGGGGTTGTTGTACCCGATATCTGTGGCTTTTACCCAGTATCCATGTATTTTATTGTGTCTTTTAGCAATTGCTCTTCTATAAAGGTTTTATAAGAGGACGTAAGGTTTCACTCATTTTTTATAAAAAATTTTTACCTTAAATGTCCTTTTAGGAAGTTCTGATGATGGCACGTTATGTGTTGAAAGTACTTAGCTGATAATAAAACATTTTTTACACACTATCAAAAATTTTTTGAGAACATACACCTGTTTGCCGTTTTGACCTACTTAGAAGTGTGTACAAGTCTTACAGTCTATTCCAATACATTTTTATAGGCCCGTAGGTTGAGTAAATTCAAAAAAATTATAATTTTTTGAAAAAAGCGTATCCTTTTTGGAGATGGCTGCGGGTATATTTTTTTAATTTTATGTATTCTATCGAACATTATACATTATTTTTATAATTCATTTTAAATTTTTCTCAAAGTTATGATACCTTCAAAAATCCTAAAACTTGTTTTTAAGGGTTTTTGGGGATTTGACCTATTTTATATACCTCAAAATACACTTGAGAGCAAAATAATTGACTCACTTGCTGAATTGTACACGTTTGAAGTCTCGAATTTCCTAAACCTGTTGTCGGATTTGAGTGATTTTTTAGTATGTAAAAGCCTGTATATAAGTATGCCTTATTATTTAAGAAAATCGATGTAATATTATTATTCCTAGACAGGTAAAGGTCATTTTATACCAGGTGTAACAATCATAGAGTGTTTTTTTCTTAAACGTACCTAACCTTTTTATTATCCGATATAAACAAATGATTCAAAAAAGAAAATGTTAATAAAGCCTAAGCCTACAATTGAATTTTAATTTAAATATTTTTTATATGCTAGAATACTCCACAGGGTGTTCCGAACTTGAAGAAAAAACACAGTATGATTGTTACACCCGGTATAAAATGACCTTTACCTGTTGTAGATACTCAAGTGTAGATAGAATCAATGTTTTTATAGTTAATACGTAAATTGAAGTAATTGTGTCTTTTAGAACATTCTAAAATGAGACAAACACGTTCAAACCTCAAAAAACCACTCTAAAAAGCAATCTTTCGGATTTTTCAAGATGGCGAACCTTACGGAAAAATCCGAAAAAATTAAAATAGTGTCTATAAAAATTAGAAATATTTTTTAAAAGCCTCAAACATGTATGTGAATTTTTTGATATTTTAAAATTTATTGCTTAAGTATTTATATGGGAAATAAGCCACAATTAAAATGAAAAAAATAATTTTATTAACGTTTCGACGCCCAAATCGGGTGATTTACTATGAATTTACTATGAAGTCTCTAACTCGAGAATTTTACTGTCGTTGCATTTGGTTGTCTTTTTAAAGACATATCACATGCTATAATTTTTTATGACGGATATTCTTGAGTTGGGGTTAATTTCATGTAATCGAATGAACTATCTTTCAGTAAGTCGTCCCAGGAACGCAACTCATAAATCTGTGGTTCAAAGGAAAAGGGGCATAAGTCACCTAGTTAGTCATTTTTAGGATTTGCCAATATTAGCAAAAGAGTAAATAGAAGCTATGGGCGAACTAAATATTTCAAAATAACAATATATATAAAGACTTTCTAACCAGAGTAAGGATGATTTACTAATTAATCTTCTTTTGTGATATTTGTGTAATATTGTACTTTTTGAATTATTATTATTTATTATTAGTTTTGTGACATATGTCTCTTTTCCAAATTATAAAACAGGTAACACATTATTGTTATCCATACTTAAGCCCCTTTGTATTGTAAGTGGGTAAATAAAAGAGAGGTTTTTTTAATTATTTATTTGGAAATTTTGTTTAGGATATTATTGAAACATATCGTCCGAATCACAAACATAATCTGCATCACTGACATTGTTGCCGTCTGGTTAATTTTCATAAAATGCATGGCATTCTGAATCTATTAAATTCAAAATACTTAGTAAATCTTTCTTTTTCTCTCTGCTTATGCTGAAGAGCTCAAGGGTCCGGTGTTGCACCTTTCGGGTTGCAATGGACCCTTCGATTTTTCCCTTTGGCAAAATTAAATGCACTTAAATGGTTCTTCTTGTTTTAGGGATGTTTTGTACTTAACAATGCCTTCATCAGTGCCATATGAAATCAATCTAATATCGTGCCACACAAATTTGCTTCCATTTATATCAAAATGTCTTAGTTGAAGTGGCCCTTTTAAAAGTTTGGAAAAGTTCAAAAAGTCACATGTGGTTGTGGTTTTTCCATGAACACAATTATTGGATTTTGAGAAGTGAATTTGGGATTCATTTTTATACTTAAATATTATACAAAGGTATATAAAATTTTGCTGACTTCTAAGGAACTATCAAAAATAATAGTCTACTATTTAAAAAATGAACAATGTGTCCTTCTTCCAAAATAAATTAATATGTAATAAAATACTTTTGGCACTAAAATACTGACAACCACAAAAGTCGCAAAGTAGACTATGAAAACCCTTTACATAAGCTATCTGGTACATACAAAGACATTTATTTTAAACTCATTTCTGTAATCAATCGCCGAAAAGATAAGGAACAAAAATATAATACTCAGGTTAAGCAATACAATACCAGTCGTCTGCTTAATCAGCCTGCTTAATCACAAAATAGATTAGGTATGTTACAGCTATCCATTACAAAGAAATTTAAACTCATTTCTTTAGTCAATCGCGGAACAGATAATTAAATCGACACAAATAATACACTATTATAATGTAGTGTTTGAAAGATAAAATTGATGAAAATGTCAAAATCTCAAAAAAGTGCACTTCGTGATAATTACCTCTAATAGGACGATATCAAGAAGATGGTTACAGGGTTTTAGAAAAAATATTAACAATAGAGGAAATAAGAACACATACTTAAGCATCTATAAAAAGTGTAATGTAGATATGTGTAGATGAAGTGTGGCAAAGAAGGAACATTTAAAATAATTAAAATATGTATGTGCACCCAGTTACCATCTTCAATAATTTTAGATTTATTAACAGTTAGTATTTGTTCTCCTACAAGAAAGTTACTGCTTGAAGAAGTGCCTGAAAATAAGTAAACCAAACACTTTAACAGTATAGCTAATAATTAGGTACGCTGGTCCACATTAGAGTCCTTAATTTCCTATACAAAGCATAATACAACTTTTATTATTTCATTTAAGGGGAATAAAGGCGCAAAAAGTCGTCTGTCAAAATTTTCAATGTGTTTTAAATATATTCATTTTTTGCATCCTGAGAAAACTAATAAGTACATATTTTTGAAACATTTAAACGCAGAACGAAAGACTACGTTATTGCCTAGGGCCAAATATGGCAAAAGTTATGTTGTATTAACCTGCTTATTGTGATGCATTTTCCAACAACAAAACGTAATATCTGTCTGCTTCTATTAGACTGAGACATTCTCAACGATATTAGTTATTAAATTTTCACTTACATAGCTGTATTATTTACACAAAGGTATAAAATAAACACATAAAAACACTTTAAACAACGTTAACCGTAAGAAGCGCCTGTGAGTTCTGAGCCGTTCCGTAGCGCATTACAGAACTAAGTCGACAAGATGCCTTATTCCAAAACTAAAACCCTGCGCTGCGTGCCATTTAATAGGCGTAATTTAAGTCGAGTCCCTGTTCTTTATTGGTGTAGATAAAATACTGACTCATGCCTAATTTTTGAATGGCCCTAATGAATAAATGCATTACATTTTTCAGACATGTGGCCTTTTACCAAATAGAACATTTAAAATAATTTTCGTTAAACCCTTTTGACGATTTCAAGAAAAAATGTGACTCATGCCCCTTTTCCTTGGAACCACAGAAATATTGGCAATATCATTTTAAAGTCTTCTACTTTAAAATGTATAATATATGTCTGAATTGCCAATATAAATGAGTGAGATTAAATAAATTATTAGAAGAATTTTTTTGCTTAGCAACAACACTTTTGTTTATTTTAGTAATATTTTGTATTTTGACAACGGCACCCGATTTGGGCGTCGAAACGTTAATAAAATTATTTTTTTCATTTTAATTGTGGCTTATTTCCCATATAAATACTTAATCATAAAAATGCCACAAGGAAATAGCTTCAGAACAACAAAATTTATTGCATCTCATCTAAAAAAAATAAAAACGAAAAATGAAGTTTTTGATGGTGGAGTAAGGGGGTTGTGAGATAGAATTACTCTTAGTCTTATTTTTTAATCACATAGAACTTAAAAAAAATCAAAAAAAGAATGTGTGTGTACTTTGTACGCACGTAAGAAGATATTCTTCTATTATATAATAGGTAATTTAAACGAAGTAAATATACTTAAAAGGTTATTTGTATTTTATTTAAAAATCAAACTAACTTTCTTGTCTACCACTTTCAAAAATTTTTTATTAAAACAACCAAAAATAAAAAAAAAATATGGATCGCCCAGGAATTGAACCCGCAACCTTCCAATCTCAGTGCTAACGCATTTCCCACTACTCCAGCGAGGCCCTAGAAATAGACATGTAAGTTTCGGATATAATTACACAACACGGCGACATATAGTGTAAAAATGTTATGCTTATATAAGATTTTATTATTTTACTACAGGGAAACACAAATCCAAAAACACGAGAAATATAATAAATAATACATTTCCTAAAACCACTAATATATTCTTTTAATGACTTATTTGCACGGTTACAGATACATACATACCTATCTTGAAAGATTAGCAATGAACTACATACTGTCAGAACTACATACTGTCAGTGTGCGCAGGCGCGCGGATCGTGTACAATTTTACCCTCAATTGATTCGCCGCTAAAGAAGAATATCTTCAAAACATTTAATTCTGGCAGTGATGGAAGGTACCCTTTAATTTATTTATCAAGTCCTTACGTGGAAAGTTTGATGCGCCACTGTTGACGTATATGTCACTAATAAGTGACGGCGTCGCTATACGCTAGACACTATAAGCTATAGTGCCTAAAATGATTAGCAAATTTCACCTATCCCGGCTCTTAGTGTATTAGTCTCGAGCCTTTTCAGTGTATATACTATGTTTTGTTACCCTATGTGTAAATATTATTATTATCTTATTACTAATAATTATTATCCTTTTACAATTATTCAAAACGTTTTGTAAAATTTAGTTAAAAATCTACATACATATCGTTTAGTGTTGTGGTATACCCTATTCCACGAACATACGCCTGTTTTGGATTACTTCGACAACAAATATTTCACTGTGCAAAATAAGAAGAACGAAAGTAAATTGCAAATTACATTGTTGTTTATTGGAATAATTATTAGCGCCATTTACTTTCTTACTTCTTATGTTGCACAGTAAAATATTCGTTGTCGAAGTAATCCAAAACAGGCGTATGTTCGTGGAATGGCCCATACCTACTAAACTACTACTACTGTTTTATTAAAAACTAATTTTAATTAAATAAAATAAATTTTATACATTCCAGGAAATGCGTGAAACTAGACCTAAACATTGTTAACTATAAATAATTTAAAATGCTTACCGTTCCTATCAAAGAGAGATAATTCTAGTTTTCCAAAACATTTTAAACATAATTGGGAATGCACGTATTAAATCTATTTAATCTAAAACTACAGTTTTAATTAAATGTCACAACATATTTCACTAAAATAAAATTAGTATTATTTGTAGTGTCTGCAGTTGAATTCACAAAATTAATTTTGATATGGTTTTTAATTTTAAATATTTAGTAGTTATGACAACAAATCCAACAAACTCTATTAAAAAAAAAAGAAGTAAAAACTATCTCACATCAAAATGTTGTTTTAGTTAGAACTACAAAATAAAATGAGTGGAAAAATAATATTAATTTGCAATCTTCGATACACAAAAACCTATGGAAGAGTGATCAGGATAAAAAATTTGTGATTTACAAATAACCGTAAATTATGAAAAAAGTTTAAGGAACTGCCCTAAAAAACCAATAGAGTAAAACAAGCAGTTAATACAAATAAAATACCAGGACATTAAGATAAGACAAACATAATTTCCCTTCCAATGTTAGATGTTTTAGATTTTCGTATCTTAGACATCTCGTTGTGTTAAATATATGTCGCTACAGTCAAATTTTGCTTGATTTTCGTTTTGATTCAGTGCAAACCAAAGGACTTTCTGAATATCCCAATAGGATGAAACGTTTGTAAGATAGTGGTGGTTGCCTCTGAAACATAATGAAATATTAACTTTTTTTAATTTTCTCTTAGCTTTACTCATACTTTAAATACAAGGAATCAAAATTCATTGAAATTTTACCTAGATAAATTCACGGGTTGTGGAATGCAATTTTAGATTCCCTCTAGTCTACTTCATTTATCGTTCGCTTGCCTTGCAAATTTTGGAAGGTACGGATTTAAGTTGTCACCAAATTTAGTCACCAATTTTTGTTCCAACTTTTGGGTTACAAGCCTGCACTTGATACCTGATTTGTCATTCTATCTGGTCTAATTACGGAGAAGTTGTGTTTACAAAATCTCTGAGACAGACGGACATGGACAATTATTCAACGTTTTCACAATTTTTCAAAATCGGTGAAAACCATATACACTGGCGGGCAAAAAATGTAGGTCACTAGGGGAATTATACAGGTTTGATGCCTTGAATTTCCTAAACCTGTTGTCCGATTTAAGTGATTTTTTAGTGTCTTATAGCTTTACTATTTACGAATCTCAATATATTAATATTGTTGCTAGACAGGTAAATGTCATTTTATACCGGATGTAACAATCATGCTGTATTTTTTCCTTAAAGTTCGGAACACTCTGTGAAATATTATTGCATGGATAAAATATTGAAATTAAAACCCAATTGTAGCCTTAGGCTTTCTTAACATTTTCTTCTTTGATCCATTTGCTTATGTTGGATAATAAAAAGTTAGGTACTTTAACAACTAGCCACGTTCTTCATCAATACAGGGTGTTTCTAAATACGTGCGACAAACTTAAAAGGGTAGTTCTGCATGAAAAAATAATGACCGTTTGCTTTATAGACATATGTCCACAAATGTTTCATTTCCGAGATACGGGATGTTGATTTTTTCTTACAAACTCACGGTTTATTTGTTGCTCTAAAACCGATTGAGATCTGCAACTGAAATTTGGTGGGTTTTAAGAGGTAGTCATTAACATTTTTGACATACAATTCAGAATTTTATATTCACCATTGGCGTGCATACGGGATGTATCTAAAATATTTATACCCGCATGCACGCCAATGGTGACTATAAAATTCTTATTTGTATGTTAAAAAATGCGCAATAACCACCTCTTAAAACCTATCAAATTTCATTTGCATATCTCAACCGGAGCTAGAGCAACAAATAAACTGTCAGTTTGTAAGAAAAAATTCAACATCCCTTATCTCGCAAACAAAGCATTTGTGGACATATCTTTATAAAGTAAACAGTCATTATTTTTTCATACAGAATTACCTCATAAAGTTTGTCGCACTTATTTAGAAACACCCTGTATTGATGAAGAACATGGCTAGTTGTTAAAGTACCTAACTTTTTTATTATCCAACATAGGAAAATGGATTAAAGATGAAAATGTTAAGAAAGCCTAAGGCTACAATTGGGTTTTAATTTCAATATTTTATCTATGCTATTATATTCTACAGAGTGTTCCGAACTTTAAGGAAAAAACACAGTATTATTGATACACCTGGTATAAAATGACATTTACCTGTCTAGCAACAATATTAATACATTGATATTCTTAAATAATAAAGCTATAAGATACTAAAAAAATCACTCAAACCGGACAACAGGTTTAGGAAACTCAAGGCATCAAACGTGTATAATTCCCCTAGTGACCTAAATTTTTTGCCCGCCAGATATTATGATTTGACTTGAAGATTCTAACTTAAAAAAATAATACATACTAACGAAAAACTAACTGTCTCCTTCTTCTTTTTTAGGTATCTACCGTGTCCGTATTCAGACATTGGCCGTGATCCTGTTTACAAGTTCCTGTAACCACAAGTGGAACCACACCATTGTCTAATATTACGCAACATGAAATTTTCTTTCGACCAATCCATCGCTTTCCCTCCACTTTTCCTTGTATATACGGCGAAGTAGATGGTATTCAGATCCTATAATTATATGGCCGAAGTATTCCGGTTTTTTCCTCTTTGTAATGTTTATGAGCAGACGTTCTGAATTCACCATTTGGAGAACATCTTCATTGGAAACGTGTGACATCCAGGATATATTTAGAATTCTTCGATAGCACCATAATTTCACTATAACAGACTAACTATAAAACTATGAATTATGCCTAATATGAATATTTGAATGAAATTGTGAAATATCTAAGTACAAAGATTTAAAATATCTTAAAAACTTAAAATTTGAAACTGAATTTAAAATTTATCATCAATATGAAAATGAAAAAGCTACCTTTTTACGGTCTTTACTACCTGCCACAGGATTCAGGTATGCCAGTGATCAGTTTGCAATCATCTCCGGGGCTATTTTAAAATCCTAATTTTATTGCAGTGCAGTATACCCACAAATACAAGCACAAAATTAACAAGCAATTGGACTTCTAAGTCCTAGGTTTTCACCCAACGTGGCCGGAAGTATAACTGGAAGTCGATATCGTCGGCCTGATATGAAAAATGAATAAGTCCAAAATATTCAATGAGTTCTGATGGCACCTGTTAGCATTATCTAAGAGGTAAGTACGGCTCTGGTTTCATCCAATTTAGTTTACTAGATTTTGCTAAAATTGTGAAAATGAAATAAACATAAGTCCATTTTATGTTGAAAATCATACGAAATCTGCACAAGCCGCACAAGTCAGCTCTTGTTAGTGGAAAAACCGTTCAAACCTATTGGTGCTTTTCTGATGTTTATACAATAAAAAGTATTCATTGTAAACGGGTGAGTACCTACACCTACAGGGTACAGGTTATAATGACAGAACATATTGTTTGATAATTAAACATTTTGTTTAGGGACTTGCGCAATTTTCACATTATATTTAGTTGTAGGACAAGTGGAGTTATACACAGTTAGTTTTTTGTCTCTCCTGTAAAATCAGGTAGATATTTTTCACATTAGCCCGTCGATATGTGAAATCTTCGCGTAACTTTGCGTCAAACCCGGTACTGAATATTCGAGCTCAACTTTTCAATAGGCGATGATTGCTACATATATCATATGTACTATTTCTGCGACTATAATGTGAACCGGAAGTGATATAAATACCGAAAGTTTATATTTGTCTAGCTAAGTACTTCCAGTAAAGTTGTAACTCTACATCCGGAAGTTAGAGGTTAAATTTATCACCTTTAATACCAGACTTGAGTTATACATAAGCTATCACTCGACGCCTCATTTTCCATTCTGTCAGTTTAAGTAACGTAGGAGTTATACTCGCTGACAGACAAACGGACGGAGAGACAGGCATAAAACGATAAACGTGAAGTATAATATTTGTTTTCGTCTTGCTAAGGCGTGTCGAATAATATATCGCTTGTACTATTTCGGCGACTTTACAGCAGTACTTCCGATTGTAACTCTAAAACCGGAAGTCCGGGGTCAAATTTCTCACCTCTAATATAATAACATCAGATGTTATTAGAAGATTAACCCAAAGATTCTTTGGGTTATAAGCTTTCATTCGATAGGTACCTGATTTGTGATTTTATCTGGTCGAATGAGAAGTTGTTTACAAAGTCTCTGGGACAGACAAGCATGGTTAATTCAAGTTTAAAACATTTTTTTAAAATGGATGAAAACAATATAAGAAAAAGAATATGGTAATTATGATAGACTGCCAGGTTTACTTTAAATTGTTTCAATAAGTAACTACAATAAGTAGGAAATTTTCGTAGGTAAGTTATATACTCCATTAAAATGTTACATTTTTTTAAGCCGTACCTTGCATTTGTTAGAGGAGTCAATTTTATTTCTTTAATGTGTAGGGGGGATCAGTAGAAGCTTAAGTTCAAGTTTTTGGTGTCGCCACCCTTGTCTCCCGGCCGCCATCTTGGAAATGGTGTGCAAAGAGGTTTCGCGCTATATCTCGTAAACTACCAACCCCGCGGAAAATATAATTAAACGTAAAATATAGCAAATTAAATTTTCTACAATTTCATTTCTATTACTTTTTATCGTCAAGTAACCAACAAAAAAGATATAAACAAAAATATGTAAAAAAAATTTAAAAAGATTCCTTTTGGAGGTTGTAACTTTTTTTCAGTTCATTTCAAAATAAAATAACAATATAGCAATTTTGTGAAGGGTTTTTCAGCGAACAATTTCCACTATAAATTTGTTTAATTCTATTTATTAATATAGGTGCTACAGCGCTCCAAACTTGACCAGATTCTCGAATGCTCATAGGGATATAATAAAAACAAAAGTTAGGCTTACTTTTCTATCTATATATATATATATATATATATATATATATATATATATATATATATATATATATATATATATATATATTTTATTCATACAATTTATTATGATTTTAACATTCCTGTGCTATTATTAATCTGTTTTTGATCTTTCTCCCCACTATAAAACTTATAACCCGAAGCATATATAGAAACGGCCCAAGAAGTTGTTTGAGGACAAATTCGCCGGTTCAGAAGAAGAACGACGCAACCGCATATTGCAAAATTCTTAAGAAGAGCAAGAAACGAATTTTTGTTATCAAAATCATAAAGTATGATCACAATTAGCCATTCACCACACCGTGGTCAAGATCTCGTGATATAAGCGTTTTTTGGGGTGTGCCGCTTATATGAAGTAACATAACTTTTTTCCTATTGTATATTTTGACTAAAAATTTTCCAAAAAACTTCCTCATGAATTATATTTTATTGTTGTGTTGGTTAAAATTATAAACTAAAAAGTTTGTCACTCAACTTTTTAAAGTAAACCTGAAACTAACGAAATATGATGACAAAATGTTTAAAAACTAACAACTCCGTTTTTAATGTGTTTAAATATTTAGGACAAATCCCATTGTTATCTACATACTTCAGGGATTAAACAGTAAAATTTTCAAAAGAAAATATTTACAGCGACCAAAGATACAGCGAGGTAAATTTGAAAATTATCAAAATTGATTTTCGGCATTTTTGTATAAAATTTTATTTTTGAACATGTTCCACCAAATCTAGATAAAAGTAAACTTCATATTCGGATTCAGCGACAAAATTGGTCATTCACCTTAAATTTGATTTTCGTGGTCGGCATAAAGATTGCTGCCGCTCGACTAATATATAGATAGAAAAGTATTTTTTTTTATTGTATTCCTATGAGAATTCGAGAATCTGGTCAAGATTGGCGCGCTGTAAAACCTAATAATAAATAAAATTTAACAGCTTTATTGCGAAAATTGTTAATTGAAAAATACTCTACAAAATCGCTATGATGTTATTTTATTGTGAAATGAACGGAAAAAAGTTATAACCTCCAAAAGGAAACTTCTTACAAAATTTTCTCATATTTTTATTTATAACTTTTTTGTTGGTCACTTGACGATAAAAAGTAATAGATATAAGATTGTAGAAAATTTAATTTGCTACATTTTATGTCAAACTTAATTTTCTGTAGGATTGGTAGTTTAGAAGATACAGCGTGAAAACCTTTTGCACCCCTTTTTCTAATATGGCGACCGGGGGACAAGGGTGGCGGCCCCCCAAAACTTGAACTTAAGCTTCTACTGAACCCCCCTACACAATAAAAAAATAAAATTGACTCCTCTAAGAAATGCAACCTAAATGTAACATTTTAATGGACTAATAGGTACTTAACCCTTAACTGGTCAGGCGTCGTCTGACAGACGATTCAATAATTTTGATTATTTTTTATTGGAAATTGGCACCGCCCACAGGCAAGTCGTTCTATCTAATCCTTAAACTATTGGAGCTTGACAAGTGGGTGTATTTGAGACAAGTTTCTCTCAGTTCCTAAAAAGTTATCGCAACAGTTAGGTTGAGAGTAGCTCCTCAGACGATGCCGGACCGTTTGTGTCACTTTTTTGTGTTCATACTTGGAGTTCAAGAAGAGCAAGAGGATGTTCTTATTTTAGAAAAAGCACAAGATTTGCAGTTTATGTCCTTGTAGAAAGCGCAGGATGACAAAATACCTGTGCTTGAGTTGCAAAAAGCCTGTTTGTTTGGGATGTATAAAACCACTACCTATTTAAAAATTGCATATAAGATAGGTAAAGTTTGACTGATGCTGGAAACAAACATTTTTGATCGATTTTTATTTTACCTAGTTTTTTGTTTAGTGTGCAGTTTGAACATCTATCCTAGCCATACATTTTTTTTTCATGTTGTTTTTTATATATTTTTTATTTACTTTACAAAACTATGTACTTTTTCACAAATATTTGTGCGGATTTCAGTTTTATTTTAATATTTTTTTCTTAACAAAAATAACGCCCATATCTAATACGTTCACTTTTATATAAACATATCAAGGTATGTTTGTAACATTTATTCTTAAGAAAAAAATTATTTTCGAGTGTTGTTTTGCTTTCTTGAAAAGAGTAGTTTCGCAGACGACGCCGGACCAGTTACGCTACTGCTACAGTACCGGACCAGTTAAGGGTTAAAAGTAGAAATTCTTGGATACCTACTGAAAATGGAAATACGGAGTAATAGGAAACAAAGTAGGTGCAAAACTAAATGTAGCCGGATATGGTTTGTGAATACATTATGCTCGAGTATAAGGAGAGAGGTGTTAATAAAACCAAAAAAACAATAAGTCAAAAAGAAAACGCCATTTGTACCAAAATGCTAATACAGGGTGATTGATGAGTGGGGTAGAGCTCAATAGATCCGCTATAGTAATAGATAGCAATAATAAAAGTTAATAACAAAAATTTTAGCCACCTTTAAGCTTCACATTTTAAAATTAGTTAGAATGTTACAGGGTGTTCGATAACACAGTGGCAGACCAAATTTATGCTTTTTTTAAATGGAACACCCTATATTTTATTTTAAATTCGAAATCCTGTTAACATCTGCATCACAAAAATATAAAGGTTTGTAATGTTATACAGGGTATTTACAAAGTTACAACCAATTTTATATGAAAATCGTAACCAGTTCAACTCCCTGTATAAATAAAAATAAGCAAAACAGCAATGGTTTGTTAATGCCATATTTTTTTTTTCGTATTGTCAAAATTTAAAAGAATGATTGATATTCCTAATTTTCATTATATCAAATACAGGGTGAGTCAAAACGCAAGTATATTATTTTCCTAGTAATTTTGAATGGAACACCCTGTATTTTATATCACTACTGAAAAGTACCATTACCGTGCTTTAATTTTTAGATAACATTCCCTATGTCTACATTTATTAGTTTTCGAGATATTTTCATTTTTCAATGGACCAGTAGCGTGGCCACCCAAATCACCAGAATTTGATAAACTGGACTGATTTTTTTGGGGTTACGTTAATTATGAAGTTTATAAAATACCTCCAACAACAAAGGATGAGATGAAAAATAGAATACAAAGTGTATTTCGATGTGTTAATATATAAATGCTTCGTAGAGTAAGTAGCTCATTCAATGATCGTTTTTAGGCGTGCATAAATATATTAGGAGGTAATTTTGAACACCTTATGTAATTATAATTAAATATTAAAAATATTTTATTAAAAGTAGCTTCTAATTTTTTCAAACATGTTTTTTTTTGCAAAATGTATTACTGATAAATTATGTTTCGTTCGATATTTGTTACATTGTTACATTTACATACAAAAGTAGTGTTTAATTATCTTCACAAAATGTTGTATTTTGTGTTTGTGTGTGTTTCTTTGTAAAATTTATAACTAATTTTCTTTGTTTATTTGTTGCATTTACATAAAAAAAGTAGTTTTTAATTGTTTCAAAAATGTTGCATGTTTTGGTTGTGTTTTTTTTGTAAAATGTATTACTAATAAAATATTTTTATTTCTTTATTTGCTACATTGTTACAATGATTATCAGATTGATAATCAGTAATCGTCAATTGTCAATTCAGACATGGCTTATTTAAAATTTCGATAAATTTAGACACCTAAAATATTTTGCTCTGAAAAATGAAAATATCTCGAAAACTAATAAATTTGGACATAGTGAATGTTATATAAAAATTAAATTACGGTAATGTTACTTTTTAATAATGATATAAAATACAGGATGTTCCATTTAACATTACTGAAAAAATAATGTACTTGAGTTTTGACTCACCCTGTATTTGATGTAAAGAAAATTAGCAATGTCGATAATTCCTGAACATTTTGACAATAAATAAAAAATATGACATGAATAAACTATTGCTGTTGTGCTTATTTTTATTTATACAGGGGGTTGAATTTGTTACGATTTTCATACAAAATTGGTTATAACTTTGTAAATACCCTGTTTAACATAACAAACCTTTTTATTTTTGTGATGGAGAAGTTAACAGAATTTCGACTATAAAATAAAATATAGGGTGTTCCTTTTAAAAAAACAAAAGTTTGGTCTGCCACTGTGTTATCGAACACCCTGTAACATTCTAACTAATTTTGTTATGTGAAGCTCAAAGGTGGCTAAAATTTTTGTTATTAACTTTTATTTATATCTATTACTATAGCGGAGTTATTGAGCTTTACCCATACTAATCAATCACCCTGTATAGGTATAGTCGTTCCATTTTAACTTTGCCCTTGCGTCATGATTAATTTTCAAACAAATTAAATCAAAACATAAAGTGAAATGTATATCGCTGGGTATAGTATATCCTATATCGTTTACACAATGTAGGTATTATATACATATCGACGTACGCTTCACTTTATGTTTTGATTTAATTTATTTGAAAATGAATCATAACCCATCGGCAAAGATAAAATTGAAATAATATATTAAACTATATTATTACAAGTACCTTAACGCACTTTTTTACAATTCTTCCATATAGTTTAACAATTTCTATTACCATAATTTATCATTTAGAATCTAAAGGATGCTGCGCTCCTTTTTTTGCAAAAAAATTGGAGTGGAGAATAAAAACAACCATTTCGGTAAGCTCCGTTTTAACAAAAGAAATTCTTCATTCAGAAAGGTTTGTTGCCTTTGTTGTTTACACAAATGTTTAATAACTGGAGAAACAGACCCACGGCGTGTTTTTCGTTCAACTTGCATAATAGAAATACCTGGGAAGTTTTAACTAGAAAACAATTGTACAAACGAAAATTAAACAAAGCCGCAGGAGGCAGTGCCTCGCATCGATAAAGTGAAAGGGGTGTAGCATAAATATAAGAATAATTGAAATGTTTTTGTATTTTGATTTTGAAATACCTGTTAATTATTTAAAGCAGAAAAAACTACTATATTCATTAAATTAATAATTGTTAAAAAATATGTTGATGGGGCTTTTATTAAATTACGATGTAGAGAAGAACGTTCGCTTTTTACAATAAAAACTGCGTGGTGTGTATAATACCTTTCAAAATATTTTAGAAAACTGTATCTTAATCCTATTACAACGTCATTTGTATTTGAGTAGTATGCGCGTAAAATAATTAAAAGTACAATAGATTAAAACTTATTCTACCTGGGCCGAAAACGTAACCACTCCTTTCAAATATTTAATAATATTATAATATGTTTTTGTAATAAGCTTAAGATTAAGGTTTTATAAAATATTTTTATTGGTGCTATACAATTATTTAAGTATTACGTGTATATAAAATTAAGCCACAATAATTATTGGTATAATGAAAATTACATTTTTAATTAACAAACATTTGACGTTTCGATTACTACCTCGGAAATCGTTCATAAACAAGATTTTTCTAAAAATTTTGGGAAGATTGTGTAAATGTGTAGCCTATCATTATTAGGTTGTGTGTCTTTTTGTGTGTCAAAACTTCACATTATTGTCCAAGATGTTATAGGCCACAGTAAGTGTGTGGGTAAAAAATTGTTTGAAGGTTCTGTTAATACCTTAAGAATAACAAAAATTTCTGACTGTTTTGTGTGTTGAGTTGTTTGTGTAATATGTATTATAGATGTGATTGTGTAGTAGTTTTTTAAATTTTGTACATGTCTGTTCGTGTATCGTGTGTTGCGTATGTATTCTGTACGAGATTGTCGATGAACTGTTGATGCTGCTCTAAGTAGTATGTAGTCTATCTGTCCCTTTATATTATAGTGTGCAAAATAAGCCAATTTTGTGGCTTATTCTCAAACAAAATAGTAAACTGGAATAAGAAAGTATCATTTTGCAAAATCACAACAATAATTCTTCTGGTTTATACGTTTTATTCAATTTATAAAAAAAAAATTGGCAATGTACATATAACTACCTCTGTGACTAAACAATACCATAATATTTTTAATCTTTTCTCAGAAGAGTTTGCACACTATCACAAATAGCTTTACAAAGTGAATAAAACGCATAAATCAGAAGAAATATTATTTCAATTCTACAAATCAACAGCTACTCTGTCATATCAATTTATTATTTTAATTGGGAACAAGCCACAAAATTGGCTTAGTCACAACTAAAATAGTAAAAAGAGGTATAACAAAGGATTATTTTTGTAAAATTAAAATAATAATTCTTCTTATTTATGCGTTTATATATCTTTGTATGCGTAGACCTCATAGGTACTAACTATTATAGGAGCACCCAGGCCCGGCCCTAGGGATTTTGCCGCCCTGGGCAAGCTCGGCGATCGCCGCCCCCTTGATTTACCACCTTCTTTCAGCAATCGCCAACTTAAATCACGATTGTATTTTTATTCATATGTGCTTGGTGCTAAATTAAATTAAATGCTAAGTAAGTAGCACTCGTCTTGCCTTGGCACGGGAAAAGTCTTTTAATAATAATTCTCCAAGATCCGCAGTGACTCATGTTCAATAGAGACTGTCGCTAGAGCACTCAAAAGTTCCGAGTTGATCTTAAGTTATTTTTTTTATTACATTTAGCTTTCAAAAGCTTCTTCCTTCAGAAACCACTGTCACTGGTAGGGTTAATAAAATCCTCAAAGCAACACTAAGATTGAGTGCGAAATCAAAATCATACTCTCTAATCATTTTCAGGGTCTCTACAGGTGTACTCTTGGGCTTCACAATAGTGGAAAGTACTTTGAGTTCATGTTTTAGATCAGCATAATTTAAATCTTTTAATTCATCAAAAGTTAAAGCATCACTTAGCCTAAAATATCTATCTCATAAATCACTAGCAGTCATATCCTTAATTTGGTTTATGTCGTACGATCAAAAATTTTACCCTGGCTTTTAATTTGCTGAAATCTCTCACTTAACGTATTAACGGTTGTGTCTATAATAAATTTTTAAATAGAACGTTAATATAATAATTAATACGTCCATATTTTCATGTTCAGCCTCATAGCCAAATTATCTTTTCACTTTCCTTTTTATTGCTGTTACTGTGCCCCCGATTTTCGGATTCTCAAAGTCTAACTTTGATTTGCGTCTGTTCAATAGCCCTGGAATTTTAAATCACTTCTGAGAGACTTAAAATGGATTTTGGTTTTTTCTAATAAACTCTAAGCTTGATACACCCTCATATCAATACTATGCAGTGATTTATTGACTACATTGATGTGAAGTAAAATGTCATGCCATATTACCACAAAGCAAAAAATAGTAAAATCACGGCTTTTACTTGCCAAACAGCTTGCCTCATGACCATAAGCAACCATTTTATCGTTGTTTTTATTGACAGTAATTTCTACAAGAGCATCGTAGATTTCTTCAATTTGGTATCTGATGGGAGTAATTGCAGCAATTCTACCTTCCCATATAGTTTCGGGTTTCAATGTTAGGCTAGAAATATTATTTTTTACTATAATAGCCCAACGATGAATAATAGATGCTGAGCAAAAGTCGTAAATTTTTGTCACTAGGGAAAAGAAAGAAACTGCAAACTGTGAGGCTTTAGCAGCATCGTTCACGACTAAGTTGAGTGAATGGCTAGAACATGGGACAAAAACTGATCTAGGATTCATTTTCATAATTCTGTTTTTAACTCCCAAGTTCTTCCCTTTCATGTTTCCCCATTATAATACCCCTGTCCTCTCATATCTTCCAAACGTATTCCCAGTTCAATCAGTTTTTGCAAAATAACTGACGTAAGTCCCAAGCCAGTGGTTTCAGTACAGGCACAAATCCAAGAAAATGTTCTGCAATTTTAACACTTTGTGAACAGGAACCTAAATCGACAAAACGTACAACAATAGTCATTTGTTCCACCCCAGAAATATCAGGTGTACAATCTAAAATTATGCTATAACACTTTGCCGATTTCAAAAAGTCCTCTAAAATTTGCCGCCCCTAAATTGGCCGGCCTGGGCAGACGCCCAGTTCGCCCACCCCTGGGGCCGGGCCTGGGAGCACCGAATTGTTATTTGACTTCCTTTACTCCGCTTTTGTTGGTATGTTCTTGCTATTGACTTCTTTTATCATTGGTAACCAAAGCCTTCGACATTTTGCTGATGGGTTTGCTACACATTTCTCTTCGTTAAGTGGGATGAGGGCTGCTTAATTGATTTTGCTCTTTTTCATGCCCAAGAAACATAGAACAGTTAGTTGAAGTATTGCATAGAACAATGTGTCCCTTTTTATGTATTGGTAATATAATGTATTTTTTCCAGTCCTTTGGTATTTCTGCTCTACTTATGATATCATTAATTAGTTCTTTCAAGCTGTTAATTCCCTCTATTCCCATGAATTTTATCATTTCCGGGGTGATATGATCCTTGCCTGGTGCTTATTGCTTTCTCTAATTACTCTTTTGTTATGGTTTAACTTGTTGTTCTTCATTCATTCCTTGTCCATGCCTGCATGTGTTAGCTCTTTGAAAATGTTCTCCCAATCTTTCCATTTTTTGTTTTTCTTCTGTTAGTACGTTTCCATTCTTGTCTTTTATATTTGGCATCGTGTGCTTTTTCTTTTGTGTAAGTTGTTTTAATGCGCAGTAGAAGAGTTTTTGGTTTCCCTGTAATTTTTTGGTCGCCCCTCAATTCGTCCCCGAACAGGTACTAGAATGACACCACTAACTGGTCCCCGAGCAGGGGATTACAATTTCTGGGAAAACTTGAGTTATTCACCTACTGTAAGAGCCACGCTGTGTCCCACCTGATATCCGCCCGCGACCCACTAGTGGGTGGCGACCCACCGGTTGGGAAACGCTGGTATAAATGAATACAAATCGTTTTCTATTTCCCTGTGCTATATAATCGGTTCTATTATACATGTTCATATTAAAAATTTTCAATAGTATGTTGTTCATATAAATAAAATTACATAGTGTGCTAAATAATAAAAGTAATACTGCAAACTTCATTTTTACAAACCATAATGTATTATTGAGACCAAGACCTGCGGTATATTATTTCAGTAATAAAAAATTGTTGGGAATTTTCCCAATGCCTCTAATTTAATTTCTTCGACAGCGTATTCCACTCTCGCCATAAAAAAATCGTAATTGGATTTTTATGTCTTATTGGAGAGGTAGCAACATCGATTGTAAGGGTGGCTTTAACTGATGTAATTGGATAACCTCGGGGTATGCATCGGCCCGGAAAAATGCATCAAGCGGCGAAAAGCATACTCAGCCGTCTGTGAACATCAAAACTTCCAAATGATGTATACTGGTGCAAAACAAATGGAAATTAACGGGTTAATGCAGATGGTCACGAATTATACCGTTTAGAATTGGATCATCATTTAGAGTTTGACTCAAAAAATATACAGGGTATCCTATATATGTAAAGATAAAATTGGGTTTGTGAACAACCTTTTTTTTTTGTATAATTTTCTCTTGTTTCATGTGCTTTTTTTACAGTACGCTCCAAAAAAACATTGTATGTATTTTTTATTTACGTGAAGTCACATCTTGACTGTTTGATAATTACGTATTTTTTATGGGAAATAAGCCACAATTTTACTAAAAAATACGTAATTATAAAAATGCCACAAGGAAATAGCTTCAGAACAACATTGACTGTTTGAATTGACTAGAACGAATGATTATTAATGTACGCTTTTCTCAGTGGCAGTATTTTCTGGGTCAGTTTATGATTTGTAATAGTTAACTAAATTAGCAGCCCTCACATGTTTAAACATTATAACAAATTGCGTTAATGTGATATACGGGGTGATAAAAGATTGTTTATTATCGGTTATGAAACTTGAATGTTTGAGATTAAACATTCCCCATGAAAGTTCCTGGCGGTTATATTAAATTGTTCTAGCATACGTTGTAAATCATCTTCACTTTGAGATATTATGATAGGGGAGCCCAAGCGGGGATTTTTGCAGTTATTTGAGCACGTTTTTATAACCCATTTAATGGGTTATAATACGGGGGAACTCGCTAAGGGGGATCCGAAAAAAAATTTATCCTTAGAAAAACTCGAAATCGTCAGATTAAAATATGGTAAGTTAAGTACATGCAAAACAGTGTTTTGCACTGTTTTGCATGTTTAAACACACAAGCACAAACATGTTTAAAAAATCTGACGATTTGAGCGGGGCGTAAGGAAATGGGTGGGTCACAAAGTTTCACAAAAAGCGAATATTTCGCGAAATGAATGTCAGATCGAAAAACTACAAAATACGTGTTAAATATTTTTCAAATATCTATCGAATGATATCAAACACGACCCCCCACGGAGAGGAATGGGGGGTGAATTTAAATTTTAAATACGAACCCCGCGATATTTCGCGAAATGAACAACAGATCGAAAAACTGAAAATATACAAATTTTTGGACTTATTAATGTAGAAAAAAGAATGTGTGTACTTTGTACGAACGTTATAAGTTATAATTCTATCAAAATTCTGTAGAAAATCTGACGCTTTTTAGATTACCTACGATTTCTCAAGAGAAAAACAATATCTGAGACGCTACAGTTTGTCAAAAAATGATGGATTAACATTGTTTATCGAGAATTTATCATTTTTATTGATCTTAAAATTTGACAAAAATACAAAGGTTATATCAGATAGCCCATGAAACAATTATGTTTTAAATTTTTGTTAAAAAACGACGTTTTTTAGAGTTTTTACGATTCTTCACGAGAAAAGCAATTGCGGGAACGACACTTCAGTTCATGGCGCTGAATTTTTGGTGTTATTTTAAGTATTAAAATTAGTTTAATATTTAAACAAAAATACAGTGAGTATGTTTAAAATATATTTGTTTCGTTGAAATCATAAAAATAGAAATATAACTTCTTACGTGCGTACAAAGTACACACATTATTTTTTTTAATATTTGATTATTTATGGTGATTATTTATAATTAATATTACGGTGTAAGCTCTAAATTTGTAAACACAAACATTACATAGAAACCAAAATGAGTCAAATGAAACGATTCTTTACATTATTAAGATGTGTTTACGAAAACTTCTTAATCTATTTTATTTTTATTAGTATGTATTTAGGCGTGTTTAATAAATAAATCCGCTGTTCGTGACAGCGATACCTCATATCGTTTAGTTAAACTTTAATTTGTTTCTTCAAATAATTTATCAGGGACATTGCGTTTAATTGACGAAAATAAAATATTAAAACATAGTTGCCACATTACAAAACCCGTTTCATACACAACAGTGCATTTTCATTAACTAGATATCCTATTCAATGATATTACAGCTTTACTGATTCCGTGTCAACAAAACTAACAAAGTCACTTTATAATACAATTAAAATTTCCCCATGGAAGTTCCTGATTGACACGGAAAACACACATCAAGCTCGTCGGTTGAGAATGAGCTACTACCTTTGCGCTAAGTTCGGCTCTATTTGATGTCCATCACACATGTTTAATGACTTTCGGCGTTTAGTCATCATTGATTATTGAATTATGCTTTTTAGTATAGAGGATGTTAGCCTAAAATGTATGTAGGATACAAAGGGATTACTATACTTTGGAATTTGTATTAAATGTTTATTGTTTATATTTTTTAAAACCTTCTTCTTAAGGTTCCATCTTCTATCGAAGGTGGGATATCAACATCTCTCCTGTAGTTTCCCCATTACTGAGGATCGTGATTTCTTCCAATATTCCTAACAATGTTTCTCCATTGGTCTCTATCTTCAGCTGCTCTAAGGGCTTCGCAGAACGAATTTCCAGCTGAATGCTTTATTTGGTGTCAGACCTTCTAGTTGGTGATCGTCCTCTTGATCTTCTCCCCGGAACATTTCCAGAAACAATTAGTCTCTCCAAACTGTCGTCACCTCTGCGAACCACGTGACCAAAGAATTGCAGAATTCGTTGCAGACATATTGTGGACAGCCTTTTTTTAATATTGAGTTGGTTTAGAATGGAAACGTTTGTCCTATGAGCTGTCCAAGGTATCCGCAGCATTCTTCTCCAGCATCACATCTCAAAGGCATCAATTTTTTTGCGCTCGCATGCGCGAAGAGTCCAAGTCTCTGCTCCGTATAGAAATATTGAGAATACGAGGGCATTCACCAGTCTTATCTTGATATTTTGAGAGATAGGATATCAACATGGCAATTCTTATTTTGCTTAAAGCTACTCGAAATAGTTGGTTAAAGTCCAGACTAAACCGTTGACCTTAGATCTCGTAACCAGGAGGTTCGTCTTCTTCCTACATCTCTTTTACCTTTTATTTTGCCCTCTATGTATAATTAAACGCAGCAGACTAAAACGAGGACCTCTTACTATATGACCGAAATATAGTCAAAGAGCTGGGAGCGGATTTTGTGCGTGATAGGTAATATGAAAAAACTATACGGGAATATGTTGAATTAGTTGTGTAGAAGACTTTCCCCAACGCAACGGTCGGAAACCCGATTGGGGGACGAGGGTAGTTATAAGAGGTCAAAGTCGCGGTTTTTATTATTTTTTTTGTGACGCTCATGATCGAGATAGTGCTCCAAAATTTGGGAATAAGTAGGTCATGACGTAACTAAGTAAAATCTCTAGGTGCGGAATGCTGCGTGACCGACAAGGGGGTGGGGGTAGGGGTGAATATAAAAATTATAAGGGGTTTTTTGCGACGTTCCTGATTGAGATAGTGCACCAAAATTTGGGAATAAGTAGACCATGACATAACTAAGTAAAATCCCCAGAGCCGGAAACCAGAGTGGGGACGAGGGTAGTTATACGGGGTCAAAGTTGCGGTTTTTATTATTTTTTTTGTGACACTCATGATGGAGATTTGGGAGTAAGTAGGTCATGACGTAAATAACTAAAATCTCCTGGGGTGGAACGCTGCATGGGCGTCAAAGGGGTGGGGCAGGGGTGAATATAAAAAATATAAGGGTTTTGTGCGACGTTCGTGATTGAGATAGTGCATCAAAATTTGGGAATAAGTAGACTATGACATAACTAAGGAAAATCCCCAGAGCCGGAAACCAGAGTGGGGGACTAGGGTAGTTGTAAGGGGTCAAAATCGCGGTTTTTATTATTTTATTTGTGACGCTCATGATGGAGATAGTGCACCAAAATTTGGGAGTAAGTAGGTCATGGCGTTACTAAGTAAAATCTCCAGGGGTGGAACGCTGCTTTTGGTACAAAAGGTTGGTTGGCAGGGGTGAGTATAAAAATATAAGGGGTTGTTTGCCGTTCGTGATAGATATAGTGCACCAAAATTTGGGAATAAGTAGATCATGACATTTTATTTATTTATTTAATCAGTTAAGCCCATTCGTACCTTTCGTTGTTGGGCTGTTTACAACTAGTTCAATATCTACATTTCAATACATTTTAATAATTAGACAATACTTTTATTTTAACAATACAAATTTTGATGAATATAAATTACTTATTTGACCCATCTTTTTGTCCATATGTTTTAATCTTGTGGTGCTTCTTTGATACCTCTTTTCCATGCTGTTCTATTTTGACCTAATTGTTTTGCCATGCTCCATCGCATAATCGTTTTGCCATACTCTCTTCTCTGCTTCTTGTGTAACTGGTTCTTCCCATCTCATTCTTGGGCGACCTACTTTATTTTTCCTTGTACTCTGACTTCATATACTTTTTTCTTTATTCTTGTGTCGTTTGGTCTGTGGATGTGGCCCAACCATCCTAACTGTCGTTCCCCTATAATTGTCTCTATGGGTTTTATCTTTAGAGCTTGAGTTATTGTGTGGTTTCTTATTTTGTCTCTTCGTGTGACCCCTTCTATTTTTCTCAAGAATCTCATCTCTGTAGCTTTGATATTTCTTTTGTTGTTCTTTGTTAGCGTCCACGACTCACTCCCATACACGATTGATGGTCGAACCACTTTGTGATACACTTGTGTTTTGACTTCTTAGGGTACCTCTTTCTTTCCAAAGAACGTATTTCTTAATGTATTATAAATTGTCCCTGCTTTTCTTATTTTATTGTTTATTTCTTTGTCTATTTTAACATCTTCCTCAATAATTGTACCTAAGTAGTTGTAGCTGTTTACTTGTTCCAACACTTGTCCTTCTACCTTAATTTTTATCACTTTTTTTGTAGTTGCCATAACCATTGTTTTACTTTTATCGGTGTTTATTTCCATGTTCATTTTTCTTAGTTCTTTATATAAGTGTTTATTATTTGTTGCAGTTTCTCTTCCGTGTCAGCTAACAATACCATATCATCTGCAAATAGTAATTCTTGTATTTGTACATTGTTAATTTTCCATTTTCCCCCCAATATCATGTCTTTAGATTTCTCCTTTCATTGCTTTATTGCGTCATCTAGTACCATTGAGAAAAGTAATGGACTTAGTACGCAGCCTTGTTTTAGTCCTATCTTTGCCTGGAATTCATCAGATTCTTGATTGTGAGTCCTTATTTTTATTTTATTATTTTTATATACGGCTTTAATTATTTCTATCATATCCTTTTCTATCCCATTTTTCTTTAAACATTTCCATATATCTTCCCTTCTTATTCTATAAAAAGCTTTTTTCAGATCAATAAAGCATATGTGTATCTCTTTGCCTTTCATCAATAGTTTTTCTCCTATTTGTCTCAATATGAATATCAGATCTTGGGTACTCCTTCCTTTTCTGAAGCCATGCTGGGATTCTTCTAGTTTTATTTCTAGTTCTCCCCTTAGCCTTTTTTTTCAATTGTTCTATTGAATATTTTGACAGGAACGCTTGTCACTGTAATACCCCTATAATTTTCGCAATTTTTTGCGTCTCCTTTCTTAAACAGTGGTACTCTTATATCTGCTTTCCAATCAGATGGTATTTGCTTTGCTGTGATTATTTCATTTAGTAGTTCTCGGAATTTTTCTTATGAATTTTCACTCATTCGTGACGTTCGTGATTGAGATAGTGCACCAAAATTTGGGAATAAGTAGACCATGACATAACTGAGTAAAATCCCCAGAGCCGGAAACCAGAGTGGGGGACGAGGGTACTTATACGGGGTGAAATTTGCGGTTTTTATTATTTTTTTTGTGACACTTATGATGGAGATTTGGGAGTAAGTAGGTCATGACGTAAATAACTAAAATCTCCTGGGGTGGAACGCTGCCTGGGCGACAAAGGGGTGAGGCAGGGGTGAATATAAAAAATATAAGGTTTTTTTGCGACGTTCGTGATTGAGATAGTGCACCAAAATTTGGGAATAAGTAGACTATGACATAACTAAGTAAAATCCTCAGAGCCGGAAACCAGAGTGGGGGACGAGGGCAGTTATAAGGGGTCAAAATCGCGGTTTTTATTATTTTATTTGTCACGCTCATGATGGAGCTGGTGCACCAAAATTTAGGCGTAAGTAGGTCATGGAGTTACTAAGTAAAATCTCCAGGGGTGGAACGCTGCTTTTGGTGCAAAAGGTTGGTTGGCAGGCGTGAGTATAAAAATATAAGGGGTTTTTTGCCGTTCGTGATGGATATAGTGCACCAAAATTTGGGAATAAGTAGATCATGACATTATTAACTAAAATCTCCAGGGGCGGAACGCTGCGAGGGGGAAAAATGTTGTGCTGCGTCACAAAAAAATTATACAAACTGAGAAATTGACCCCTTATAAGTACCCTCATCCCCAGCTCTGATTTCCGCCCCTGGAGATTTTACTTAGTTACGTCATGAACTACTTAGTCCCAAATTTTAGTTCACTATCTCGATCACGAACGTCACAAAAAATTCCTTATAATTTTTATATTCACCCCTGCGCCCACCCTCTTGTCGGTCACGCAGCGTTCTGTTCCTGGAGATTTTATTTACTTACGTCATGACCTGCTTATTACCAAATTTTGGTGAACTATCTCGATCATGAGCGTCATAAAAAAAATTATAAAAACCGTGACTTTGACCCCTTATAATTACCCTCGTCCCCCACTCTGGGGATTTTCCTTAGATATGTCATGGTCTACTTATTCCCAAATTTTGGTGCACTATCTCGATCATGAGCGCCACAAAAAAATAATAAAAACCGCGAATTGGATCCCTTATAACTACCCTCGTCCCCCACTCTGGTTTCCGGCTCTGGGCATTTTCCTTAGTTATGTCATGATCTACTTATTACCAAATTTTGGTGCACTATCTCAATCACGAACGTCGCAAAAAAACCCTTATATTTTTTATATTCACCCCTACCCCCCACCCTTTTGTCGGCCACGCAGCATTCCGCCCCTAGAGATTTTACTTAGTTACATCATTACCTACTTATTCCCAAATTTTGGTGCACTATCTCGATAATGAGCGTCACAAAAAAAATACTAATAACAGCGACTTTGACTTCCTGAAATCCGCTTCTATCTCTCCGACTAATATTCAAGAGTCCGCCTCTTAATTGTCTATATAATTTCTTCTCTTTTATCAACCCTATCAAGGACTTCAATACTGCTAATTTTAATTTTGTCTACCCATGATATTCGTAGCATTCTTGGATCACACTTCAAAAGCTTCCAATTTCTTAACTCTAATTTTTTCAATGTCCAGGCCTCAGATCCGTTAGAGCAAAGTTGTAAAAACTTAGCAGCGCAACAACCTTATCCTCGGATCTATTCTTAGGTCTCTACTACATAAGACATCTTTCATTTTGACAATTTTGCCCATGCTATATCTAAACGGAAATATCATCGAATATTTTTTTAAATAATATCTGAGCTAAATTGTGTGTACTCTAATATATCCGTTCTCTCCTCCTTTTCCGATCTGCATTGGTGGCAATATATTATGTTAGTGTTTTGTTACTACCCATTCTTTGACGTATATACTGGTCGTTTTTTTATTTAGATACAGGTTATTTAGAGTTAATAAAGCTATTTAAATAAGGGCCGGAGCTATTGTACAACTTCATCTTAGCTCCTCCTCCTATCGAAGGTTCGTTATCTATATAGCACTCCGTAACTTATTTTAGTCCAGAAAGCCACTGCGCATCCGCTAGGAAAAATATTCTAATTCGGATTTTTTGCATAATCTTACTCAAAAAGGACTCCTTTTAACAAATTTGCATGTTGCCAGGACCAAAACGTGGTCAAAAATTTTTTAAACGTTTTTTTTTGTTTTCCTAAAATTATTTTTTTTGCATGGAAAAAAGTTTATTTAGGTTTTTTAGATCATTCCAAACAGAAAAGGTCTTTAGTGACTTTTCTCTAAAAATGATGGTTTTTGACATATACGCGATTACAAATTGAAAAATTGCGAAATCGGCCATTTTTAACTCTCCAAAACTATGTGAAAAACTGAAAATTTGAATGTTGCCAAGGTAGGTAGATATTCTTTAAACATCGATTGATGAAATCCCGAAGAGTTTTTTGCAATATAATATTCAAAACTCCTTTGTTTTTTAATTGCTAATCAAACGTGCGCGACACTATTTTCCACCGACAGTATGGTGCAAATGAAAGGAATAAATTCGATATTTCGTAAGCCGGCGACTTTAAGGAAAAATCCCGAAACAGGTCGATTTTTATTTTTAAGTTATGATATTGTGGCATATATGGTATACTAGTGACGTCATCCGTCTGGACGTGATGATGTAATCGATGATTTTTTTAAATAAGAATAGGGGTCGTGTGGTAGCTCATTTACAAGGTTCTTCAATTCTCTATTCAGTAATGTAAACATTTACATAATTATTTATACAGGGTGTCCTTCTACTTCTTTTCTTTGTCAAATAATTTAATTTAATAAAAATTTTTGGACACCCTGTATAAATAATTATGTAAATGTTTTTATTACTGAATAGAGAATTGAAGAACCTTTCAAATGAGCTAGCACACGACCCCTATTCTCATTTAAAAAAATCATCGATTACGTCATCACGTCCAGATGGATGACGTCACTACTATACCATATATGCCACAATATCATAACTTAAAAATAAAAATTGACCTGTTTCGGGATTTTTTCTTAAAGTCGCCAGTTTACGAAATAACGAATTTATTCCTTTCATTTGCACCATACTGTTGGTGGAAAATAGTGTCGCGCACGCTTGATTAGCAATTAAATAACAAAGGAGTTTTGAATACTTTATTGCAAAAGACTCTTCGGGATTTCATCAACCAATGTTTAAAGAATATCTACCTACCTTGTCAACATTCAAATTTTCAGTTTTTCACATAGTTTTTGAGGGTTAAAAATGGCCGATTTCGCAATTTTTCAATTTTTAATCGCTTATAGCAACATGCAAATTTGTTAAAAGGAGTCCTTTTTGAGTAAGATTATGCAAAAAATCCGAATTAGAATATTTTTCCTAGCGGATGCGCAGTGGCTTTCTGGACTATTTGTAGCTGCTCTAAAAAGATCTACGATGCTGCAGTTACACCAGTCTCTAAGGTTTGAGATGTCTCCTTACATTATAAAGCATTTCATTATTTCATACTTCTCAACTCTAGGAATTTAGCCCAGTTATTCCAGTTTTTTACTTTAATAAGCTTAGTTTATACATTCTACTATACAATTTGGATACATATTTAGGGCCGCTGAATAAAAACTGTTATATGTATGTTCTTAAAAGTATACTTACAAGTTAATTTGGGATATGTTTATCTATTCCTCACCTGAAACAAAAAAATAATTCTTTATAGAAAATTATGCAAAAGAAGTAATTGGACTTCGTAAGTCCTAAATTTTCACCCAAAGTGATCGAAAGTAGAACCAGAGGTCCATATTTTACTTTATTCAATCGACGCAAAGTTAGACGAAGTGTTCAAATTTTGAACACTTCGTCTAACGTCGCGTCGATTGAATATGGCTCTTGAGAATGGCTCTCGGCCATATCTCAGGAACCGTTTATAGTACAGCTTTAAGAAAAAAATATTTATGACAAAAGTTGCCTCGGGAAGAGCCTAGAAATAATTGTCATGATTGTAGGTCCACCGCTAGAGGGCGTAATTGAATATCAAAAATTAAAAAATCAAAATTTTACAAAATTTGCCTAATGAAAGGGCACTGGAAATCCGATTATCGCATTCTTCATAATATTCTGTGCATATTGATTTCACAAGTTTAAGTCTACCTTTGCAAACAAGAGGTGGGAGTGAGTGGGAACCTTCTTATCAAAAAATGGCTGTAAGTCCGGTTCTGTTAAATAGATTTTTGCTTACTTCGTCTTGTTAAAAACAGCTCTTTTGCGTCAATGTAAGAGTCTTATTTTTTAAATAGCCTAATAAGTAATATGGCAGCTAGTAGGCGTTATTTAATTTTTATCGGCAGTCTAGTTTTCTTTGGAGAATATTAAATACAAGTATGCATTTTTAATCCTGTATTACAAAATTAGGCCAAAAGAGCAACATAATACCAAAAACCGCATGTCGATACCTTTTTCCTATCTCGAGATATCTTAAGAAACGTGTAAATTTTAAACAACTGTTAATGTCACCGGTAAGCGAAGTTAAGGAAAACTAGTATGCTATGGAAAAAACAAAGAAACATTTTCCAGATGTAAACGTATATTTAATTAAAACAACAATAAGACAAACAACACTATAAAATATAACAAAGAAATAAAAGCAGCTACTTAGTGACGACGTATATGCTAAAATTGTTGCCCATCATTTTCGATGCAAGCATTTACCCTTTCAAGAGTAGATTGAACAGCAGTCTTAATTTCTGCTTTCGCAATGCTTTGAATGGCGTTTTGTATTCTCTAGACTCTAGATCATGTTTTCTCGAGTAGTGGGCCTAGCGGCAAAAACAAGGTCTTTAATCCGTCTCCACAAATAAAAGTATAAAACAGTTAAATCTGTTGCTATTCAATCTACTCTTGAAAGAGTAAATGCATCGTAAATGGTCGGCAATAATTTAAACATTTAGGCAGTCACTAAGACTAAGTAAGTAGTTGCATTTATTTCTTTGTTATATTTTATAGTGTTGTTTGTCTTATTTTTGTTGTAATTAATTATATACGTTTACATCTGGAAATTTTTTATTTATTTTTTTCCATAGCACACTACTTTTCCTTAACCTCGTTTACCGGTGACAGTAACAGTTATGTTTAAAATTTACACATTTCTTAAGATATCTCGAGATAGAAAAAAGGTATCGACATGGGGTCTTCGGTATTATGTTGCTAATTTGGTCTTATTTTGTAATACAGGATTAAAAATGCATACTTGTTTTTAATATTTTCCACAGAAAACTAGATTTCTAAAAATAATTAAATAACGCCTCCTAGCTTGCATATTACTTATCAGGGCTATTTCGAAAATTAGACACTTACATTGACGAAAAAGAGCTCTTTTCAACAAGACCAAGTATGCAAAACTCGATTTAGCGGAACCGAACTTACAGCCATTTTTTCATAAGAACGTTTCCACTCACCACCAGCTCTTATTTGCAAAGGTAGACTTAAACTTGTGAAATCAAATATGCGCAGAATTTTATGAAGAATGCGATGATTGGATTTCCAGTGCCTTTCAGTAGGTAAATTTTGTAAAATTTTGATTTTTTTATTTTTGATATTCAATTACGCCCTCTAGCGGTGGACCTACAATTATGAAAATAATTTCCAGGCTTTTCCCGAAGCACTTCTGGTTATAAATATTTATTTCTCAAAGCTGTACTATAAACGGTTCCTGAGATATGGCCGAGAGCCATTTTTATTGGGACCCCGGTACATAGAAATTATAATTTGCATCGAGAAGTTAGCGCGTGAACCTTTACGCTGTGAGCTGATCTTGCGCCTGAGAGTGCGCTATTAAAATATCGATATCTTCGCCAAAAATAAACTTACGAACATATTCGTAAGCTCAAAATGAAGAGGAAACAGTAGCGATCAACAGGTAGCGAAAACGCGTTCCAAGATTTCGGCTGTAATTTTGAAGATTTTTTCAAGATATTTGGCACATGTATTCGTAATATAATAGAGAATGGCGGTACAGAGCCCAATTTGAAAAATATATTAATATGTGGATATTACTCTGTAATTAAATACAATATTAAAAAAACGAGCCTGTACCGCCATTAAGAAAAGCAAAAAAATACACTTTCTTCAAATAAACTTTTTTATTCGATGCCTAGATTTTGTGTCATTTTGGAACTATTAATTTTTTTATTTCATTAGTAGTTCCAAAATGACACAAAATGTAGGCATCGGATAAAAGAGTTTATTTGAAAAAGTGTATTTTTTTGTTCTGCTTAATGGCGGTACAGGCTCGTTTTTTTAATATTGTATTTAATTACAGAGTAATTTCCACATATTAAATTTTTCAAATTCGGCTCGGTACCGCCATTCTTTATTATATTACAAATACGTGTGCCAAATATTTCGAAAAAATATTCAAAATTGCAGCCACAATCTTGGAACGCGTTTTGGCTACCTGTTGATCGCTACTGTATCACGTAAATATTTATAGCTCAAATTTGCTTGAAACCCTTATAAACAAATTAATCTACAATTTTTTAAAGAAAATTATATCTTCAAACGGGATATTATGAAAACAAATAAAGATAAAATAATTTAACAAACGTTGTTTGGAAGACTAATAATTAATCTTTAAAATAAGATGTTCTAAGACTCATTTTCATGCGTAGAAGCCGAGTTACGATCGTTAAAGCTTCGAAAAATACTTATTTTGCAATTTGCATTGTGCACTAATATTACAATATCTTGAGTTCTAATTGTTGGATTTAAGTTTAGTAAAAGTTTTTTCTTCGTTTTTTATTAAGGAAAAAAATTTATTTGAAACATTTTTTTATCTCTTCTACTTTATGAGCCAAAGGCTTATAAACAATTAAATTGTTTATAACAATTTTTTGACCACTCTGGAAATGGAAATCTGGATTGACCATGGAAATCCTCCCTCGAAATTCGTAATCAGCAGCCAAAAATTCATAAGAAACCGTTGAGTTTCTCCATCAGAATTGAAAAGGACACGGTGAGTTCTATTTGGCGCCTAGACTATAATGGACGAAAAGACTTCAACTGGGAAACTGATACATTAAACTTTACTGGATGTTGGAAACAAACTCTAACCTATCGATCGATAACAAGCTATTTCGATATACAAAACAATAATAAAACCATTTGGACATATGGTTCGTAGCTCTGGGGATCAGCTGGCAGATCTAATATTATGAATATACAAATATTTCAATCCAAAACTCTGAGAGCAATCGCTAATATCCCTTGGTATGTCCATATTGACGCAATACAAATAGAGATATTCAGGTACTAACCGTATCTGAAGAGTTCGAAAATCTTACAATATCAAACAATATCAAAATAGGTTGCGAGTGCACCCTAACACTCTGGCACACAATCTTCTCAACAACCAACAAGCAAAGAGATTGAAGCGGTATGCTGCCTTGTAGCTATCTAACCGATCCTGACAGAGCCTACAGCAATGGAAGTGGAAGCTACGCCTTCAACAGCGCCCAGTCATTGGGTTCTGTGCCGTTTTTAGTTCTCGTGCTCGCGTATCAGTGTATGTGCGCATCTCACCGATAAATAAGCCAATGTGTGTCATGATGCTTTGGTCACTGGACCTTATGTTTCTCTTTCATTGTAAAGACAAACAAGTTTACTTATTGCTACATCAGACTGTAAACAGATTGTAAAGTATCTTCTCTCTCTCTCTCTCTCTCTCTCTCTCTCTCTCTCTCTCTCTCTCTCTCTCTCTCTCTCTCTATCTCTCTATCTCTCTCTATCTCTCTTGTCATTTCCCTATTACTGAGGATCGTGATTTCTTCTATATATTCCTAACAATGTTTCTCTATTGGTCTTTATCTTCAGCTGCTCTAAGAGCTTCGCAGAATGAGTTTCCAGCTGAATCCTTTATTGCCTCGGACCATCTAGTTGGTGATCGTCCTCTTGATCTTCTCCCAGGAACGTTTCAAGAAACAATTAATCTCTCCAAACTCTCGTCACCTCTGCAAACCACGTGACCAAAGAATTGCAGTATTCGTTGCAGACATATTGTGGACAGCCTTTTTTTAATCTTGAGTTGGTTTAGAATGGAACCGTTTGTCCTATGAGCTGTCCGGGGTATGCGCATCATTCTTTTCCAGCACCACATCTCAAAGGCATCAATTTTTTGGCGCTCGTATGCGCGAAGAGTCCAAGTCTCTGCTCCGTATAGAAATATTGAGAATATAAAGGCATTCACAAGTAAAGTATCTTGGATATTAATAAATCAGATGGTTAAGAATTCGTTAGTGGTCATACCATTTACTTATTTTAACTTGTTTTACAGATTGTTAATAAACTGGGAGATTAAATTTAAAAAAAATGTTAGAAACTAAACAAAATCGAGATACATATATAAAGTTTTGTCTCTATTATTTTACTACTTTGATCCTATTAAAATTTAAATGAACAATCTTCCTGACTGATATCAAAACGTTGTTGCCGCATTCAGTAAATACGATAATGTACTAATGTAAATCAGGGTCCATCGACTTTGAAACTTCTCTCTGCGCCAATTCAATTTCTCGATCCCCATTCCTCCGTCATCGGTTCGTGGGTATTTGATCCCTAAATGGTTCATCCATCTGGGACCTTCGTTTGACGGCAATGTTCACTGTTTGGCCTCTCTTGATAAATGTATATAGATAATTTAAAACAGCGTAGTTAGGTAAATTTCCTTTCAGATGAATAAACAGAATAAATTAGTATTGACATGTTAATAGAGTTACTTGAAAAAGTTTTTCTCAAATCGAGGAAGCTTTGATAATTTTGTAGGGGAAAAGTTGCAGATTCCAAACATGCGGAAGACTAAAGCTTTCAAGATTTAATACAGCAACTGAATTAGAGACAACCAGTATCATGTAAATACACTGTCGAGTAAAGAATTCGGGTCACTCGATGAATTATAGTTGGATGTCTCGAATTTCCTAAACCTGTTGTCCGATTTGAGTGATTTTAGTATGTTATAGCCTTATTATTTAAAAATATCAATGTAATAATATTGTTGCTAGACAGGTAAATGTCATTTTATACCGGGTGGAACAATAATACTGTGTTTTCTCCTTAATAGGGCAATCAATGAGGATATTTAACTCCGAATTCCATCCTACTACATCGATTTACTTGATATTTTTACAGTAAGTAGGGAATAGCTCAAGAAACAAAGTCTACCTTATGCCGATGTGCGCTTTTGTCTTGGAAGTGGGAGTGGTTCCCACCCCTTCTCGTGGGTGAAAAATGTTTTGGTTAAAATAGCCACGGAAGAGGCTAGAGAACCTAATTTTAAGCAAAAACTGTTCTATAAATTTTGAAAACTCAATACTTTTTGAGTTATTCGTGGTTGAAAATTGGTCATTTTCATTGAAAAATGACACCTTTTCGGACGGATTTTTGCGAATACCTTAAAAACTATGCATATAATAAAAAAGCTATATAAAATATTTCTGTAGGTTATAAAAAACAAAGAGATTCGTTCCTTCATAAATCTTCTAGTTAAAAAACAAAGAGGGATATAGTAGGTAAGAAGAGTTTGTTTTTTGCTGCATGCTCAAATCGATGTATTAAAATTGAAATAACAGAGAAACTGTCGATTTTAGGCGTAAAATGATACTAATAAATAACTTTTGTTGTGCTTGAAGAGACCTTTAAAATGAGCAATACTATATGTTGATTACATTCAAACTGAGCAAGATATTCTGCAAAAAAGTTGATGATTATGATGACTAATGTATTTTAAGAAGAAATGAGAAGTATATTTAACCCCTCATCCATCAAAATTTAAATACATCGTTTTCCTTCTACAATACTTTTTATTATAGTGTTATTTCTATGCTCAAAAAGTTGTACTGGACTAAAATGAATAGCTTTTGAAAAAAATAAGATCAAGTTATAGAGCGCATTTTTAAATTTTCTTAAAAACCTTCGTTTTCCTCCATGTAACTCAAAAATGATAAGAGATACGAAAAAATGATACCAAACAAAAATGAAGGGAATTTTCAGATAAAAATTTCATTTTTATTTTTCATTACTGTATCTCTTATCATTTTCAAGTTACATGGAGAAAAAAGATTTTTAAGAAAATTTAAAAATGCGCTCTATAATTTGATCTTTATTTTCAAAAACCATTCATTTTAAACCCGTCCAACTTTTTAAACATAGAAATAACACTATAATAAAAGGTATTGTGGAAGCAAAACGATGCATTTACATTTTGGTGGATGGGGGTTAAAATTACTTCTCATTTTTTCTTAAAATACATTAGTTATCAATATTGCTTGTAGCATATCTCGCTTAGTTTTAATGGAATGGACCTTTAACCTTCGGATGACTAAGCGGGGGAAATTTATACCCCAGCGTATGTTTTTCTTTAACAAATTCAAAAGTATTTTTAAATTTTAACTCATTACTTTTTTATTTGACTTTAATATCATTCTAGATATCCTCATATTTTGAAGTAAAAAAAAATTCCCTATATTTTACGAATAAAAAATATATTCTGAAGATGATGTTTAGTAAAATACCGTCTATTATGTGTAATTCCAAGTAGTTTTACGCTAATGACGTCGACTTTGCAAAGTAACAAGACACTTACTCAACATACACACTACACATGACACTAATACTCATGTTGTGACTGGCTGAAGGACAAAGTCCATGCCATCAAAAAAAAACTTCATGTTTTTGTTAATTGTCATTGTTGACCTGGGGTCATTCCCCCCTCCCCCTTGGTCATCCGTGTAACAAAAAAAGGTTGGTCATCGGAAGGTTAATATAGCTCATTTTAAAGGTCTTGACAAGCAATACAAAAAGTGTTAGTAGCATTATACATCTACAATCGACCGTTTCTCTGTTATTTCATGTTGAATACACCAATTTGAGAAGGTACCAAAAAACAAACTAATTTCATCTACCACATCTCTTTTTGTATTATAACTAGAAGATTTATGAAGGCCAGCGTTTCTTTGTTTTTTATAACCTACAAAAATGTTTAACCTTTAACTACACGCGCTGGCGTACTTTGTACGCCAGATATAAGAATTCTACTGGAAATATATTTAAAAATTTAATTTTTGACCTTGCTTATTTTTCTAACCTAACACTGGAATGTGCTTTATAATTTGGTTTTAGTTTCGTTATAATCGGCGTTCTGGAAAGATCGTAATTTACATTTTATTATTTGTTGTTTCCGGTGGTGGACAATATACCCCAGGATTATATTACTATAAGTCGTAACATAAGTACATATTTTAATTGTTTTTTAGTCATTATGGCAAAAAATATATTTTTCTTTATAAACAATACTTTTTCTCCTGTAAAAAATCACATTTAAAAGAATTTTTTATTAGTAATTTTATTTATCATGGAATCCAGTTATTCCATGATTCCAGTTATAAATCCCAATTGGCTTACTGAAAAGGAACTCCAAGTATTCACTGATGCCGAATAAGGTTTATAACAAACAACTATGTGTATTTTTTCAAAAAAAATTAAACAAATCCGCTGTTTTTAAGTGTATTTTCTTGTGGCGTACAAAGTACGCTACGCGTGTAGTTATGTTATAACTTGATGCGCGGGTAGTTAAAGGTTAATATAGTTTTTTTAGTTAGATGCATAGTTTTAAAGGTACTCGCAAAAAACCGTTCGAAAAGGTATTATGTTTCAATGAAAATGGACAATTTTCAACCACGAATATCTCAAAAAGTATTGAGTTTCAAAAAAAATTATAGAACAGTTTTTGCTTAGCATTAGGTTCTCTACTGAATTCCGTGGTAATTTTAACTATTTAAACAATTTTCCCCTACTGAGAAGGGGTGGGAACCACCCCCAAGATAAAAGCACACATCGGCATAAGGTAGACTTTGAATTAGGAGATAAGTAGAAGCTAGGCCCAAAATTTCATTAAAATTCATGCAGTAAGATAGAATTCGGAGGTAATATCCTATTCTTGCTCCCATTGACTGGCGTATAAAGTTCGGAACACTCTGTGGAATATTATGGTATAGATAAAATTAATATTGAAATTTAAACTTAATTGTAAGCTTAGGCTTTATTAAAATTTTATTTTTGAAGTTATACTTCTTGACCGGCGATAGAGGGTAAATTTTTATATGGGAAAACCTAGCGACCGGGCGCATGCGCATTATAACTGTTCTGATTGGATGTTCAAATGACATGTCAAAAATTATTCAATATGGCGGCTGTAGCACAGCTGTAGTTAGATTATTTATGGTTGTTGCGTTTTAAAATTTGTGTGAAAAGAAACAACAAACAAAAGTTAGTTAATAGTTATACTGCCTTTTAAATAGTTTTCATATACCTATATTTTTGGACTTTTGAACTATTTTGGACAAGGAAAACTCATTCTAATTTGGTAAGTAGTTTTTATTATAATCATATTGTAATTATACATTTGGATTAGGTTGAAATACATACATTTATTTTCTCAAGAATGCGGATTTTAGAGAGAAATCCCAAATTAGGTTCGATTTTTATTTTTAAATTATGATTTTTTGGCGTAGATTTATTTATCTAGTAGGTATGTAATGCTTTGATTTACATACTTAATTTGATTACCAATAAAAGTTCTACCAATCTTCATCTAATATATTGTTTTCTTACTGTTTTGTTATATTTTTATATTTTCTTACACAAAATTTAAACTATAGTCTGTTCGCTAAACTCAGACGCAACTTTCTAGATATTTTAGTCGGTAATTTTGCCAATTTTAGTAAAATTGGCAAAAAATAATTACTAAATAGTTAATCATCACTAAATAGTTAGTAATTATGCCAATTTTTGCAAAATTGGCAAAAAACAAAAAAATTATCGACTAAAATATCTAGCCAGTTGCGTCTGAGTTTAGCGAACCGACTATACATAATTTAATTTTCAAAACAACTGTCAAACAGTAAAACGTTCAGTTACCGTATTTTTCCACATTATAAATAATGTGGGATTGGACGAGTGAGTCTACGCTTCGATTACGAGTCAAAGCGGCACGAAATTCACGGGTTCAATTCCCGATGCAAGTTTTATTTTTTTATTTTTTTATGCATGTTATGATTGTAAGTATATTTGTTATATAATTTTTTTTTCAGAAAATGCGTATTTAAAATTTTTGCCAACAATTATTATCGTTCAGAAATCATTTTTTCTTTATGGCATTTTTCAATGTGTTTGTGTGCGTTTTATTCTTTTATTTTTTTAAATTTTTGGTATTGTCTTAAAAATCACATAATAATATGTAGTAGAAGTATAACTTCTTACGTGCGTACAAAGTACACACACATTCTTGTTTGATTCATTTGCTTATGTTGGATAATAAAAAAGTTAGGTACTTAAACAACTAGCCATGTTCTTCATCAATACAGGGTGTTTATAAATAAGTGCTAGTTCACCGCTATGATAATTGCCTGAAATTGTTGGGAGATTATGTAGAAAAATAGTATTTGAGTATCTCTTTTAAATGTATATAACAAAATATTTTTCTTGGACTTATTTTTTTTCTATTCCAAAACGTAACATACTTTCTGGATAGTACCTATTTTAATAATTGTACATATATCATCAAACACCACCTTAAAAAACAACGTAACACAATTCTCTTTGTTATTGTTTTGTAAAGTATTCTTTTTTAGAGAAAATGGCCCGTGACATCAACAAACGGTGATAAAATTCAAATGTCAAATTCAACGGTCCCTCCTTATATTCAAACGCAAAATGGTATCAAAAGTGCCTTTCCATTGTTTTATATGACATAACGTTCAGCTTTGTATGGTGGCGTATTGTTCATGGAAAATGTAGGGATCAGAGTTGTGTGTTCAAACAGTATCGGCTCGGAAATATAGATAATGTAATAATAAAAACAAATACATTCCGTTTAAAGGGTGATAAGGACCCTAAAAATCAATTATCAAAGGTCTTTTGTATATGGAAAACACTAAAACCAGTATTACAAATAATACTTATTGGATAAACACGATAAGCGATGAAAAGCTTGAATAAAAACGCGGTCTCAAATTAATCTTAATCCTGTAGTTTCAACTTCTGGAGCTATTTCTTTTTTGTTGTTTAAAAGCTTCTTAACTAAGAAAAAGATAGGCTGTTTGATGGCAAAACATATTGGGTTTATAGTCTAGTAAAATAAAATTATACTACATGTAAATCAAAATGTAAATTCGTACAGGTTGAAACAAATTTTATATCAAAGTTTAGGTGGGTACAAAAGATATTTTCAAAAAAGTATCCAAATCATACAAGGGGATCATTGTTTAAATAATTAAAAAGGAGTAATTTTTGCAAAAAAATTACTTTTTTAACTGGTGAGATCATTCAATTACTAATGAAGATCTATAGTAATATTTTCTGCAAAGTTGAAGGGTAAATATGTCACATAAGACTTACTAAATTAAATTTAACCCCCTATTTATTTGAATAATTATACATAAAACTTTAAAAACAAATTTGCAAAAAAATATTTTTAGCGTTTTAAATAAGCATTATAAAATATCTTATTTTACAGGAGAAGTTGCGCTATGTTATCAGTATTAAAAAAAAAATTGGTCCAAAAATAGTTAATATTTTTTAAGATATGGAATTTGTTTATCAAATGTTACTCTATTTTCAATCGCAAAAACGCGGTTGTTGCCAAAGAAATATTCACCTGTATTAAATCTTATTACTTTTATTCTTATGTATATTTTCGATAAAGGTATTGATAAATTCAAATTTCAATTATGCTTCCCCCTAAAATGGCATTTGAAAATTATTCAAAGTTTATAATTTGTTTTTTTAATGTCACGGGTATTAAATATTTTGAAATGCCGTTTCGATAATTGGGTTCCTGGGAATTTTTCACTAATTAACAATTTTTTTTTGTCTTTTTTTCCTCTTCTTTTTTTTTCTTGGAGTTATATTACTATGGGCCCTTTTAGGGTTAAGTTTCATTAAAAATGTCGAATCTCTAAGTTGTAGATTCTAGACCTAAAAATATTAAGATTGGTCTAAAATCACTTAAATAAAATGTGACTACTTACTGAGTTACAGGGTGTTCTATTTAAAAATTTAAAAATTATTTTTACTAAGTACTTTCGAACTATTTGACGTATCCTCATCATACTTGGCAGAAAGTGTGGGTACCCTACAGTCTACTAAGCTGTGATAAATAAAAGTTTCTAGCTACTAGCCGAGGCGTACGACATGGGATAGTTAATGGTTGACCTTTCCCAAATTCTACGCCACTGATGTAATTACTATTTTAGTGAAATTTTTAGATTCTCCAATACTTTCTTAGTAAATAATATACTCTTTACTGGTAACGCTTAAGTCATTAGTTTTCGAGATATTGGACATTAAAAATGAAACGGCATAGTTATTTTGATTCATTCATTCATTCATTCATTTTAAACTTCCAATATCTCTCAAACTGATGACTTTATCGATAACAATAAAGCTATTTACATACAAAGTATTGGAGAATCGAAAAATTTCGCTAAAATAGTAATTCACTCAGTGGCGTAGAATTTGGGAAGGGTCAATCATTCACTATCCTCTGTCGTACGCCTCTGCAACTAGCTAGAAACGTTTATTAATCACAATTTAGTAGGGTGTATAATAGCCACACTTTCTGCCAAGTATGATAAGGATACGTCAAATAGTTTTAAAATACTTGGTAACAATAATTTTTAAATTTTTAAATTAAACACCCTGTAACTCAGTAAGTAGCCACATTTTATTTAAAAGATTTTAGTTAATTCTTAATAATTTTAGGTCTAGAATCTATAACTTAGAGATTCGATATTCTTAATAAAATTTAGCCCTAAAAGGGCCCGTAGTAATATAACTACAAGAAAAAAAAAAAGAAGAAGAAAAAACGACAAAAAAATTTTGTTAACTAGTAAAAAATTACCAGGAACCCAATTATCGAAACGGAATTACAAAACATTTAATCCCCGCGACGTTATTAAAAAAAATTATAAACAAAGAATAATTTTCAAATGCCATTTTAGGGGGGAGTTTAATTGCAATTTAAATTTATCAATATATTTATCGAAAATATGCATAAAAACAAAATAATGAGATCTTAAGCAGGTGAATATTTCTTTGGCAACAACCGCGTTTTTGCAATTGAAAATATAGTAACATTTAACAAACAAATTCAGTATCTCAAAAAATATTAAATATTTTCCGACCAATTTTTTTTTCTTAATACTGGTAACATAGCGCAAGTTAACCTGTAAAACAAGATATTTTATAGTGCTTATTTAAAACGCTAAAAATAATTTTTTGCAAATTTGTTTTTAACCCGCCAGTGGTCGCTATATGAGATTTTCTCTCACGGTTTCAGAAAATTGCGCACAACTTTTTTTCTGGGAAATTATACGCGCTGTAGTTCCTTCTAGTCTCCTAACTATCCTCCCTCGACAATCTAATAGACTCATCCGCTAAGATAGTGACTCAGTTTACTTAGTATCACCATATTGTTGAGTCAGTGCGCTTCATGTGAGAGATTCTCTCATCAAGCGACCACCGGCGTCACCAACTGTGTATAAAAATTAATTATATTTTTCCCCTTAAAACCTAAAATAATATCCTTTTATGATGTAATAAAAGGCGCCGTGGATGTGGTCGATGATATGAAAATCCTATATTCTGTTTCACGGGTTAGTTGTAGATGGTCACTCACCATATATTTTTCAATGTTAAATATTGGCAGCATCAATAGTCACATTTTATATAAAGATAATAATATTAAAATAGAAAAATGTCGTGTCTTTTTAAAGCAAATGGCTTTATCGTTGATGAAACCTGATCTTTTTTGTAAAATTTTGTAAACAAAGGCAAAAGTTGGATATGTGAGAGAAAATCTCACGCGCGACCACTCGCGTAACAACCTACATAGCGACCAATGCCGGGTTAAAGTTTTATATACAATTATTTAAATAAATAGGGGGTCAAATTTAATATAGTAAGTCTTATGTGAAAGATTAACCCTTCAACTTTGCAGAAAAAAATACCATAAACCTTCATTAATAAGTGAATTACCTCAGCAGTTAAAAAAGTATTTTTTTTTGCAAAAATGACCCCTTTTTAATTATTTAAACAATGATCCCCTTGTATGATTTGGATACTTTCTTGAAAATATCTTTTGTGCCCACCTAAATTTTGATATATAATTTGTTTTAACCTGTACGAATTTACATTTTGATTTTTTTTTACTTTATTAGGCTATTAAGAAAACATTTTAAAAATTTGAAGGAGAGCATATTTTTTTACATAAATTGGTTTTTTGTTCTTTCTGTTATACTTTGAACTTAAAACCTTTGCTTAAGTATAATGAAAATGTCAAGTATAAAATCAAAACGTAACAATGGCTCAAATAGTCTCTTCATTCATCTCAATTAATGTCCTATTCTACATATGATT